>NC_089871.1:7417321-7746821 GCF_036373705.1 Amia ocellicauda | reverse complement strand
CAATGCAGTATAAACCCCTGTCAGACGCATTGAAAACACATGCAGCCGCACTCATTCATGTCTCCAGTCATCGCTCTGAAGTGCTGAAAGGATTAAATACATTTGTTTCTGCCGCTAAAAGCTATTGACAAAACTTGTCATGCAAAAACAACTTCACCTCTGCAATGTTTGTTGATTCTGTCAGCACTTCACTGCGATCCAATTCCCCATTAACTCTGAAGGAGATTAACCTAAATAAATATCACACGACAAAGTTCACCTACAAATTATGTATGCAACATTTCGCAGACCTGCAGCTTTTTGAAGCTTACCACTTTATCGCTATTTATTTTGTAAGCAAATTCGAGGCTCATTTAAAATCCTTGGAGACTCTTTGGAATTTGGGATTGTAGTCGACGCATTGATTAAAAAAAGTACAATAACATTCCTCCACCGAGCCGAGCGAGGCTACGTCTGGATTTGCTTCCCTTTTCATTTTCTTTACAAAATGTATCGACAGTTTTCCTCCACCACTTCCACTTGTCTAGAAAGACAGTGTGAAGTCGAGATGAAGGACCGAGAATTGTAGTTTGTCCCTGTTGCCTGTCCTGAAGGCATTCTTCAGTATATATATATTTCTACTGGGGAAAGAAATAAAATCAGAGGTTGCGTAAAATAATGAATTGTATTTCTTCCTTAAAAAAAGAAATTACTCATGTTTTGTACGTACAATTCTAAATTTAACTTTTTTTTTTCTTTAGCATCCTTTGACATGAACATTTCCAAAACGATTGCAAATACTTTAATCAAACCCATTTTCTTCCCTTGTATACACACGACAACATGGCAGAGGTCCAACTGGCAAGCTGACATCCCAGAAAACCGCAGTTGGAGTACTTTAAAAGTACCATGAAGTTAGAAGGGGTACGAATCGCAAATTTGATTGTCTCTGTTTGCAAAATCCTTATGGTTAAAACACAATTCACTTCAATTACTACAGAAGATGTGGTGTTTGTCATCCATTTATGAATGAAAAGAAAACTTGCCTTTAAACTCACAGATGCTGGCAGAGTTGCTTGCGCTTTAATGCTTATTTCCCTGAACTTCCCCATTGTTTTAAGAGATTCCTTCAGGCAGGTGTTTGTTCCTCATCCAAGGCCGCCATTAAAGCTAACGATACCAACATAATGTAATTGCTTTTTTTTATGTTTGTGGTATGCTAGTGGCGTAAAATTGTGTTGCATTCAATTACCAACAGCGATGGTAATCCCTAAATTTGACTCTGATGTGAAACAGAGATCGCCGACACGAAAAGAAAAGGTAATTTCTCGGCGGAGAAGGCGGCCTGGCGTTTCCAGTCTAACAGGGGTTAATGAGAAGCCGGAGCGATGCTGCGGATAGGGACGCTTGCAGCTGGAAGTCCCAGATAACACATTTTGTCAGATACTGTCAGGCAGCTGCTTGCATAATGAAGTGAGAAGAAAAAGGTTCACTTTCATTTGTTATCAGCACAAAATTCAAACGGATAGAAAAAAAGAGGGGAAAAACGGGTATGCATCATTTAATAGAGGCCTGACTAATGGTCAGCTCCTAAAGGGACACGGATACAGTATATATATTCTCAGGCAGCGCAACTCTCACGCCTCTGTTAGCTTTTTTTTTTTTCTCTCCCTCCCTCCCTAACAGAGCCGATGCAGTACCCTTCACATTTCACTTTATCGAGGAATTGGTGTCAGCAGGCGAGGTTTGAAATGAGCAGGAGAGAGAGAAAGGCCTGCGTCTGCAGTTTCTTCAAGGTACTCGAAAAGTTCAATTTTTGTTTTTCTTCTCTGTCTGTTAACAAAGAACTGCAAGTTTGTGGAGGAATGGAGGAATGTGGTGAATAGAGAAGGCTGTTGCATCATTTCCAGTGGTTTCTGCCAGGAGCCTTTTAGTTATGAAGATGACAGGAGGCAAAGGACATTTTTACAAAGGTACCACACGGGGTCATAGTTTTTAATCTAACATCGCATCATCAGGGTTAAGGGAATGAGAGGGAAATGTGGCCCACTGTATCCCGAAAAGCAATGGCGACCAACTGCATTTCATATCAAAAACAAAACAATACATGCAGGTGTTATTTAACGTGTCAGGCGATATGAACAAATTGCACCACATATTCCGAGGAAGCATTTGCGCTTATTATTTCATTTTCAAATGCCCCAGCATTTTAAGTCTTTCAGTTTTTTTTCTATGCAAGTGCTTCAGTCCAACTTCAGTGACATTTTTCCTGAAATTAAATTTCCCCGCCACCACGTTGCTTTTATGATAACTGCATTGGGATGGGACTGATGGCGTGGATTTTGACTGACGCGCATATTTATTATTATTATTATTTTTGTCATTTAGCTGACGCTCTTATCCAGGCGACTTACATTTGTACCCATTTATACAGCTGGGCAATTTACTGGAGCAATCTAAGTGAAGTATCTTGCTCAAGCACTGCCCCACCCAGGATTTGGGCCCACAACCTTCCAGTCATGAGTCCAGAGCCCAAACCACTACTCCACAGTGCTGCCTATTAATTCCACATGTTGTCAACCTGCAAAAAGAATTTGAAGGCATGGGGTTTGGACACCAATACGTCACCGGCCTCCTGCAGCCACCAGGAACTCGTTTGATTCTCTCTCTAAAGGGTTTATGATCAAAGCAACACAACCCCCTTCCCTCCACAGACTACCTCAGTGATTTACAACTAGGACTCAGCAGCTCCTCAGAATTGATTTCCTCAAGACGGTACCTTGCACTAATTCTTCTGTGGGTGCCATAACGATCAGGCCGCGGATCATTAGTTCAGACCATTGTTTTCCGTTGCTCGAGCGGCTGGCTGCCATACATCTTGGAAAGAAAAATCAACCCTAAACTGCTCTCTCTCTGCTTTCCCCTGGCCCTCCACGATCATCCATCTTCAAGCAACTCCAACAATACATTTACTCACTCCCTTATATATTTATAACCAAAAGAAATGACAGTGCGGAAATCTCGCGGCGTGGTTTCCAGGCAGACTCAAAGGCTGGCTTTTCCCTGGTGGCGTTTCCTCAATGAACACGTCTGAGATCTGTATTCTCCAAAGGACATTCTTCAAACCCCAAATCACAACTTCCACTCAATAGCCATCGATGGCACTCCAGTACGCATGCATGGAAATTCGGTGGTTCTTTGTAGCCACAGTGAGGAGAGTCGTGTCATGTTTCAGACCAGCGATCTGGGACTAGAACACTTGGTGAATACTGGGAGCTTCTGGATGTTTTTCCGAGGCCATTTCCACATATAATCCCTTCTTTTCCCCGATGGACGGTTCATCGTTAGTATATTCAGCGGGTCCCATTTTTGTTTTTCTAATTGTCACTTCCCAGGAACACTCTTTAGCAACTCAGTGCTCCAACATTATTCCTATTATCAATTTGCAATTCACACTGTCTCATAGAAGTTCAGATTCTTACAGTAAATAAAAGACTGTCAGTTTTGTCTTTAATATTTTTTCGAACATACTGCGTGCAGTTCAATCACAAGCAGCAGCTGCAGTCTTTCATCCACCTTATACAAATATGATTGCGTTACAAATTCATAGATTCCCCACAACATAACATTTTCAAGGGAAAACAATAAATAAATTCTACGCAAACCACATCATTCAGTTTAACTCAAGTCTCTGATTAAAGTACTAAAAATCCAGTCGCTGTGTCTTTGCAAGTCATTGTATTTATCTTCGCAACAATATGGTAGTTGGTGACATTAAAAACGTTGTGCAATTTTCCTGGATATAATAAAAACCAAAACAGAATATGTCTCTAATTGATAACATGTTCTTCCACATAAATAAATAAATCATATTTATAAAGAACTGCCTGAGCCGTAGGTCTTCGCTGTCATCTTTAATTTGAACAAGTAAGTCAACTGAAATCTGCTTCTTTAGGAAGAAAACCGTAAAGAAGGACTCAATTTACATACTCATGTTTCAAGTAATCAGATACAAAATTGAACAGCATTACAAAACAAACAGAGCTTCCATCGGGTCCGGTTCTAAGTAACTTTCTGTATCACTTCCCGACTTTTTTGGCAGCGGAGGCCTAGAAATGAGCCGGAGCTGCCAGCAGCCCTTGGCAGTCCTGATTTACAACAGCATTTAAGTGAATCTAATAAGGAGTGTGAATGCTCCCTTCGTTCTGGCACTGTGAGGCACCGTGCTAATTATTCACACATTTTGGCAAGTTCCTAGGTGATCCCCACCAAGATCCTAATCCCAGCAGATCAGTTAAAATAAATGAAAGAGAATCAAAATGTGCTTAAAAATTCAAACCGCCGTCCAAATGAGTTGAGCGCTGGCCAGGACGCTGACGGTAATTTACTGGAGAGGCTCGATATCTTTTCAGATGGAAAATCAATCTCTCTCAGTATCTGCAAAAGTTGTGCAGGTTCATCGCCCTCTTCAAACACACGCACACGGATGTATCCTGTCTTTCTGTCAAGAGACCTAGAAAAAGAACGATAAATTCTCTCCTGCACGATCACAAAGCGCTGATTTTATAGACTTGTATTTCATTGTACAGAGGGACGGCCTACCCTGAGGAACACGTGTACAGTGACTGCGCCTAACAGCAGAAAAGTCTGATTGTTTTTAACGATAAATTCTTACAACAACATGCAGCGTTTTATAACAATGTTGCTCTACAGGAAGGTGTGATATCAGTGCAGTCGAGTGCCATGGCTTTCCAGGTAGGAGCTGATGTTTGTTTTTATTACAAGTTTGTAAATTAAATGATGACCGATCTTGAAAACCGTTCAACAACGAAGATATCCAAGAAAATCACGTCTGGCTGTCAAACTGCCTGACACGAAAAACGCAAAGCACGACAAAGTACTAGACATACCGACTGATGCCATGTCTTGTGATGTCACTTCCCCTCAAGAGATGGAAACATTAGCATGAATAAGAGAGAGGCAGGAACATGTGAGCCTCATGCTGATTGAAGTTACTCTATTTCTTTAATATTATTACTTTTATCACTAATATGAACTGTCAACAGTAATCACTCTGTAGTGAATGGCTGAAGAAAAGATAAGCTGTACCTGTCAGCGCAGGATCCAAACTGCATACAGATACTGCTTTTCCTGCTACTTGACGGTGAATTCCCAAGAGTTTTTTTCTTATTCTTTGTGCTTTGTAATAGTGATTGCCCTCAAGGGGAAGAGAAGTAATGAAAAGGATCACCCATCTTCTGTCTTCAGTCACAAGCCCGGGCGGGTTTCAGGAGCAAACAGGCAACCAGTTTCCAGGAAGTCACTGGATGTTCCCATGCTGTTGATAAACTACACCACAGGTCTATAGTGTGCACCCAGGTGTAGCCAGGAAGTTCTTTTCAACTACGAACATCAGTTTTAAAACCCTCAACATCCCAAAACTCTTCAAATCATCATCATCTTTTAAGAAATACATGATCAGCAGATTATAAAACAGAATGCCAGTGAGCGCAACTTTGTGACTTTCAAACGGTGCAGTTCACACAGACGTTGTTCACAATCAAAGACATCTTCGCATGGCTTTTGTCACGAGATTTCCCTTCCCTTCTGGAAGAAGTCTAAACTCTGGTTCGCTCTGAGGCGATTCGCAGGCAGGGCACACCTCATTCAAGCACGGCACACTCAGGCTAGACACAACTATCCAGCTACACAATGGCGCAACCTCCCCTGACATTTAGACTCGGCACATCCTGCTGGGAGCAGCCTTCAGGATTCATGTACCATCTGAGATCAACACGCAGGAGGGAGATTATTTACACTATGCAGATTTAAAATCCCTTTCATGCATGCATTTTATTCATCCTTAAAATGTTTAAAGAATATCCAGAATATATATATATATGCGCGCGCGCACACAAACGTTTTAAACGTGCTTTGGTCACTTCACCTATGAACAGATGCCGAACTGTGCAGAATAATAAAATGAGCAGACTAAGTCATTCAGCATTTGGTTACCAATTATGTAGCTCTTCTGAGCATTAAAGCAGCTTGGATTGTTTACTGTTAACAGCGTAATTGAATAATAATGTCAGCCTCGCACCTGTTCCCGATGTACAGCAACGCTCTCCGACAATGAATTACATTTCGAAAGAGCAGCAAGCCCTACCCTCCCATTCTCCATTAAAATAATGTGCCCTGACCTTTGATGGGGTTAACCAGCGAATGCCCTCATCGCGGCGCGGCACAGATCCCTGCCCTATGAATAATGCAGCCTATGTTCCTAAATAACCAGACAAATGAATCAATAAATCACTTGTGCGAGAGCTATCTTATTAGCGTCATCTTCTCCCCTTTGCCTTTTGATTTAACATGGCGTTTTATTGGCAAGGAATAATCTCATATAAATACGAATTTTAATGCGCCTACCTTTTTTCTATCTCATTATTTCCAATTCTTCAGGGATCTTCTCAATGGTGACACAAGGAATTACATTTCCAGACTCTTAAAGAGCACTGATGTCCCATAATAAAAATCCAAGCATAATTCTTTAACAGGGGGATTTTTTTTTCTCTCTCTCTCCGCTTTTGTCTTTTGTTTGGCTTTTGAAAGGCCATCGGGAATCACCAGGGAGGATTATGAGTTTTCCAAACAGTAGGCTTTTACCGGCGAGCAAATTGGCTCAGATGTGCATCATAAATAACAAGACCACGTTTAAAAATAAAATTTTACGACTACATCTGTTGCTGCAAATCTGTAGCTTGGATTTGAATACACAACAGAGGTGTCAGGGCTATTTTTAAATTGTAATGAAGGGACATTTAAACCAGTAGAATCATCCTAAATGTCCAATCTGTCTGTCCCCCTCCCCAAGGGTTTTGTCTGGTCTAATTAGCCCATCTTTGTTGGCCTATTTCACCTCTAAAGATGGATTACATGATCTGTGATTTGCAACTAAAAACCCAAACTTGAGATCTGACCACAGATCTGTTTGGAAAAGCACTGACACTCGGGTGTTTCAGATCACGGGAAACATCCGCTCACAGGAACCCCATCTTTCTGTGGATCTTCTCTCCCGAGGAACATCTGAAAACAAGGAAAACTTATGAGGCGGAATATATTACGAATGCATTTGAGTTGTGATGTAGCAACCTCGTTTGTGTTTTATACAAGACTCACAGAAGCCGGGAGAGAAATTAATAAGGCATTGCTCAAACCCCCCCACCCTCGCATGTTCACGTAAAAAAACAAAACAACAACAACATCATCCATTGTCTGGTGGTGATGCATTTACAATGATTAAATTAGATCAACCTCGTCGTGTGCGTGCGTTTTACATCCTAATCGCCGGGAACGAGCACAAAAGAGTTCCCTTAACGACCGCATGCCCCGTCCCCAGGATCTCGATGTCATTAGTTTTCCTCCGTGCTTCCTTATCCTTTCACAACTCTCTGTGCGTCTCCCCCCCCGCCCCCCTGAGTCCCCCGAGCCTCTTTCCCACTTGCTTCTCAAGGCTAGCCAGAGCGCTGCGTACCCCCGGGAGGAGAGAAGGCCTTGTAAGAGAGGAGAAAAAAAAAAAAAACACACTGCGCAAACAAGAATCCCTGTTCATTTGTCAAATTTAGCATGCGCACTTCCATACTCCATCAAACAAAGCCAGGGCTCGCTAACTCATTTCCCTCTCCCAATTACAAATTAGTCCATTAGGCTGTCTGCAGCCGGGGCCCGCTGCCGCCTCGTAGTAATGGCTTCTGAGATTTCCATCATAATCGTAATGGCTCCCCGAGCAGCCATGAGTGCAGATGGAGGTCGCTTGTAGGTAATGAGCTATCACACTACCAAAGGGCATATCTTTGGCTTTGTTATTTAGAACGGGCTGGGGGTGGGGGGTGTCCTGATCAACAGCAGAAGCGATAGGGGAGACGCCCGCCACCTGACACAGGATTGTGGAGAATAAAATATAATCCTGAGTGATTTTTTGGGATGTTTTTTTCAGTTGCAGATTATGAAACTCATACCTGGACAAGCTAAGCTCTCTGGCAGCGCATTACGGCACCCCTGCCTGTTTTTTTTGTGGTATAACAATTGACATCCCTTCTCTACTCGCCGCACAGCAAACAGGAATATCATTAGTGATGGTCCTGTACGCATGAATCACTGCTTGTTATTCTCTGCACATCGGCATACCGTCCAACAGAAATGTACTGTGAGATCAGTGGGAAATATATCCCTGTTTCCTAACCAGTTATTTCAACAATTTCTAGGATTATATCCGTGCTAATTCTTTGTGACCACCGGGGCATCACGCTGCCCGTCGTATACAGGATACCTTTATCTCTGATTGACCCGATATTAACTTGCCTGCATTCCTGCGGATCACGGTTGTTTGCAGCATGGATCATGTTTTATTGGGCTGAGTATGTCTATGAATGCAGGCTAATCCAGATACGGTTTATTTTGTTTGGGGGGGTTTGTTTTTATATCCCCACATGGGGACTTCCCTTAGAAAGAAGCAAACCTCCTACAAGAATAATTACATTATATCTACAGAGGTCTTAATGTCAAGATCTAATAGTATAATCCTGTAGGAGAATAAAAACACTCAATAAATGCTACCAAAACAAAAGTATGCACTTTAAACACATTCCTTTTAACCACTGCAAATATTTTAGGTCACATAATATGAATTAAATAAACTACAGTACAGTAAACTATGATCGGTCTATGAGGTAGTCCTTCCCATTTTAACAGCGCTGTATTGGAATTCACCCCATTCTTAATTGGCATTCAGTTCTGTCCAGGAATAATGGAAATACTTTGATCAATTAATTACGTGCCATTTCTTACTCTGTCACCTAATCTGCCACGTTCATTTATCTCCATAGGTATCTGCAAAACCATTTACACTTGGTAATTCTTCGTCTAAACTACCAGTTATCTCCCTCATTTGCACCTTCCTGACTCGATTAATTCTTGTCCTGCATCCAGGACTTCAGGCGGAAGATGCCCACATTTATCTGTAAAGAACAGTGTAAGGAAAGATGACACCCAATTAGTCTTTTTAACATTAAACTCATTTAACAACTCAACGTTCCTCTTACCACCTTCCTCCTCCTTCACCTTGATGGTGTTACTTAAATGCCAGACAAAATAAACAGACATTTCGCCAACGTGTTCCTTTGTGTGAAATATAGGAGGATATAATGAGTTCAGGCTTTTTTTTTTCTTAACTTCCATGTGTTGTACGTTAACTGTAATTGAATTCTGTTTTTAAAAATACATAAGTTAAATATAAACTTAAGAATTGTGCTATATTTAAACAACCCTTTACTATTGCAAAATCGGTGCACTCTGTTGTAATTGCTTCAATTATAACAATCAGAAAATAAGGCAGGCAATGTTAATTGCAATTTGCAGGATAAACTTCTGCTCATTTCATATACTGTTCACTGACCAAAAAACCCAACCAGGCAAGTAATAAACAGGACCCGAGTTAATCTTCGTTAATATTTCATTGCCAACATTTTGGGTGGCCAATTCAGACGTTCAGAGGCCTGGCTCTCAGTGCAATGACCTCATAAATATTAGTCAATAAGAGATCTTAATAAGAACAGTAGGAATCCCACGGGAACGAAGCCCATCAAGCTGTGAATTTTATTTAATTTCCCCAGGGTCCTCCAGGTCTCGTACACATAATTAGAGCAGGCCATACAACAATTTTTGTGTTTTGTCAATAAATCATTTGGGAACAATCAGCATTCAGTTGGACAAGATTTAATGATTTCCCCAGACCCTCGAGCAATAACAGCTATGACAACAGTACGCCCCACCTGAACATTTCTCTACAAGTGTCATGTGAACGGGTGTCCCAGTGTCAGCTCCCCTCACCACTCCACCAATCACACGTGCCACCGTGCATTACTATGACACTTCAGCGATCAGACAATCCGGCCCACAAGGTGTTTAGATTGTCTAGTTTCCCCTCATCACTGACACCATTCGACACCCACACATCGCCGGGAAGAGATGTTGGGCAAACTGTAATCTGACTTGATGCATTTTACCATAATACACTTCACAACTAGAAATCTTTCTTAGGTCAGGAGCTTATTGATAAAACAGGGATCAAAACCTTGTACTGTGTTGTCAACCCACGAAAGGACGTCAAAGGATAAATAAAAAGGTCATCCTTAAATCTGATACAAGCGCTCAAGAGATGAACTTGAATGATGGCGCCAAGCAGAACATTTTGCCAACCCCCACCCGACAGAGAGGGAGAAAAAGTGCTTTACTTTACTGGGATCAAAGTCTAAATGGATGTAATTAAACATCAGTCTCAATCAGCCGAGGGAGGGATATCAAGTGGTGATGGAAAGGTGGTGCCACCCTCTTCCAAAACAATATAAAGCAAGTGTTAGAAAATAATAAAAAAATAGCTTGGCAAAAAGGCTAATGAGAGGTGCTGGTCTGTGACTGAGGGAGTAGTCGCTCTGTGTGGCCGGTACTATAGGTGTACAGCCTGGGGCGCTACTCTACCGGCTCGGCAGGAATTTAACCTTGGAGAATGCCAGGGAAATTGCTTTCTTTGGGAGAAACCTTGTGTCACAATTGTGTTATGAAGTGAGTAGAAGAGGGACTGAAAAAAACAAACCCTAGCAACCATTCTTTTAGGTACAGCAAGTTCACATTATTCTGTGTTCAGATTAGAAGGATACATAAATATATGAAAACATAAATACATGGACATGTATTTTAATTGCCAATCAATGTTTAATTAACTAACCACTTGGTTTGATACATAAAGAAAGAGCTTCAACAGATTGGAGTCTGTATTGCGAACAATTTATCACCTTCACCATAAGACATGTGAAGAGCTCAGAAGAGATCGTTTCTGGTCTTTTTAAGATTGACAAGAGCTGTTCTCACCAATTAACTACCACTTTGCAGTGTATCGGGCATCAAGGCTGTAAGAATTAGTCTGCTTTATAACAGCTTAGCGAGGCCCCTTGATTAAAATCTTAACTGCTCGTAGGCAAGGTCATCTCCTCTTTGTTTTAAGCAATGGGATTTCAGCTCTGAAGCTTCATTGTTCGCAGTAATACTTAAAAAAAAACAAAAAAACATGATTCTCCAATCCGCTTTTCTCTCCCAGATCAAAAGAGATGCGGAGATGCCTGGCAGAGGAATGTCACATTAAAACAAGTTTATTTATGAATCCCGCGCTTATTAAATCCTAATTTCAATGCTTTTTTCTCCCGCCCGATGCCAATTGAAATGGTGGGACCGCAATGTTATTCACGACAGTATGTTATTCCTTTATTTCATCTCAAGGACTTCCCAACCTTGTCCTATTGCTGCCTGTGCATTATTACCGTCTTGCTTTTATGAGGCTCGGATGAACTGCAAAGTCGAGGACTCTTGTAATAAAAACGAGTCAATATAATATCTACAAGCCGGGTTAAAGTCAACCTTTTCTTCCTGTTCATGCGAACGGTAATGACTCGAGTACAGGGCTTTAAGGTGTCTCTTGTAATGTTGTTACATGATATTGTTCAACGGACCGCAACATACGACACATGGGGGGGGAGGGAGGAGCAGACGAATAGCCTTAAAAAAAAAAAATCAAACATCATTATTGTGATTATGATGGAAAACAAAGGAACAACCACACCACAGAGAGTGAGCTACCACAAGAATGCAATGGAAAACGGGTGATGTACACACTAACACAACTGTTGTGATTACGAGATTGAAATTGGGGGGGACTCGAGCAATATGCTTCCTGTTAGTCCTGCACGGCATGATCTCTCTAAACTGTGCGCCACTTCCAAGAGGAACCCAACGCGGGCTCTTCCAGTCGGCTGCATTGCTGGAATCCGTTCCTACAAGGCCTCTGCGCTATAAATAGCATTGATCCAATCACATCAAATAACTTCAGACTACAGGCACTCACCACAGAACTGAGCGCAGGAGATCGTTTGCTAATTCACTGACACATGCTGACTACACCGACGTGGAAGGGAAACAACTTCACAACGTTTGTGAGAAGACTGGAGAATGGATATCGATATAATATTAATAATAATTCCTGTATAATCTAAACAATGCATCTAAACTCCTTATCTTCGTTGATAAAGCTTTTAAAACCGCTCTGCACCGTGGAACACCAGAGCGCAGGGAGACGTATAAAATAGTGGGAGTGCAGCAGAAATTGAGTAGTCTATAGTACCTTCGGTGACGTGAGAAATATTAAAAAATACTGAAGTGGAACTGGCTGTGGAGAATGTAATAGAAGTTGCACTTTCAAAGAGGCTTATCATTTCCTGTGACATTGCTGACAGAGAGCGGTAATACAGAAGTGTAGCCGAGTGGGCAGGTTAAATTGTACTAGGCAGAGAAAATCATTTCAATTTGAACTGAAGCGCCACCCTGGGCACAGTCGAAGTCGAGCTTGTCATTCTCGGACGCCGGGGTCTTCAGTCATAGATGCACGGGGTCAGGCGGTGGCGGAGGGTTATCCATTTTATTAGTCCGGGCTGGAATAGTGGGATGGGGTGGGCTGGTTTCCTGTGCTTGTGGCGGCTTCCCTCCTCTTCATCACGTTTCTCTCCCACCCCGTACACAAAAGCAGACACTCCCAGACTGACTGGCAGCCCCAGCTCAGGCTGTTCGGATGCTGAACCCACACTAACGGTGCAGTGGGTTTTACGGATCTAAATCTCTCACGTGTTAGCGGTCGAATATTTACAGTGACAGAATGAGGGTTTTGCCTGTTGGGGTGAGAAGGAGAGAGAGAGAGAGAGAGAGAGAGAGAGACATTGGGCCTTTCTGTATTAATCCATCTCTCTGGGCTGCAGTCTCAGGCCTCGGGGCAATCTGCCGCCACTCGGCACTCTTTGGGAGGGACAGCGGTTTGAGGTTGAGCAGTAATTGATGGAATAGTATGAGTGAGTTTGCATAATGAGACTATGTACGGTGGATGGGACGAATCCTGGAATAACCTTTTACCACATATAAGAATATAATTGTTCATTTTGACCCTGAATACAAAACAATATTGAATAATGGTGAAACACATTTGGTTTTCGTTCAGTCAATGGAGAAGCCTGTTATTGAATAGCAACAGCATGCACTACAACAACAAGCATTTTCTCATAAAGAGAGCTAATCGTGCATTTAGAATATCATTGTATTTTCAATATACAAAAACAACTATCTGTTAGTGTGTATAGAATCTACATTTTGAAATTTGCATTTACTGTTTGACATTTGTGTATGAAACTAGATCAATCTAGGATAGGAGAGCAAGTTCAATATTTGCAATATTTATTCATTAGGCCTTAATTGAAGCAAAACATAATAAATCTGCAGCAGCACTTTTGTCACAAGACTCTTGGACACAGGCTGAAATACACAACATCACCCCCCTGTGTTGGAATAACATAACGACGATTATGCAGCACATGGTTTAGTTTCCTCCCGTTTCCTCCCGTCCTCCGGGCAGCTGCCCTGTGTGTAGTTGTGAGGGCCCTCGCTGTCGAGCAAAAGCCACAAATATGTCCATCAATTACAGCGGTTTCATTTAATTAACAGCATGCCAATCAGACGAGACAATGGCCTGGGAGCGTCGTGACCTTCCCCGGCACGCGCCCACACCACTGCCCCGGCCCGTGCCTATTAGCATGCGCCGAGGCATCGCGGGGCCAGACCGGACTCGGGCTGGGGGGAGCGCTGGCACAGCCGTCGGCAGACCTGTACCCATCAATCGCAGGCTTATGAAAACGGCCCTGTCATCGCAATCTGGGCGACACGGGGCCCTGACATTAATATTCTGTCTAAGCAGGGCTAATGAGCTGGTCTGGTAGCCAAACATCAGGGACCGCGCTGATTAAAGGAACAGGCAAGGTGAGGATTCGTCAATATGTTATAAGAGTAGTTTGGTGACTATGGTAGGAAGAGAAATATGAAAAGAGACGCATTTTGTGTATTTGTTTTTCACAGCAAATTATCAGTTCTTTTTTTTCTCTCTCCTCTTTCTGGCAAGACTTGCAAAGGTTCCCGCAACACAAAGCATTTCTGACATTTTCGTGACAGCAGAATAGGCCGGCAGCAGCTGTCTGGGTGTTTCGTGTTGCAGTCAGAGATGTTGTGCCAAGATACAAGACCAAACAGGAAATATAAAAAGCAAAACACAAATACACAAGTCTCATCAAAGTGCTAAGTCTTGTTGTTGTTTGTGTTGTGGTGGTGGTGGTGGTTGATATGATCGTTTTAAGTGAGGATCTGCTCGGTATGCTTTTTTCTTCAGTAAAGACCAACCAACCAACAAACAAAACAAAAAAAAAACACAGCAACCTTAAGCGGCAATCTCAGGTTGACCGGCGTAGCTTAAGTGGTCAGCTAACTGTGAACGGTTGAAGGAGGGGAAGGTGGAGGGGCTTGCCTTGAGGGAAACAGGTACCTGTGTAGGTCAGTGACACGGGGTAACCTTGGTGAGGGATGTTAAGACCTTAGAGGTATCCATCATCATGGCAGCATAAAGCACAGTCCGGAGCCACAGAACTTGCTCGGGAAGCTAGTAAAATTTTAATGCACTCTGCAGAGCGGTCATGTCATACTTGGTTATGGCAAATAATCCCAGATGCCTGCAGTGCTAAAATGGAGCTGTAATGTGCTTGCCTCCTAACCCGAGCTGACAGCAATGATGTACGACTACCATTACCGGAAAATATCACTTCAACTAACCCATGATCCGGCTCCGCTAAGGGTCATATTATCCGTGAGGAACAAATTACACTCCCAAAGTAAATACAAATTTTCTACACGAAATGGGTACAAAGCAGGGAAGGGGTGATATGTTACCGATGACAACGCTCTGCAGAGTGACAGAGATGATAAAGTACGTGACAAATCATCGTGTGACAGGGCACTCCGGCGCAATCAGCCCGCGCCTCGGCCTAGCGAGCGCTCACTCAGGCCTGTAAACACTCGACTCTACCTTTAGCAAAGCAAAACACATAATCTTTTAATGCTGACAAGTAGTGCTCTTATTTTATTACGCGGCCGCGGCTCCGCTGGGACACGACGCACTTTATACGCGGTTCCAAGTGATTGTGAAATGCACGTCGCACTCTTAATATATAAAGAACCATCTTATAATTGCCTGAGGGTAAACACTGCAAACATCTTAGCAATAAATTACCGGTTCAGATCATTATTTCATGTCAAGGACAAACATGCTCTCTAGGCTTAATTGAAGTACCTACTAAGACATTCTACCTGCGATAGGCCCGGGTATAAATATAAAATTATACATGTGTTAGTGCCAGTGAGACAACGCATGGTTTCTAAATCAGGTTAGGATGAATATATGCATTTATTTGACAGCTGTTTTGTATTCAATGATCATAACAATAAAGATTGTATTCAATAATAATCATAATAAAAAAGAATCGTCTTCATCATAAAAATTATAATATTGTCGCCATTTCTTTTTTCCTATGATGACTGATACTACAAGATATTGATAATTTCATTAATAAGATACTTTAGTAGGTCTTATTCCTTGAACTGTTTCATTACACAGAAAATAATAAAGTAGAAAAGTATATACACGACAATACTTAGTGCAGAGCAGAGTGTATAGACATGGATTTGATATTAATACTGTTTTATTGTTTAAAGTATTTTACATTTTACAAATAAAAACATTTCAAAATTTTAATACTTGTGATTAAAACATTTTTTTTTAAATCAATTACTAAAATCACTTAAATTTTTTTTTAATCTCATAGTGATTAAATTCAAAATAACTAAACATGTGCATAAAAGAAAAACAAATGTGCTATAAGCAAACTGCTAACCAACATAAAAGTCAAATACATTGAAAATAATGGATTTGATATTAAACTATGACTTCTGTAACTGCAGTCATTTTAGTTTCTCATACCTTTACCATCTGATTTCAGTTTCTATATCCCTTTGCAGTGACCTATTGCACAAGTGTGCCTGGGGCCCACTCACAATTTCACTCATTAAAGCAAAATATCTATTTATCCACACAGGTCAGCAAGCGAGGGTGTCTTTCTCAGCGCAATCGCGTCTCATTAGCTCATCTGGACCGAGCGTTGTTGCTCAAGTGTCTCCTCGTAGCCCCTGATGGGATTCTCAATCTGCGCACGCCATCCTTCGGCCCAGCGATGATTTCAATCTTTGGCAGCTCGTATCAGTCCACATCTTGAGGCTTGACCGTTCCCAATCCAGGACTGGGATAGATTTTAGATGATTTGATTGTTCCGCCACAGGGAAATTATAGATGATCATTCACTGGCAAAAACTTAAAAAGCATTGCTTGGACTTTAAGCTTGGAATGAGTTTTTGTGTTTCGTTTGCTTTTGTTTTGTACTTGGCAAGGTCCTTTTATCGTGATACACTACTTTTTCCCCCTAGTCAATCTTCACAATATTGTCATTGAATCCTATACATGAGAGGTTACTAGCTGTACTTCTAATTAAATGGTCCTCTCAACATGAATGTTAAAGGGTTAACTACACATGGGTGTATTGTCTAATCTGTCTCTGTAGAATTGTTTTTACTGGAGCTTCAACTGTGGGATCATTGATCACAAACTAAACAAAGAAGGAATAGTTTTGCAGAAGACACTGACAATGCCTCACTAAACACCAAAAATACACCCTGATATGAACTATAAACAACTGTCAACTTTTCAACTCTGCGTTAAAACAGTACAATGTGAACGTCAAGAAAAATATGAATACCTGCGAGTTGGAACAGCAAAGGCACCTTAACATCTGGATTCCCCAGTCCTCTCTCATCGCATTCATGCAATTATTTTTATTTTATTTCTAATAAAAATGACACCTAAACCCATAGATCAGAAAAAACAATCACCGACCATTACTTTTTCTCTGGAAACATCAAGCCAAAAGACTTACGGACAGAATCAACCTCTATATCCAAGTTATTCTGTGTTTTATAATGCTTGGCTTCTCGGTATGGACTCTTTGTGCCAGAACATCCACAGGAGTCCACAAAACCGCGGCCCAGTGCTGGAACAGACACAGGCTTGAGATAAAGGGAGTACAGTCAGTACTTTATCATAAATCTCTGCATTGCTCTGTGTAATAGGAGACATCAGGTGCACAGCAGAAGGAAAAGCACTTTATCTGCATGTTGTTCAGAGCATTTTTCCAAGGTATAACTACTAAGAACAGTTGATCTGTCCTCTAGTTTAAAGACACACATACCAACATGCATAAATAATTATAGTATTTGCATCTTAAAGTAAAGCTCCAGCTATTTATCATAAACTATGATTTCCCTCCTTGTAAATGTTCTCACTAAACGTTATTGTACGGGTTCATACTAATTTAAAGTGCCTGTCAGTCACCCACCCGTGTTCAAAAACAGTTCTTCAGAAAACCCTTTGGAGAAACAAGCAGGTTTTGACGTCTATGAGAAGGGGAGAGGGAAAAAATAGAAGTTCTGGGTTGTCAGTTAAACAACAACAACAAAAAAACACTACTACGACAAGAGCTGCTTTATAGCCTGTACTTTATCTGTCATCCAACAGGCCATTATCATGTCATGGCAGAGCACTCGCTCCTACAGGTCACTTTGTTTAAAATGACAAGGATAATGCTCATGTCTGCCAGCTGACAGGGCCGACCGTCCTTCAGAGATAAAAACGTGAGACGGGTGCCTGTTCTCATCACGGCCGGCGACACGCCTGCGTCCAGTGTCTTCCAGCCAAGCGGAACGATTTCTCCAGAGAGCACTTTTCCCATTTCCTGATTTTAAGGAAATCAAATAACCAACATTTGTCTTCATCTGAATATGCCTGACCTGTTAAAGTGACGCAGTTCTCGGCATTCTGTAATAGACTGGCTCCGCTGAATTTAAATTAACTGCGCTGCGTACGGCGTGAAAACCCGTGAGTGACGGCGACACACAAAGTCACGGTCTCCACTGGATTATTGTTTTGGTGTGGGTCACAGGGGTGCTGGCATTTCTATGCTACATGCTATATTCATATTATATATATATATATATATATATATATATATATATATATTTTTTTTTTTTCTTCTACAATCACCATTGTCAGTTTTGTCCTTTATAGTGTTTAAGATCGTAAATAGGAAGGTTTAAATTATTGCTATGATTCAGGCAGCTAACAAAACATTGGGGATTATGAGTTCGGTTGTGCTCTACTGAAAGAAAGGGAACTTGACATCAATGTGGTAAACTCAATTAAGCAGGCACAAAAACAACACCGGCACACAAGCCTTTTCAATATTCCCTGACATGATTTTTTAATGCTTTCTTTGTATTTCTAGAAGTGCAATCACGAATAGTCAGCAATCCTCAGTTTAATGCACCGCAGCCCCGCGCCGTGTAATTATAAGAACGCTGTGTACGTATGAAGGCGCGATGAACAAAACTTTATGAAGAAAGAAAGGAGGACAAAAACGTAACTTGAGGTACGAGTCACACCTCTGGTTTGTCGGAACGCTCGACTGCAGGTACCATTAAATTGAGAGTCTATCTTCCGTAAGTTGCCGTTTGCAATTCTCTCACTTTCGGGACAGTTATCTGTGCGGTCCAGGACTGCTCCAGGCGCCGTGTCCCGGGCCGTTTAAAGAACACACTTTCTTACACTTCAGCAGACTTGAATCGTCCGCATACTTCACAGCAGAAGCGACACATCGCGGCGGCACGCTTCAGTTTTCTGTTTGACCTTTCCTGTAGTTCTGAAACATGTCAATTAAAATTGCCTGCACGTTCAGCGCTGTACAACACTAGCTCCTGAAGATGAACACATAAGAAAACAAAATAATAATTGCTGGTTGTTAGAGGCATCCACCAATGCTGGAATGAAGTAGTCATCAAGTAGTTTAACTTTTTTGGAGTAGGCCCTTATTCTTCAGCGTTCCATCAAGACTTTCATGCAGTACGACAATCAGGGGTAGCTTGTGTGAAAATGACGAACAGCAGCTAACATCACAGTGAGGACAACGTTGAGGCAACGTTACAGTGACAGGGAGACGGCTCATCTAATCAAAGAAAACTCGGGGGAAAAAAAACAACATACTGAGGCTATGTTGTTGATTTTTTGTGTCTCATTTACTTCACAGTCACACACACACACACACGTGAATGCTTTCAAAATGCACAAAATTCATATTGGCTTGGGTGTGTCAATAAACGTACTTAAAGGACGCAGTCAACAACCAGACTAACACAGATTGTAATATGAGACAGCTGAATTAGTGCAATAGTTGAAATTATAATATGCATATAAAAGACAGACCCAGGTTTTGCGACGGGTTAAATGCGAAGCAGCTCTTTCCTGATTTTGCTGTTTATAATTGCATTTTTGTTAATTAGAATCATTATTTGCCATCATCAGCTAAAAGTAATTTTCCATGGAAGTAGTATTTCATTTTAAATATGTATTACATCAAAGCAATGAAGCCATTCCTTCCTATTATAAGATTGCTTTATTCCAGACAGGTCTTTAATTACAAAGTGGAGGTTTTTTTTTTCTTCTTTTCTTCATGTCCAAAAAATATAGTTAAGGACTTGTATAAAATGAAATGGAAAAGACAGTATTTCTCTCTGAATGTTATATCCCGCAGACAGATGGGAGATTCGCGAATTACACCCTCAATCTTGTAAAGGACAAACCGTTTGCTATGGAATTTCATAGCGCATTAGAAGCAGACAAGCTTTTGACCCAGTTTATCAGAGATTAAACAAATGTTACCGAAAGCAACCGAGGGCGCAGTTAATGGTAGGCTTGAACATTTAATGTAAACACTGTGAAATCCTCCATGTTGTCGATTTGTAGTTTGAACGCTGTGCTACAGGGCTGACTCTGATACTGATAACAACCGCCATCATATTCACAATACAACAGGCTTACAAGCACTGAGACATGGTTTTAGTTTTTAATAGAAATTAAAAGTAATTGGGTTTGTGTTTAGATGTTACACCGATCACTTCCATCCATTCCAACACGGGAGAAAACCTATTCAATTATCACCCCCTTGTCATACAGTCAGTTCCTTCCAAACAACACTCATTAAAAAATAAATCCTTTTCTTTTAAGGAATCCAACTGTTTTCAAAGCCATGTGTTCGAACTCTGTGCGCAGCTCTTTCCCGCGACTCGCTCATTAAGGACGGCAAGGATGGAAGTTTATGCCACCATTCAAAACGCCAGGGGCTAATAAGGGAGACGCCGGCACTGAACTTTCGCATGGCTCTGTGTGGTTGTCATGCAGATGTTTATGATGGAAATACAGCTCCCCCGCCAAAGCATCTTATTCCTGCCTTCCCAGATACCTGTAATTTTGTCAAAAATGAAGCACTACAGGAAGAAAGAAAGTACACTAGAGTAGTTTCTAGTAATACAGGCAGTTCATAATGGTCTAAAAATGTTGCCTGATGGCAAAAATATGTAGAAATGCTCCTTGGAATCGGCTGTGATACGAACAGCATTTCGAGAGAAAACCACCTGAAACCTTCGTTGGGGAGGAACACAAGCTGACCTCATCACCGGCCGAGAGAATTAATGCCGCCAAATCTGAATGCGAATAGGCGCCTGCATTTACCAAAACGCTTTAATTTCAGATACTTTACAATCAGCACGACAATGCAGGGATGTGCTGGGATTTCACAGCTCTGTTATGATGGAAGAACGATGGGAGTTCCTTGTAAAAGCAACTAACTTTGGTTAGTTAACCATACATCACTATAGATTACTAATTATTAACATTTAGCACATTTTTCTTAAGAGAGAGCATTTTGTAGATGCTTAAAAATAAATCCCCCATCACAAATTACTTCATACATTTCTTTATAACTTTGAGGTCTCAGATTATAATACTTCAGAAAGAATGTCATCTAAAACACAAGGTAGCCCATTTGTTGATGGTTTCTGGTTCTCAACACTTTGCTTTTGGACCCTTATTTTTAAAACAAAAAGGATAAATCAATATTTTCTCACTACCTAAACAAGCACACCAAAGCAACACAGATTTCTGTAGGGTTTAATGGATTTTCAGGCAGCATACTAATCAGAGACATGCTAATTAAAGGACTTTTATAAAGACACCACCTAAATGCTGCCACATCATCATGTTTTCGGTACATAAAATGAACAGCGGTCCCGCGGTTTCTAACACATGTTGATCACACGCCGTATTCGCTTCCCTGTCTTTGCATGTCTGTACCCCGCTGATAGCACCTTCTCCGTTGAATAACGAGTAGGTGAGGGCATGAAATAGTCAGTGAGAACTAGCGTTTGCAAGTGCGAAATTCAAATCTGTAACGCACACATGCAGACTTATAGATTCAAAATCCTTCTCGAACATCTGACCTCCGAGGCGGAGTGGCTCTTTGTCTGTCTATAGAGTTATAATAATTGCTACAAAGATTAACTCAGATTCCCTGCATGTAATGTTACTTGATAAACCTTGGTGCAGTTCATGCAGCAGGATATACACACACCTCTGAAAAGACCTCTAAAAGCCGGCCACTGTGAGGGCTGAACGCTGCCGGTGAAATGGTGTTTCTTATTGAGCCTGGGGTGGAAGCAATCCTTTCTATTTTGTTGTTGTAACATTCATCGGTACATTGTTGTTGTGGCAGTTTTAGTGCTGTGTGAGGAATTCAAACATGGTTCATAGTGGTCCAATTTAAATGGTGCACACTCCTAATTAACGCACAGTTAATTGCGGCTATCTCACAAGTCATTAATTAGTCCTTTGATTTTAATTAAATAGAAATGCACCCTTAATGCAATCTACTATGGCTGGAATCACAGCACCCAACAAGGTTTTAGAAACAAGGTTATTCGTGAACATGCAGTTAAATGATATCGGGGGGAGGTCTGGGGACCTGGAAAGCTCGTTCAGCCCCTACCTTCTCTTCCTGGTCACTCTCACTGTCACACTGAAAGACAAAAGAAATGCATGATTAGTTTAATAGAGAGCCCTGCAATTTGGGTTCGTTTCACCGGGGAGATCTCTGGTTCCAATTTGCGGCGCTGTTTCACTAATTCCTCCAACATATGTTAATGTTAAAGATAATCAACATGAGGGAGGGAAAAAGAAAATAATTCCAGGGCGAGGAAGCTGGTGTTCGAAAAGCTTTGACCCTTCTCTCCCCCCTTTCTTATTCTTAAATAAACAACCATGTGTGGATTTTTTTTTAACACATGCTCAATGGTTTCCCATCTGATGTATAGGCATAAAAAGACACAAGTCCCTTTCAGTGTGGATCTGAATTTGATTATGAAACACATGATCTACAAAGATTATTCTTAAAAAGCGAGAGAGTGTAGGTTGTGTGGCTGGTTAGAACGCCGGGGAGACGCTATGAATGTAATATTAAGATATCGCATTGACTCACGATTAACTAAAAGGGTACGGTTGAAAATAAACCATTGACGTGCACACACACACGTATACACACAGAGAGAGTGTTTCTTTTGTGTGTTCTCCATGATTGTGGTATTTGATCTGGTCCTTTTGATCCCTGGAATCGGCTAATGACTGGAAATATGTCATTATTATTATTATCATCACCATCATCAAAAGCCTGCTGATCTGAGTTTGGTTCATTTTGGATGAAGGACACGAGGACACCGACCCTGGCGTTATCAACCCTACGATCATGCCACCTGAGCCACCTGGTTCATATACATATAAACACACACACACAAACGCACACACGCATATATATAAGGTTGGTTAAAGTTATTCATACCAATTTCAATTTCAAGGTCCACTTAATTCTTTATCAACTAATTACAGAAATACCCAAAGGCAGCCCTGTCTCCAAAGCGAAGCATATGGCCACGGCCTGGGAGCTCCCTGAGTCCGTAATGAAACGGCCACGCGAGCCGGCCCATTAAGAGACCGTGGTTCTCCCCCCCCCCCCCCGCCCCAGCGGCCCCGTGATTGACAGCGCTGTGCGTCGGGGCCCTCGTCGCTCGCGCCTAAGCCTGCGCTGAGCCGGGGCCCCACAGAGCTCAAAGGTACCGGCTCAATTTCTGGCACCGAATTCCCCCACCGACCTGCGGACCTCGCTGCGAGCTCAGCAGGAGCGCGGCATCCAATTTACAGCTCTGTCCTGCGGGCCCCGGGAGGCGCCGCTGGCAGAGACGGATGGCGGTCAGCTGAGGCGGCTCATAAATTATGCAAAGGCAATAAACGCACTGAGCAAACACTTCTAACACCCCTCTCTCTCTCCTCGCTTTTAATACACTTTAGATGGAGCCAGCAGCCATACATAAAAGTCATACGACGCCTCACATAAAAAAACGCTCTGCGATTTGTGGATTTGGAGAAAAAAAATTACATATATATTTATATAATATAGTATATTAAAAGAAGAAAATATGAGATGGAGAGATCAGTTACCTATCTAAATTGAAAAAAAATGAACGGTTTGATTGAAGGAAAAGGCAAACAAAACCAGCAAATGAAGATCTATTCACATTAATTAAAGAATAATAATAAAATCTCTCCTAACAGGTCACAGGGAAAATGACAGCAACATCCACACACACACACACACGTCTGGCCTGGGAGTTTTACAGCCGCCTACATGCAGCTCCACATAGGACCAGCGAACGAAGAGTTAAAACGAGAGGGGAATTTATTTTTTCCACTGTGTTGTGATCCATAAAAACACCCTGAGCCTTTTTTCTTTCTTCCCTGCCTATACAGCCAATTGCTTTGATTGCCGAGATATAAGCACGCCGAAATGACTTGCCCTTGCTTGTGAAGCAAATGGAACATGCTAATAGAACTCATCGCATTACCCGATGCAAAAGTGCCATAGCTCATTACTTTAAGATAAAAGGATATCATTGTAGACGGCAAGCAGAATTGACTTTCTGCAGCTCGACTTGATGATGATTTAATCAACTGCTCTCTTTCACTTCTCATCCTCGTGCCTGTCGGTTTCACAGGTGCCACTAAATGAGACACTCAGAGAGCGAGTGGAGAGAGAAAGAAATTGCTGTCATTACTTTTCAAGAAAGGAGGTATGCAAATTTTCGACAGTAAAAATTGCCTTCATAATGGGCAAAGTAAAATCCGAGGATCATGCTTGACAGGCAAGGGCAAGCAATTTGTATGTCCTTAAAGCAAAGAAACCACACTCATTTATAAACGTTGCGCTCCATAAGAAAAGCTACAAATAATAACAATGCAAAAAAAGAAAAAAAGGAATCTGGCAACAGTCGACACGCCGCCTGCGAGTCGCGCTCGGCTCTAACGTTCCTCCGCGTGATCGTTTCCAGGTTTCACACGCTGGGAGGATTACCGCTTTCTATACTTGGAATCGCTCGCATGGTTAGCAGGAAAGTCTGCACAATCATTGCGTATTAAAGTGTTATTATCTACTTGGCTCAATCACTTTGAAACGGCATACTTTTTAAATTACAGACAGGTGGAAAAAATATACGTACAGCCATGGTTGCAAAGACAATCATGTCAAAAGTACACATCAAATATTTTGTGGAATATTAAATAAGCGTAACCACAATGTCTGCAAATGTGACTTTCTTTTTCTTCCAAATTACCGCGGTAAAGGTTCGGTGGCTGATGGAGGTGACCACTCACTGGCCCCGAACCACTGGGCATTATTAACGCAACATTTCCTATACAGTCTATCTGATGTCAAGCACAGTTCACTGTAAAGTATTTTATTTAAATCACACATTTTACTGCAAGGCACCAGAATCCTAATAAGGATGTGCTCATTATTTATAACATCCCTCTGCAGTGTCGATCCAATTCATTTGCAATGTATCCTCAAGGGATCTCCGACACAAGCCGTGACAGCATCGATATATTGATCGGCAATATCTACTCGCAGCTGAAACCCAGGCCTGCGACGCTCATTAGCATTTTATCACAGAAAAGGAGTCATTTGTTTTGTCTTTTAAACGCTGTGACATGGCTAAATGTTTGCCCTCCCTGGAGATGCAACACAACGAATTTAAGTGGAAGCCAAAGACGTGTCCAAAGGAATTAAGTGTTAGGGAAGCCAGGAACACAATGGGGTTTGTTTTAAAAATACAACAGTGCTTTGTCTGACTGACCCTGCTCTTTGACTGCTGCACCGACGCTGTATTTACAGTAATTTTATTTAGTAATGTTAAATACCGGGATTGTTAATCCTCCAAGGGGAGAAATTGATATGCAATTCAAGGGCAATGTTATTTAGTCAGAGCTCTTTCACACTACAAACTCAGACCTCAATGTTTAGTATAAGTAACGCTGGAATGTCAAACATCTCATCCTACGCTGAAGGGTGTTGGTGTAGGAAAATATAATCGGACTGCCCCCACCCCCCCACTCCTGAACCAAACGTGATTCAAACACATTTCCCCACGATGGGTCTAAACATCAGGGATTTTGTTTATCGTCTCTTCAGCTCGAGAAAATGACTCTTGTTTTGTGGCGTCTCCAGCTGAGAACTATATCTGTCCAGCAGGAAAAAACTTGGATGATCTGTAATAATTTAACTGTGTTGTTGTCATGGGCAGTGCGTTTTCATGCTGCTCCGTTGAGCTCAAAATGTAAAAGACTATTAGGATCAGAATGGTCACATCATATGACGTACCATTCTGGTACGACATGTAGTAGGGAAGCAGTTTAATGTGTAAATATATAGCATACGCAGTATTCAATTTTGTTTGTGTTTAAATCTGGTAGAGATTGTGTTGCATATTCAATTGCTATGTATCATCACAACACAAACATTTAAATTGCAAAGCATTATAAAGAACTATTAATTGTGATTCTAACAGTGGGAGACATACAAGGTCCATTAACATAAATAAGGACGAGCTACAGCATACATATATGGAGATCTTTTAAAAGGTTAAAAGACTAACAGACTGCTTCTCTTATATAACTTCTGCTGCTTACATCCATCAGACGGAACCCAAGCACTGCGTTGAGCTAAAACTAATGGCTGTAACATCGCACTTACTAACTTGGCAGCGCCAGCGTCGCCCACCCACACGCCGGCCTGGAACGCGCCGGCGAGAAAACTTTCTTACTTTTCGGAGGAGGGAAGGAGTTAAGGCCGCAGATTGCTTTCCAGCAAGAGTGGGACAGTATGAAGGATGGCAGCTATTGCCAGGGTCAGATCTGACAGTGCCAATTTGATGTGCTGCCGTCAAGGGCTTTCTAAAGGCTGTGCGTCCTGATGGTTTTCTGATGCAAACAGTCGCATCACAAAATGGTTTTCCTCTCCCGCTGCCTGCGCTTCCATCTGCTGCTGGGCCGAGGCACAGCCGGCCGCCTGCCTGTCACAGCATGCATTAAAATTAGCTGGGGAGGAGGTGCTCAGTTGTGCTAATTACATTTTAATCATTGGAAATGTGTTGGCAAATCAAGCCTTGATTGCCATCTTGGAGCCTGCCTTCTCCAGCAGCGAGGAGGGCCTGCATGCATTAGCTGGGGCCCGCTGCGCCGGCTCCTCGCACGGAAAATAGAATATGGCGCCCGGCGGCCCACCGCTGAGCCTGCTTTGGCACATTATTAAAAAGCTACAAAACTTATTTCCAGTCGTCACCGTGTGAGCTCGGCTCATTCGCACGTCCCCGGGCGCCGAGCTGCTTGTGAACGTTCGCTAATATTTGTACAGTTATAGTGCAAAAAATATAAAAAACATTAACAAAAGTAGAGAAATTATCAAGATTTCCAAATGCACACGTGGATGTGCCGTTTAATGGACAATGTCGGAGTCATGATAGAGACGCCTGTCAAGGTTTAATATTTATAGTGACAGGGAGAGTGGAATAGCGCTGCTTTACCAATCTGTTGGACCAATGATTGTAACCCAGAAGAGGGACCTCTGCATGGTGTCCTGAGGGTATGGGCACAAGATGGTGTCCTGAGGATATCCGTATTATATTGTTAGTCACTGAATATCCAACCAACAGTGTGCTGGATCACAACGTGAGACTCTGTCATGTTGCCCACGAGATGCAGACCATGCAAACACCAATCAGGCAAACCACGCCAGCGTACACCGAAATACACTTTTAGGGGAATTCAACCAGCCACATAAAATATATAAAAACATCTCGCTGACCCAACGCAATGCAGGAAAAAATGAATCTTCCGTAACATGATTAAAATTTACCCAGCCGGATAAACATCCTTTCATCGGTAACATTGACATTTATTATATTATATTGTGTTTTTTAAGTTTTCCGTAATTTGCCAGAGAGGGCGGGGTTTTCATCGAAATGGCTTCAGTATTCCATTAAGCGAGCCAAACTTTTGGAGCGATGACATCAACATCTAATTTTTACAGCATCTGCTTGATGTTCAGCTGTCATTAATGAAATTAGAAAGAAAAAGAAAAAAAAAAACAGTCTTTGCTGGAGGGGTTCAGACAGTCCTTCACAGTGACATAAGGCAAACGTCTACTATACCAGCCAAGTGCGAGCCGTCAGGGAGAGTCTGTGCAGCGCTGAGGTCTGTTGTCTAGTCTAATATAACCCGGGCAAATCCAGATCCGCGGATATCAAATTGCATCAGTTCAACATCTGAAGGCAATTTCCTTTCAAATGTAAAATTTTATCCAGACGACATTAATTTTGACCACTAATGCGCTATTCCAGTCATTGGAATTGGGGGAAGGAAAAAAAAGCCTTCCATTAAATAATAAGGTCTTTATAGTCTCGGCCCCCCCAGTTTAATCCCATGTGCTTCACGTTAGGCACATACTTGTGTGTTTTTGTTCTATTCTTGAAATCAGCTGTCGGTTATTGAAAGTCAAAAACAAGAGAGACTCCAGAGGTGAGCATTACAGTGTTTCTTGTCCTAAAAAGACTTGACACCCAAAAATAAAAAAAATGGAATAAACTGGACTATGGGAGGGGGAATCCCCAAAACTGGAGCGCTTTATAGTGAGGAGAGTAAAAACCCTAGTGATCCAACAACAAACTTTGTGCAATATATGACAGCCGTGGTTTGGAAGCCGAAACTTTGTGAAATTACTGCATTGCATTCTGGGACCGTCCGGCTCCAGAGCAACAGATTGAGCAAGACAGACCTGATTGCCTCCTGTCATTTGCATCCCTACCTGTCACTTTCTGATGCTTTTGTGTTTAGCACGGAAAACCACAGTTACCAAGAAAAACAAGAACAAAAAAAAAAAAACCACTTAAGTATGAAAAAAATGCAGAGTACGCAGTGAGGCCCACTCTCCCGGCTTATGTGAAAGGAGTTAAAGAGCCGTAGAGAGGTGTGGAAAGTATTTCTCTAAAATAACTTGTCAGTTAAGCTGCTTTCCTCAACAGATGTGCGCGCGCGGCCCAGAGTGGAGTTTGGCACCGACAGATGGTGCCGGAGGGTAACTCGGCGTTCAGCTGCTCTCGGGGGCCTGGGTGGGCAGGGAGGGGGTTCGCCATTCTTTTTCAGAAGGTAAAATGCATTTGTTACACAAGCTCTAACTGGGCTTTTAGCATCAAACTTAATATCTGAAACCAATGAGGCATCTTACCATATTATTTTAAGGAGGGAGGGGAGATATATGCCTGTAGGCAAGCAGCCCTCGTGTACAAGAATATTATATATATATATATATATATATATATATATATATATAAATATATAATTTCAAAACCCTCCTTTGTCTTCCCTTTTGATTTATTCAGTGCTAGTGTCCCCCATCTGTGCCCCCTTTTGTAGCGAAGCATTTGGGGGCGAGAAGCAGATGCTGGATTAATTAAAGATTAATGGAAGGTTTTTTAGACAATTAAATACATCAGATTCCATTGTTTATACCATTACAGTGTGTCCCACAGGACGCATCATTTCCATGTGCATTTTAATTACTGCATGCAGCCCACATTAGCATTGATGTCAGTTACCATCTTTATTGCCCCACTTTATTTTGACACACAGGCAATCATAAATCATGTCGTCACCACTAACCAATCGGAAGGGTGTGCTTTTGCAAGGCAGTGGATGCAAACGACGGTGCCATGCTGAAGGGGTCTACAGGTGTAGGTGTGGACAGCGCCTACTGTCAAATAAAAAATATCCCCTTAAACATTTGATTTACATTAACCCTAAGAGTATGATCAAGAGAATCTCCTGGTGAAACAAATTTCAGAACGTTATGTTTGTCTTTTGACCGGTCTTTTGGCGTAGTGAGTTTGTGTCTGCACAGTTTGAATCTCAAACGGGGGGCTATGCCCTGCACACACTATAGTAGCAAAGATCCAGATAGAAAATTCATTAGAGTATCATGTTGTCTACTCCCCCCCATACGTAGAAACAAAATATGACCTTGAGCTGGGCTTCCCATCACCTGACAATTTGCTCTCTGTCAATATCTTATATATAAAAAAGGTAAACACACTGTATTTCAAAATCTGGACATGCAGTCACTTGTATCCGAGTTCATTTTGCGTTCATCGGGATCAGTTGCAACACAACTCCCAGATTAGCATCGTAAAGCATCTCCTAATGGCGGCTACAACTTGCTGTGCAGGCCCTGGCGCTGCACCGCCAAGCGTCGCGCCCATCGCAGGCTTTCTAATCACTTAGTCCCACACACTCGACAGCACACTATTAACTTTCATTGTCTCAGGTGACGGACTGGGTCATTGCCCATCACATCAAGTTTTTATTAGGGAATTTTCTTCGTCATTAGTCGTAGCTCAGAACGCTTCATTAATATGCATACTTGTGCCAGGATGAAGTCTTCGGATTCCATTATCGACAGTGTGCCCTGCTAACGACGGGCGCACTGCAATCAGCTAACAGGTATAGTTATTTAGGGTCCAGTGAGAACCTCCATCTGCGGGTTCATTTGAGAGGAATTGGCCATTATAGTCGGTGAAAGGCAGCCGCCACCGATCTGAGATGCTTAACTGATTAGGCTCTTGATTTCAACCCCTGAACTTTTTACTTGGGGTCTCTGTGACCAGTTCTGAAGTTTTTGGGTTTTTTGTTTCGCATTGTTTGAGTATGAGAAAATATGTAGCTGCCAATGCTTTGCTGAAGTGTCCATGAAGAGTCAAAAGGAAGGCAGGTAGACTTTTATGAAAGGGTAACGAGTCCAATCACCACGATGATTGGTTTATGTGCACTCGTGTGATAGTAGAGTGTATAAGTAAAGTATCCGAGATATTTCTGTATCATTCCACCATTTTAGGAACTTTTAAAATGTAAACGAATTACTTTCTTCTCAATCATGGCCACTGTAAACATCTCGAAGGAGAGCTATAACAATATAGTCGGGCATTATTTACACCGTTGCCAAACTGAGTCCCACTGCATTGCCATAACTACATCATATGAAGGCTAACGATGCACTAATCTCTTCTATTGGCTTGCCATTGCTTACGATGAAGTCACTGTTTATTTCCTGTTAAATATTAATAAACTATAATTATAAACAATAGATTGAATATTGATAATTATGCCTGGTTACATTATCTATACTGTATATTGCGGTTACATTTTATTTTCCATTTCTTGCAAAGTCTCTCCAGATCAAATCAGTAATAAATAAGGAAAAGCCGATCAGTCAGCTGAAGTGTAACGCCGTCAAAGTCTTAAAAAGTTACTAAAAACTATAAAAAGTTATTAAAAGTAGAATTGAAGAGAAAAATCACAGATACATTACAGTACCCTCCTACTGACACACGAATACATATAAACCAATCATTGTGGTGCTCCAGTTCCCCTGTAATTCACGCATGTTTCATGAGGGGGAAAATTCAGATGCAAATTATCCTTATTATTTGGATAGTGAAGTCCCCGAGCGCGGCGTGTGACAGCAGCCCCAACTGACACTCTGAGCTCCACCATCCCTGCTGAGTTCTCACAAGCACTGGGATTGTCAACATGTGCAACTGCTTTATTTACTTTCTCATTAAAGCACAGTACACAGTCATCTTGTTTTCAAACACCTCACCTGCAAACCTAGCAGACGTCGACCACATGACAAACATGCGCTCTGAGTGGTGTGTTCATGCCGATCAGTAAAAACACATTTGTTTGTCCGCTCGTTGTTGTTTTTGTGTCTTTTATGTATTTAACGTAGGTGATAAAAACATGCTCGTAAGCCGAGTCTTAGCGTGGGGGAGTCCGGGAGTTACGGGACGTCTCGGACAGAAGGTGCCGCTCGCACACACAGCCGTTTCCGGGACAGGGTTTGCTTGGCAGCTGCATCAAATGGGACCTGCACATACAAGCCATAACAAGGACTCCGTATGATACAGTAGCCGTGGAAAAAAAACACTTAATGGAAGGTTTTCATTTCGATAAGGCTCAAAACCCAGCAGGGCTCCCCTCAACAATGATTGCAGCTTTGCAATATCTTCATATAGGGACTGCCTTCTCACCACGGGCCGCAGTGGCAATTAACAGACAGTCCTGCTGAACAGGCAAGATAAACTTTGGTTTAAAACACCAGGGAGCACCAACCATGTGCAGGACAAGTGGAGAGGAAAACCGATGAGATTTCCAATTAATGGCGTCAATGAAAATAAAGCACGCTAAAAAATGTAAATGCACCATCATGGAAATAGAAAAACATTTTACACAGAGAGCAGGACTTGGAAACTAGCAAGCTTTTTCTGTGCGGAGATGTCAACAAATCACACACTTTGTTCCACCTAAGTATATTTAAATATAAAGAAGATATGCCCATATATATATATATAGATAGATATAGATATGTATTAACCTATATATAGAGAGAGATTTGACAACACTGGGAGGATTGTAGAGACCGTCTCAGTGCCGAAGTCATTTTGCAGTTAGTCATCTCGGCTCATTGTAAAGCTTAAGCCGGTGACAGGTTGACAGAAAAATCTGTTTTCCTTTCCATATCACAGACTTCCACGTAGGAGCGCCTGTGAAATGTGTCAGAACTTCCTTCAAGCCCGGGAAGCTTGAGACGGCGTCCCTTCCCAGCGGGGAGCTCTTTTAACCCACACTTCTGTAGATGTCATGTGACCTGAAATCTGGGCTTTCAACGAAGTGAAGTTTCAAGGAAAAGGAGGGGGAAAGAAAGACGCTGTTTACACAAAACATCAACTGTTCGACAATCACACGGTGATCACTTTCTCCTCCGCCTTTTATCTTGACAACATTATATATAGCCAGGCTTTTCCAGGCACTTCAGTGAATAAAAGATGCGCTCGCTCTTCCTCTCACCGCGCCCACAGCCAAGTCGGGAGACGTAAACAATTAGCTGGAAAACCAACAGGGGTGCGTTAAATTAAATAAAGCTGCTGTTGTTAATGATATTTAATACTAATAGCATTAGCCAATTATTGTTTTGGAAGTAAGTCACAGCAAGAAGTGATGCAAACTCTGCGGTGTGAAATTCCATTTGGCACGAGAAAAGACACGTGGCTTTCCACTGTTCGGTACTAGTGTGGGTCGTTTCTGGTTATCTGACAAGACCATGTCAGTATAAGTGTGACAAAGTTTAACCAGAACAGTTTCACTCGGCTCCTTCACGGTAAACACTTAGCTGGTTCCCAGGAGCAAAATTATCCAATTTGACAAAGTCCCATTTACCAAAACTGAAATGTTAGTTTTTCATCAAGTCCCTTTTCATAAAACTACAAGACACTATTCTGCACTGTGCACAAAATAAGCAGTAAGCACTTAATGAGCAAAAGCTAAGCAGATGCAAAATATATACAATTTGATTCCAGTTGAGAAATACTGATTGGATGTGCTGGGCTTTATTTCAAATAAACTTATTTGGAAACTTAATTTGTAAAACACAATAAAAAACAGAAGAAGAAGAATGTAACACAATAAAACAAAACTGTATCACAAGCCCAACTCCAATGACTCGAGAAGTATTTTCAATATAGACAAAGCAAGCCAAGGAGGTTTATTTTAGAAGTAGTGAAACCATATCAATTGACATTTATCTAACATCCAATCAGTCCTTGAATTTTGAAAGCAATCGCCCAAAGCCTCTGTACAAAAAAAAAGTACAACTATGCGGTGCAGCGGATGGGGTAACACAATATCCATTTACTGCCAATCATGGAAAAGTTAATTGAGAAGCCTCCTCCTCAGTATAACCAATAAGATATGGTGTCTGTAGAAACCCCGATAAACAGGCCGCATACAGAACATCACATAACTAAGTTGGCGAAGAGCCACTTAATGAAAATATTTTCATTTAAGACTGACGCTGAGCAAAATGAAATTAAAAGGAACTCATGCTTACTGTTAAAGCAAATTACTTACTGTGCTAAATTACATTTGCTTTTCCTTCAGAACATCAAACGAGCCAACACAGGCACTCAGTGGCTGATCATTCACCGCCTTCACCTCCATTTCATCCCATGAGCATTCAGAAACACCGTTTTTTTTTCGCCCCCAAATTGGTAGTGGCGAATTACTGAAATCTAATTTAATCCTTCAGATGCTGGTTACAAATGTGCTCAATTAAAAAAGGATCAGCCCTTTGGGACTACCCCAGCAGCTTAGAGGTGAAAGAGACACGGCTCTCTGTTTGTGATTAATTACCATGCTAAGCAGAGGAGCGAGGTGCCAGGTTGGGGAATCTGTTCGATCTGACACATACACTGTCACGGATTATCAACAAACAGGAGCGCTGATGAACTCACACATGATAGCTCCATGATGCACTTTGTTTTTTTGGCGTTTGTTTTGTTTGTTGGACAGCTGGTGGGCCGACACTTGCTTCCTTACGAAGAAGGATGCGAGGAAACTTCAAAACTGCAGTTGTGTATCAGCCCAATTGCATCGGACAATGTTTTAGGTTAGGTTTCCGTTTCTATTTAATCTTTGTTTCTTTGCGTGAGACCGCTAGTTACCCATCAAAAGGCTTTTATTATCAGATAGACACATTTAAAATTGTGTACTCCATATTTTTTAAATGAAATGTAGGTTTCAAACCTCCCATGGTGGCAGCTGTCTTTAAACTTGTAAACCAATCACTGTAATTGTGAGCACGCAGCTCCATGATGTCATGAGGCCCCCAGACCGTTAGGTTTAGTACGACACATCTTCAAAGTTGAGTGTAATATTTAACAAAGGATGAAACTAGCCTTTCCAATTTCAATTCCCTGCTGAGAAATGTGTGCTCCCATGAAAGCAAAAAAAGAAAAATGTACATTATATCCCAATGAGAGTGGTTACAAGTGGATAGTACTTGTATTATCTCCATCTCCAGCTGAACAGCTGAAGGACTTTGGAGGTGAAGTAAGGATTTCTCAAAGCTACAGACTCCCCCAAATCACAGCAATTCTCAGACTTCAAGTGACTCTGGAAATTCAAGAACTGGACATTTTGTCTCATGTCTCACAGACTGGAGGTTCCAAGTAACAGTGGGATATTTGTGATATCTGTAGAGGGCCTCACACTATAGGACATAGCATTTTAAACAAATCTCACAGTTCCTCAGGCTTAATCAAATGATTTGCTTAAGTATAAACCCTCCCCGTCAACCCATCAACAATTCAGTTACTGACTGCCCTGCCTATGCAAATATTTGGGTGTGACTATATAAATATATATATATACACACACACACACACAAACAGTGAGAGCATGCAGAGCAAGGTCATGAAAACTATTATTTATTACTACATACTACAGAAGAAACTTAATTTCTAATACCGGAGTCGGATTCAGGGATCCCCGTCTCTCAGTCCGGCTTGTTTACCCGGCGACGTTATTTTAAACCTCAGACGATGCCTACTCCGGTGTGCGTGGCCTCCACACAGACTGACCTGCGTTTCATCCCGTGTGTGCGTGTGTGTGAGCATGCCAGGGGTGTCAGTTCGGGCCCTGCGTGCTTTATGACAACCAGGCCTGGCCTCTCTTAAAAAACACTGAAGTGTTTTGTCAGCCGTAATTACTCTCCAATTATACGGTCAAAACATCATATTAGGAGCACTTTGTTGTCTGGTTGTAGCCCTTTGATCATGTTGCCATGGAATGTGCTTTGCATTAGGGCCCGGTATGATGTATGTTTCCTGTCAGGGCAGAAATAACAGTGAGTCGGCCCCACCTGCCGCGCGGCGCGCTCTCGGTCCCCCAGGCTGGCTCTGCGTGGCTCAGCTGAGAAAACTTCCTCCCCCTGTTTGGAGGGTGACACCGGGGGTAAGAGGAGCCCCCCGAGAAGGGAAGCAGCATCGAGGTCCCGCTGTTTCAATATTTGTCTGCGCCGCGTCCTTCATTCAAGTGCTATCAACTACCAAGTCAAGTGTAACTGCCACGGAGGGCAAACATTTATGTATGATCTGCTGCCTGTGGAGAAATCTAGACTTCCTTCTTTAAACCGTTTCTTTAAAATATATATCAACCATTTCCTTTATATATCCAATTTCAATCCAATACAAGATACAGGAAATAGTACAACAGCCTTTAAAATTATGTTATATTATGTTTATACAAATAAAATATCAAACGTCTTCAAAGGAGAAGGTTAACATGGAGGTTGCTGTGAAAATTACACTTTAAAAAGCCTTCTTTGTGTAAGATATACAGTGAGGGAAAAAAGTATTTGATCCCCTGCTGATTTTGTACGTTTGCCCACTGACAAATAAATGATCAGTCTATAATTTTAATGGTAGGTGTATTTTAACAGTGAGAGACAGAATAAAACCAAAAATTCCAGAAAAACGCATTTCAAAAAAGTTATAAATTGATTTGCATGTTAATGAGGGAAATAAGTATTTGATCCCCTATCAATCAGCAAGATTTCTGGCTCCCACGTGTTTTTTCTACAGGTAACGAGCTGAGATTAGGAGCACTCTCTTAAAGGGAGTGCTCCTAATCTCAGCTCGTTACCTGTATAAAAGACACCTGTCCACAGAAGCAATCAATCAATCAGATTCCAACCTCTCCACCATGGCCAAGACCAAAGAGCTGTCCAAGGATGTCAGGGACAAGATTGTAGACCTACACAAGGCTGGAATGGGCTACAAGACCATCGCCAAGCAGCTTGGTGAGAAGGTGACAAGAGTTGATGCGATTATTCTCAAATGGAAGAAACACAAAATAACTGTCCGTCTCCCTCGGTCTGGGGCTCCATGCAAGATCTCACCTCGTGGAGTTTCAATGATCATGAGAACGGTGAGGAATCAGCCCAGAACTACACGGGAGGATCTTGTTAATGATCTCAAGGCAGCTGGGACCATAGTCACAAAGAAAACAATTGGTAACACACTACGCCGTGAAGGACTGAAATCCTGCAGCGCCCGCAAGGTCCCCCTGCTCAAGAAAGCACATGTACAGGCCCGTCTGAAGTTTGCCAATGAACATCTGAATGATTCAGAGAACTGGGTGAAAGTGTTGTGGTCAGATGAGACCAAAATCGAGCTCTTTGGCATCAACTCAACTCGCCGTGTTTGGAGGAGGAGGAATGACCCCAAGAACACCATCCCCACCGTCAAACATGGAGGTGGAAACATTATGCTTTGGGGGTGTTTTTCTGCTAAGGGGACAGGACAACTGCAGCGCATCAAAGGGACGATGGACGGGGCCATGTACCGTCAAATCTTGGGTGAGAACCTCCTTCCCTCAGCCAGGGCATTGAAAATGGGTCGTGGATGGGTATTCCAGCATGACAATGACCCAAAACACACAGCCAAGGCAACAAAGGAGTGGCTCAAGAAGAAGCACATTAAGGTCCTGGAGTGGCCTAGCCAGTCTCCAGACCTTAATCCCATAGAAAATCTGTGGAGGGTGCTGAAGGTTCGAGTTGCCAAACGTCAGCCTTGAAACCTTAATGACTTGGAGGGGATCTGCAAAGAGGAGTGGGACAAAATCCCTCCTGAGATGTGTGCAAACCTGGTGGCCAACTACAAGAAACGTCTGACCTCTGTGATTGCCAACAAGGGTTTTGCCACCAAGTACTAAGTCAAAGGGGTCAAATACTTATTTCCCTCATTAACATGCAAATCAATTCATAACTTTTTTGAAATGCGTTTTTCTGGATTTTTGTGTTGTTATTCTGTCTCTCACTGTTAAAATACACCTACCATTAAAATTATAAACTGATCATTTCTTTGTCAGTGGGCAAACGTACAAAATCAGCAGGGGATCAAATACTTTTTTCCCTCACTGTATAGGGTATACAAAGGAGGAAGCACAGAAAGGTTTGAAAAATGAAGGTCACACCTAATAAAACTCAATTTAGTGTGGGGTTTACAGTCCAGTGCTGTGATGTGACGGTTGAAGAAAAAAACTAGAAATGATGGTGTAAAAATACAAAGTTAGTGATGAGTCAAACTCAATCTGCAGAAAATCTAAAACTTCAATTTTGAATGCTGCACCAATAAAAAAGATCCCCTGCAATTAGCCTGGGCTATTAAAACCGCTTCCAAGGGAAGACAGAGTTCAAGTCTCATGCTAATAGGGGTCAACCCTAAATCTCCTTGCCCAATCCGGCCCGTGACACGACTGCAAATCATGTCGAAGTTACTGCCTTCGAATACGAAAGACTCTCAGAGCGCCTCCTCTGAGCGCCATCCATTATTCACAGCACAACACTCATCAGCAATCTTGTTGTGTTGAAACAGAAACTTAACTACCAGCCAATTAAAGTGTAATCTGAGAAAGATGGATTGGGTTGGGCGGGTCCGGTGTGCAGTAGCGCCGCTTAAAACTATATGTCCTGTGACTTGCAGACCCACTAATCCACCAGTTTCTTCCATCAACACTCCTTTTCTTCTAATTTGCAGAGTAGAGATAAATGGCTAAATTCTCCTTCAGATTAATCCCCAGAGCCTAACAGATTTTATTTCACACGGAGCATGTAACAGTTATCACCCCCCTATTTTTAGCTGGCTGGCAAATTTAGGAGCCATACATACACAAAAGACAATTTCCACGTACATGGAGAGTATGAATTATTCACTCCTGACTAAATCAAAGACAGTCTTCAGGAGATGTAAGATTTCTCCACGCAGGACAATTAGTATCCTAATATCTTCTGGTTCTGCTGTGCGAAACGCTGCAGATAAATCGTTCATGACGTCACGTTTCAGATATCAGTGCTTGTGTTTCAATAGTGTTTTAAATGTTTTAGTAAGGCTCTGGTATTGCTCTTTAAACTGCCTCTCTGGTGAACATTGATTCTGACTGGCTCAATCATGTACTTTCTCTTGATCACAAAGTCACCAAAGACGAAATGAAAAGAAAGAAAAACAAGCAAACCCTCAGCTGTCGGTTTTCACACATAACCCAGCAGACTAAAATAACCCAAGTGATACATACTACAGTTATTTTGTAATCCTGCGGGATTAGGCGTTATCTGTGTACATTCGACTGAAGTCTTTAGAATCCATAATAAGCTCATTCGAAGTCGGCGCTTGGATCTGTACAGACGCAGAGTACACACACTGGACGTATTGTTTCACATTCGCGACGTGTGAAAAACACTCAACTCAGCAGATAGCTGTTGGGCCAGATGTCCTTCGACGGTGTTTACACATCCCATCCGGGCCCTCGCGTGCTTTTTGGAAGCAGTTTCGCTGAATACTGGCCCGGCTTCCTCCTTCAAACCATCTGCTGACTCCGATTGGACGCTGGCCGCCAAAGTCACTGAGGCGGCCTCCTTGGCGCCGTGTTTGCAGCCGAGCCGAGGGCCCGCCTGCCTCCCTGGTGCTTCACGAGCCCCTCCACAACACTTTACGTGCCCAGTGAGTTGGCTTGTGGTCGTGCTGGAACGTCTCTGTGCCATCTGGGAAGAATTGGAGCATGGCAGGGAGCAGCTGGCCATTTAAAACAGCTATTTAAGCACTGGCACTCCCTCCGTCCGTCAGCGGGTGTAATATCGTGAGCAATGGCCTAATCTTTCTCGATGAACAAAGCTAAGTAACTAGGGGGAGTCTGACTCACAAAGAAAGCACCGATTATCTAACCCAGGTGACACACTGATGCCCCCGTGCATTAACCCCTGCTGATAAACCTTTTGTTTCGCTATTAGCTACACAACCACACAATGTCATGTTTATATATTAACCCCTCAGTAATATCGACTACAAACGCAATCCTGACCTTAATGAAAACCTTTACCGGGGACCCTAACCCAGCCCAGACCAAAATGTACCCCAAATTTCATCACTGAACTTAATTTGCGTGACAAATTTGACTAAATTAATCAAATGAATGTAACAACACAACCATTTCCACTGTTATCTTAATCCCTATTTTAAATGTTTCAGGGTAAATGTGTTTATTTTTCTCTGCGTATGCACTTGTATAGTTCTATATTGTGAAAAATTGAATAAGTTAAGAGTCAAATTAGAATCTGAGGCCAAGCCTAGAAAATAAGTGGTTAAAGCTTGTGTTTGTGTTGGGGGGGGGGGTTGTTTGAATGTGAAGGGGGGAGCCGAGTGGAAATAACAGTGACGTTTCAGATAAAAGAAGAGCACGGCTAATTGAGCCGTGTACTTAAGATCTTTATCGCTGTGTAAACTGAGAGGAGGAGGGCAGACACAAGCAGAGATATCTGAGGGACTCCTTTAGTGCCATCATGAGGTTTAATCCTCTAGAAGTTAAACCACACTTCTAGGAAAATGTGCTTACTATTCCTTGTTGTTGATGCCATAGAAAGACTTATTTTTAAACTTACACAGCGATACATGTATTATAATAAATGCGTGTCGTTTTGATGTTTGGCGAAGGAGCCCGTTATTAGTATCATAGAAAGCCCAGAACAGCAATAAAAGACAGCTGCAGGAACACCAATTACCCCTGTACTCGGATTATTACTTCCCCTCAAGTTCGGCTGACAAGCAAGTTGTTTCCCATTTTAATAGCCAGTGAAGAACTTTATTAAATAATCACGAGGTAAGCTGCTCCGATACCATGGCGCTCGTCCGCCAGGAACACCTCAGCTTCGGCGGGGTATCGAGTGACAGTAGTACAGACTCCCCTCATGGCACGGAGACAGGACCCGATACACACATTTATTGTCTCTTGCTGACAAAGCCACTGATTGTTTGCTAATGGGGCAGAAAAGGAGGGAATCTAGAAATATTCCTCAACGTCTGATCCTGGCCTCAACCCCGAAGAGGTAAGATTTCTGAAAAGCTGCTTCTCATTGGGAGCGCATTAATTAAAGTGTTAAGGGTAAAGAAGTATTGATGTCCTTTGCTGCTCTGCCCCCCCCTCCCCAAAGGTAATGTCTTCTACTCGCTCAGCCCTGGAGGTATCGTTGAGCTAACTGAAAAAAGCCCCACTAAGACCAATTAAGGCCTTTACTAGGAGACTGAAAGGAAGACAAATGGAGGCAGAAAGCCCGATTACAAGAAACCTTTGTACAGATGTAAAGCAATTAGAGTGGTCTCGGGGGCCAGACAGTGCGGTACCTGCAAGTCATGGATCCTACATCTTGTCTAAACTTGGAACAATCCTTCTCTTTTCGTTGGGGATAAGTTGAGTCTTGTATTGGTGTCAGGTATCAGCTGATAGCCGGGTATTGCTTTCCTCTGTGACTAACAGGCCCTGTATTATGCAGTCGTTTCAAAGTTAGTCCCTGTAAAGTGATTTTAAACCAAGGGAGGCTGGAGAACCGAACTCTTAAATGTCTGTCGTTATCTGGTTTGGATTTCAAAGGGGTATCTCGGTTTTCCGACAGAGAGTGTTGTGATATCACGGCATAACCCAATCTTTTGTCTCTTCCGAAACGCGCTGCCATCTAATGCACTCTCAAATAAGGTAAGCTTTTATTGGCCAGTCTCTATTTGATTTCGGTGACACATTTATACTGAAGTAATCCACCGGGAGAGAGTTACAGGGATCAGGGAAATTAATGCTTCGAGGCAGTAAAATAAAAGTCTCAATCACAGCTATTGAAGGGTTTCGGATTTCAAATAAAAGACACAATCCATACGACAATGGATGTGTATCTGCGTATGTTAAATAAACAATTAAGGAGGCCTCGCTATAGATCATATGTAATTGCTGATAATGCTACCTGCAGTGCTGACCGAAACATTATTAACGGCGAGCCAAGGGTTGGGTTTTGTAGTGGGTAATAAATTGGTCCCTAATTGAAATGTATGTTTAATAGCTCCAACTACAATTAACAAGTAAAATCGTATTTGCAACCCAAGTAATTTAGAATTTGAACTTGGAAGTAATTTTGACAAATAGTCGCCAATACATAATGACCTTTCTACCCCATGCTTACGGTATTAATTAAATTTTAAGAAATTGTGCAGATGAGAATGAATGCATTGCTATTGCTGTGCACAACAGGGCTTATAAAAACTGCAGAATACTCTCCCTGAATATGATCCTAACAGGCTTTTCCTTCGGTACAACTCTTAAACACAATATGCTAAAAACATGTCAAGAACATACATCAAGAAAAGATTTCCCTCTGTTGCAGTAGACGTGAAGGAGTCCAAAAAGAGATGACATCTATTGCAACAGTCATACTGGCTGAATCTGAGCCTCTGTAAAACAGATTTTGTGAAAACTAAACAGCCCCCCCACCCAAACATTTAATGTAAACTGGAAATATCTTAACTTACTGGACCAAAACTTTGGGAAAATGGTAAATAACGTGAATGTCATGACTGTTCAATGAACAAGCAGACTTTACTTCCTATTCTTTACAGGAGAGAAGGACGTCTGTACTCCATTGCTTGGAAACTGGCACAGTTAAGTCATTGCTCAACAACTCAATGATTTCACAAAGCGGCATAACGGCCTTACAAATCATTATAATCATGTCTGACACAGTAGTACAGCTTCATCCACTTCACAAACATGCAGTTGTTAATGCTGGTCAACATGCACCTAATTCTGTATATAGTCTTTGAGGTACATTTACATATATTAATACATGTTCATGGTCAACTTCATTGCTATCAACAGCAGACCACCTATAATCTCCCATCTCTTGTGACGTATCCCTCTCACTCCAAACAAAGATCCCGTCTGTGGATAACACAAATTATTATCCTATTAATCTGCAAATTAGCTTCCTTCAACGGGCATCATGGAGAGATGACATCAACTCAGTCTTGATAAGATCTTGTCAGGATTTTTAACTCTATGAGCGTGCGTCACTTGCACAGGCTGTTTTATTACCGATGGAGACGAATTCCAACACTTTTGGCTGCCAGTTTTGTTTTCGTCCCAGTGTTTAAAAAAATAACCATCTTGTGACAGTTGAACCACAGCGCTGTGGCAAAATAAAAAAACTGTGGCTTGGGGCTTTCGTCTGCTTTGTGGGTTCTCTGACATAACTTTGCATCCAATAGTCAATCACCACTTCAGAGGGATGGTTGAATCGGCACATGCTGTATACTCTGAGTATATTCTACATTTAAAATAAATTATATCAACTGAATTACTGAGAACGGTAGCATACAAATTACGCTTCCAAGAAAATGTACATTGTAAAATGTCTGGAAATGTACATTTCAAAAATATATTTTAATGAATTTAGCTCATGAAATGATTAATTAGATAGAGTAGATACAAATTGTCAAGTTCTCCGCAACGAGTCTCCGGTTGTTTTGTACGTGGGATTTCTGTAGTGGTTTGTGTACACAACAAGGTGAGGGAAACCAACGATTCACTTACACTACTGGGTCAATAGTGTCCCTGCGCACCACGAGTTAAAGACTTGGACAGATGGCGTGAATACTTGGGCTTCAAAATTACTTGCTCTCAATAGTTTTGGCAGAACATGACGCAGAACTGCAAAATAATACTAAAAACAAATGCCACAAACCAAAAACCTCTTTATAGACTGTAAATAAATCATACAACACATGATTTGATTTTTTTTTCTGAGAATTATATGTATTATAGACTGTCACCCAAGACACTGGGACACGAGCTACAAACACGCCTTCAAAGACACAAACACAACTGCAGAGACACTTGACTTTCACACTACACCTAACCCGCTGTCTTACGGGCAGAACCAGAGTACTCATGTGTGCGAGATGATTTTTTTATCCACAGAGCCAGGATTATTTAATTTTTTCATGTCTTTCTTTTGGCCTGCCCTCTTGTGTTACACAAGTAAAACCATTAACACTTGTTTTGATCACTTGAAAGTGTGAGCTTCCGAAGAAAAAACAGCTATGAACTACAGACAACTGTAAGATAACAATATTCTGGCTTTATTCTATTATTTATTTCTGTTCCTAAAAGCTCAGAGGATATGCTGCCAAAAATGATCCCTTGAAATAAAATAAACTTCTGTCAAATCCTGATGTAGAGAAATACTTTGTCTTGAAATTTATGACAAAATGAAAAACTGCGCTAGTTTTTACCCCCTCCCTTTTCTGGCTTCTAAGAAGCCAGAAAAATGTATCTGAAACAATGTGTAATTTACATGTTTCTTTGCAGTTGGTGAACTCTTATGTTTTGGGACAGACTACAACAGAAAGGTTATAATTCAGCTCCACTCCTATGGTGAAATCACCCTCCATTCCCAAACGTTTATATATTTATACTGAAAGTCTCCACTTGCAAAATGAATGCAGTCTTTGTTAAAAAGTTTTAAAAGAGAATTGTACCTGAAAATCTCATGAACCTTCGTGAAAGAGAGGCCAAGGACATTGTATGCCAACCGTTAGATTGGTTACACATGAGCTGATTAGACTCCTCCGTACTAATTACACTGAATAGAACTAATTAGGAGGAACTACCATTCAGCTAATGAGGATTTGGTCTTTGTCCGTCTTAGGGCCTTCATTTGTTTCTCCGCTATAAGAGTATCAGCGATGCACTGACGCCCTGCAGCTCCCTGTGTCTCTCTCTCTCCTTTCTAATTATTTAATTATGCAGTCTTTAAAAAAAAAAAAACATTTTTTACACGATTTTACTCTATACATTAGGGAACTAATTAACTGCAATGACCAGTAAGATGGAAGCAACAGATTTTCTGATACTTTATATTATTAAAACATTAAATCATAATTTTATGCTGTTTCTTCAATCTATTTTTTAAACAAACATTCTAAATATACCAAAACACATACATATACACACATCTACTATTTTAATGTTATGTAAGCACCTTTGTCACCAGCCAATATGAAGCCATCTCTCCCCTTCGCATTTAATAACCTCGCTGGACTGTATTCCTTGGTGACCGCAACATTTATTACACAAGCTATGTCATCATGACAGGTAAAAGCACAGATCCTGGAAGATCATTAAAGAGAGGCCTATTATCAGCGCTGCTGTATAATTGAGTGCTCAGATCTGGGCAGTTAGGGCTTTCATTGAGAAGAGGTTTTTCATTAAAGAGATACTGCTTTATTACCGTTTTTCCACGTAATAGGTTGCCCATTACATTTCCCATATTCCTGCTTCTTCCTTTGTTATGAAACGGCTGTAGATCGGCAACACCGAATGCCTGCGTGGAATGTGTCCTTTTATAGAGTTTATCTCGGTGTGCCAATTAGCGAGAGCTATCCGAGCTCCCATGGGACCCCTGAGGGAGGGTCAGGGCAGCGGTAAACTGAACATCCAACAGAATGGGTTCTGCGAGGTTGTGGGGGAGCACAAGCGATGTCCCTCTGTGATTGGCCGAGCCAGAGAAGATGAAAGAGCATGGTTGTAAAACACATTCAACAGACAACCCAACACAGAAGAAAATCACTCGGCCCAAAGTATAGACAAAAAAATTATAATACAGAAATCCTGAATCACACACCTCCTTCTGGTTACATACAGCTGAGATTATAGACTCTGCAGGAATAGATGGGTGTTGGTTTTAGCAAAGCTGCGTTTTCTCATGACTGTTGTGTTAATTTTCTGATTTAATGTTTCCCTGCCTTTTCTGCTAGGGGGTTATTGCATGCGCTTTCTGCGCAATCCAATTATTTTTATGCAAACCGCTTTCTTCCATTTCACACACAAAAGGGCACACTGACAATCCAAATCTGGTAAAGTCAAGACATAAACGGAGATCTCTGGGCTCTCACCAAGACCGCTATGGGTAACAACGCGCCCAAGTCAAACTCAAGCCTCCGTCACTGCCTGTAGCTCATAAAGTGTTGTACTTCACTTGGATGGGAAAACAAAAGGGTTTGGAGAGATGCTAGGACCAACTTTGGAGTCTTTGGAGGTAATGCGATATTCCCATTTTCACCCAAGCATAGTGCGATTCAATTAAAGCACTACCGAAACGAAGGAATCATCTGTTCCAGGAATAAGGAAAAAAGGGCAAGGGGTGGCGATACATGCCCAGCACAAGAACATCAATCTTCTTTAGCATGAAGCAGATAAGATAACTGCACTACTTCTCTGAGTAATCTCCCTTCTTAGTCATCAACGTATTCCTCCCCCTGGTTGACTTAAAAGACAATCTATTCTCACGAGCGAACCTTTACCTCGTTGGTAACTGTAACGAGGTTGGCAATCTCTATACCAAAATCCTGCAGGAACAGCAGCATTTTGCAGACTTTGTGTACCTATGTACCTTGTGTGACCTATCTCACAAGGTGGGCTTACACCTCACAATGCCTGTCCCGTGTGCAAATACTCTCTCTCTACTCCTGCCCCGTATACATCTGAAGCACATGCAGACATTGACATGCAGCCGAACGACAAGCAGGGCTCCTACGACGATCCCGACGAAAAAAAAACGCTTCCATCCCGGCGCGCTCCTCCGTCACGACCAGCTTCGGCAGGAACTCGAGCGTGTAATTAGGCCTGCACATGACAATCAAGCCCGTGACAATATCCCTCTGCTAGATTGTTTGCCTAACCTTTCCGAGGCCCCGAGCAGAGGTCCACTTACTCTGTCAAAAACTGCTACAGTAATCAAAACACCGAAATTACTCCATTCCTCACTAAATATAGTGGAGCTGCTTGTTTGATTAAATGTAGAGCGGAGAGTGCAATTTGCTAAATTACAAGTATTCTGAACATGTAAATATAGTTTAATTACTGCAATTAAAGAAGATTACTGGAGATTGGCAGATGGGGATGTAATGCTGTTTTAATTAGAGTTTTAATGCACTGTAACATAAGCAGAATGTTAACCCTTTTGAATAGAAGGGGTGGTTCAGCTCTAACAAATTGTATTTAGTTGTCTGCTTCTTAAAGCTCATAATTACCGCCATTTCGGGTATAAATTAAAAACAGGTCGGTACAACTCACACTAAACTGCTCTGCACACACAGCAGAGTTAATCAGCATGACATCAGTGAAAATATTATGGCAACAGTTAATACAGCATTACTGGTTATTAAATCGGATTGGGTGCCCCTCGCCTCGGATCACTCGGGGAGAATTAGAAACAGTCGTCTTCGTCAGAAATCAGAAAGCCCTCGCTCTTGGCACGACATCAAAGCGGTTATAAAAAGCAGATCTGACACCGGAAAAGATCTGTCTGTCAAAAAGAAAAGCAGTTGATTTGGATCAAAGCTGTAGCCAGTTAAACTACAGCGAGTTACGAAAGGTGATTTAAAATTATGTACCAATTACCTTAACTAAGTTTTCACTTCAATTAGGCCCAGCTGAGTCTACAGGTGTGTAAATATAAACATGTGTGTGTGTTTTGCGTGTTTGCATATGCATATATAGTTGAAACTGTTTATTTTATGTATTGAATGTTTACTATGACACCGAATCTCCTGAACTACATCTCCAAGCAGGGACTTTTGCGGTCATGTTCCCCGGCTGGTTCTCCTGATCTATACGGTGATCTGTTGCAACATTTTATGCATTCGAGTCAATAGCCTATTAGAAATTCTAATTGAAAGTTCAATGCCTCTCGCTCAGGGTCTTGCAATAAAGATTGCCTTTGCAAAGCCATTTAAAGGCTTAATCTCTTTATCATGTGGTATTTTGAAGCCTAACTTTGTTCTTGTTAGGCAGATCAATCGCATTAATTTACAAAATGGGGGAAAATGTCACCCTTCATCCTCTAAATCTCAGCTCGGCGGAGAGAGGCATTAGCGAATCCAGGCGCTGCTTTCCCATATTAGCAGAAATAGGTGTCATGGGAGACTTGACCTACAAATTTTAATTACCACATGAAAAATTCAGCTCCTGAGATGAATGGAGACACGACAGAAGAGCACAGGTCTGCTTCGCGAATTAACAATTTAAGGGTCGGCTTCCAGAGGCAGGGGGCTTACAGTTTCGGTTGTGTTTGTGCGACGGCACGGCATCGATTCCCGGACAGAAGCACAGTGTTCGACCGCTGCGTGTTAACTGGGATTTACCTGCCGGAAACCCACAGAAAGATGTCTGGGAAAATAACAGAGCACGTCTTCTCTGTAGTCTTCAATCCTTATTGATGCACAACGACAACAATGTATATCTAAGGGTTACAGTGGAAATCAAAGAAATCAAATGTTTGACATTTAGTCCTTCATTTTTACAACAGTTATCAAAGACGGGGGGACATAAGGTGCTCTCAAGGTTGTAAGAACTAGTAAGTTTGTTTTACACAAAATAATAAGAAATCTGAATAAGAACATTACACTTCCTTCCCTGACTTCTCTACAAGCTGTTACCATAAATGTACAGATGGCTATATGGGAACATGTGTATATGAATTGATGTACCGATTTAAAAACCAAAGACAATCAAATGAAAATTATTTAAGTTTCCATGCTGTGACCTAAATGCATTGTGGGTTCAGTCACACAAACAGATGGTTCGGATCAGAAGAGACGCGAGAAGCTACGCATTCGCTTTCTGGCAAGAACCGCACAGGAAACGGCACACGCTTGATTAACTGATCTGCATTGGAAAGGTCTAGCAGAACATGTTCCAGACAACGTACGTGATACGTCCCCAGCACACCCGGGACCACAAACTGAATGCCCAGAACAATACACAGAGAGTCTCATACTCTGGACTCGTTTATCATGGTCATTTCTTGTCCCTTGTACACCCACTTCCTGAAATTGTGTTCCAGTTCATTCCAGAGGTGTTCTAGGGGGCAGGACTCTGGGGAAGCCAACAACTGTAGTCAGCACAATTCACCTCGAACCACTGTTACATTACTAGCATACAATTCAGTCAATGTTGGCAGTACACCATCACAATCTCACAATGTGTACTTGTAGTCATGGTGTCCTTAAAAAAAAAACATAGTACATGACCTCTATCACAATCAATTACTGGCATGTCACCTTACCTTTGATAATATAACATATTGCACACATTATACATAACATATACACGTATATATACACATATATGTTTGTGTTGCTTGCATTTGTTGTGGTTATGCAGAAGTGGCTGATAATATTACACACATAACACTGTTTTGGGCTCAGCGTAGAGTGACCCACGTTTTCTTGTTAACAACTGAACTAGCTTAGTAAATCGACCGGCAGCAGGCAATTAAAGCAGCTGAATTATTCATAGTCTGCATGGAAACCGCTACTTTGGCAATCACACACGAATTGTGATCCAACCCCAGCTCCTTAAAGTTCTCACGCCTTTCATATGATTTCATATAATCTCCACGGCTTCAGAAACCTGCCTTTCAGGAGATGCAGTCTGGGGCGCTAAACTGAGGCAGTCTAGCCATTTTTTGTGTTGTTCGGTGAAATGATGGACAGATCATACGCACCACAAAGGCCATTCAGTATTCAGTGGGTTAAAGAAACTTAACAGCTAAAGTCTTTTAACTGTCACATAAGCCAGCAGCTTTTAGACAAATTGAACAAAATAGCCCTTTCAACTCAGCAAGCGCGTGACTGGCCACACAAAAGACCCCTTCTAGAAATCACATGAATGCCGCCATTATACCCCCAATCCAGCGCAGAGCGGCGCATTTCACACCTACCGCCACCTGTGATTAGCTTTTTTACAGTTATTACAGAATGCTTTGATGGCGATGATTGTTTAAAAGCTTCAACAAGCGTGATAATGCGACTTGAAGACTCAACTCTTTATCTTTCCCCTTTTCCTGATCTGCAGCCGTTACGCCAATTTACTCCGTGCACAGGGAGGGAAAAAAAATAGCAGAGTCTGAAGGATGCACTCAATGAAAAGCAGATTTGATTTCTCTCTCCCTCTGCCTTTCCCTCTCTCCCTCTCTCTCCCTCCCCCCCAAACCTGGGTATATGGGAATCAAACGCTCTCAGAGTTGGTCTGTCACACACCCTGGATGGGATAAGTGTGATGTACCGGAGTCATTTCAAATGCAACACGTCTGTAAGCAAAGCGATCAGTGACTGGACCAGCAGGCCATTCATCAACACATGGGCAGAGAGCACAAAGTCAGATGGATGGCACACACTTTCGGCAGGAAAAATAATACCAACAAGAATACCTCTTGATAAAAACAAGCCAGTCTACAGTACGATCAGGTGACAACAGCATTACGTAACGCATGAGTTCAATTAGTTGTGCAGTGATTCAAAAGGATGTTAAGATGATTCATCAATAATAATACTGAACGTCAGCCATCGTATAGGTGCTGATACACAACACTGTGCACACAGCTCAGCGTGGGAGAGAGTAACAAAAGGCCTGCTAAACTTTATCCTGATGACATTGATCTGAAAAATGAACATATGATAACTTGATAACCATGTGCCTGATTGTAATTCATGTTTTCAAGGTATTTAGTAGCTGCAATTGCTTGTACTGCTGAGCAAGTAACTTGTAACAGTAACTGATTTCTTACAATAGTCACTGACACATTGAGCGTGTGACAATCAAAGTGCATTATGGGTACTGGGACAGTATTGTGTAAAAAAATAAACACTTTCAAATATCAGAGTACATATGCTAAAGCCTTGTGGGTACGCAGCTTTGTGTACTTTCTTTGCTTTAAGGATCTTTCAGAATTGGAAATACCTGTGTGTTTGTTCTTATCTGACATGTGCTGTACAAATATTAATAATTTCTTTGAAAGGGATCATTTGAACATAAAGGAGTATTTATCCGCTTGGAACGATCTCAAAGGATGCCACATGTTTTAACTCACTCAAATGCAGGAGTCAAGATTACAGATTGAAGAAATCATCTAAAGGCCGAGCTGCCCTTCTTTAGGATACAATGGTTCACACATATGGTGCAAGAACTGGAATCTATCACCGAAGGATTAAGCATCTTTTTTATATTGCTGATTTAGGCATCAAACCTAAAACATTTGTAAATCCACACATAACTGTACAGACTCCTTATGAAGGTTGATGTTTAAACTATTCACTCTCAAGCAAAGAAATCAATGCTGAAATCCACTGTTGTTTTCTGTTGTGTTATTTTCTGATTTGGTCAAGCATTATTGATTAATGCGTTTGATTGAATTCTTCAAATGAAAAACTATTTTTTGTGGGGAAAAAAAAGACATGCAATACACTTTCTTGTTTATTTTGGGGTAAACGTAGACAAAGTAGACCAGGGTTTTCCAGATCCAATCCTGGGGTCTGCACCGTCATCTGGGATCCATTCCAAATTAAGGCTGGCTGATGAGTTAGTATGATTAAAAATCACTGGTAAAAAGATTGAAATGGATTTCAGCATTAGCCATTTTATCCCCCCCACCCCCTTCCTAACCCACAAGCATTGTGCGTTTATCTGCAGCCCTGCTAAGTATTGCAATTCTATCGTCTCTGGTGACAGTAACCAGGCGTACAAGACAGTCTCCTGAAGTCACATACATACTGCTATTATTCTGTGACCAAATTCAATTTAATGTTTGCATCTGGGTCAACATAATTGAATCTAATGCTCCATCCCAAAGAATTAACTCTATTTAAGTCTGATGATTTATTGTGCCCAGTTAAACTAAACATACTCAATTATATTAACACACTTTAATGTACTTAAACTAGCCATTATTGCCTCTGCAAATCTTTTCCCCAATGGAAGGCCAACTAAAAAGTCATGTAGAAAAATTAGGTAAGATTTGTAAAAGGACAAATGCCATTGTGCATGCTGGCGGTTGGCAGGAAGAATCATAAATAAGTCATGATACATACTTACATACATAACATTCAACAAGAAATTAACTAACTTTCAAATGGTTAATAATAGTCATAAAAACCTATGATTTGTTAACTGGGGTAATTGTTGTTTTACATACACATTAGTCCATGAATAAATAAATAAACTGCCATCTGTCAAATTAAAGACTAACCATTTAATCAGGATACATCAAAATCAAAACAAATAACTATGAAACACTTCGAAACATTTATTCTGCAGTCTTGCATCTTTTTGCAACATAAAACCTTCTGTGATTCTAGACCCCGGTGATGAAATCCCCTCGCATGGCAGAGAATGCAGGCATGAAAGCTGTCCCCGGTAGCTACCGTTTTTCAGAGCGATCTACTGGGCTTTCAACTTCAAACCATCAAGATCAAGGGCCTGCCAGTGGCATTGCCCGGGGATCCATCATTCACGCATCACAAGGAGTCCAGCCGCCAGCCAGCCACCCCCCTCGCCCGGCCAGGACACGCTGCCACGGCAAGGCACGGCACCGTGCTGCAGCCCATGAGACAGGCTGGCTGAGGGGCGCAGACAGCCAGGCTGCCGTGGGAGTCAGGCTTGCACTACCGCTAAAAGTGAAAAGCGTCCGGGGGGGTCCAATGCTTCTGCCACATCCTCCGGTGTGAAACCATCCTGACAGCCCCTGTTTGTTGGTTAATTTCAGTTCAATAAGCTGCCTCCTGTCCTGGCTTCCAGTTAGCTTGTGTTTGGAGAAAACAACAACAACACAAAAAATACGCTGTTTAATTTCCCTCCGGATAGCGTTGAAAAACCTCCACGACGCCGCCAATTATGTCGCAGCCAAATACAAGTATTTCCGTGAGTTTTAATTGTTTTAATGTATCAATTAATTGATCAGGGAGGCCTTGTAAAATGAGAGTCTGCTTCAGGTCCATGTTACGCAAAAGCAACCGCTTAAAATTAGCACGAGCACCAGCAATTAAGACAGTATCCAGAAACGTATACAACAATACAACCTGACAGCATAGGCCTGTATGTGAATATGACAACGAAGTATCAGCCAATTGCAACGGCAGACTTTTGAATCCATAATAAACCGAACATCCTTACTCCATTCCTCTGTAGTAAACAAACAAAGACAAATCTAAAACGCTGGCTTTATAAACCCTCCGATTCCACTGCGGCCCCTGGTATATCTATTTAAACTCCCAGAAGACACCAGGGTTTTGGAAGTGATAGTCTCTCTCTCAACCCTAACTGTCAGTAAATGGAAGCACAGTGCCGTACACAGGGGCAGTGGGGAAACCACGGAGGGCAAAGCTGCGATTATGTGCTCGCTCGGCAAGGTGTATTAAGCAGGGAGACCGAACGTGTGTGTGTGTGTGTGTGTGAGGGAGAGAGAGTCTGCGTCAGAGCAATATTCACAGGACTGGACAGCTGTACTCGCAGGGGAATCGGGAATCAGCCCTCCAGGAACCGCTTCTGTCCTTCAACAGGCAATTAACGCTGAGTCCATTACAGCTCCCGGGAGGCCCTGGAGGGGGCCGAAAAAGGCATCATCCGAAAGGTCAGCGCCTGGTAAAAAAGCGCAGGGAGTTGCAGCCGGCGAAATGGAGTGGAAAGCAGGAGCTATTTGTCACCCGCCAGTAATTTGCTAAGGGATTTTCCAATGTTTTTTGGAAAGTGTAAGCACGTGTCACTGACAGGAACGTAAATAAAATAACAGGAGCTGCCCTGGCCAGCCTTCTCCTAGCGAGCTCAGACTAGTTTGTGTGTGCATGTGTGTGCGTGTGTGTAAAAGCATTCTCATACAGGAAAATCGCCTAGGTTTCATCCATTTCTACGCTCTTTCCTTTTGGCTGAGGGTGCTAAATTCTGCGGGGACAGTCATTCACACATCTCAAGATAATATCCACGTTCTCTTTGTCAGGGATTTCAAATAACTGCATCTCCAACATATACATTTTCTTTCTTATTTTCTTTTAAGCAGAGAGTTCAGTCCACAAGCATCCAGGGAATCTGAAAGCAATGCATCTGATTGGGGTTAAGGACTTGTAAGACGTAATGGGTTTCCGGTGCAGCCACGGCAACTGAATATGTGCAATTGCTAACAAGGTATCAATTAACTGGCAGGGAGCGCCGACCAGATCTGCTCAGAAGAATTTGTCTTCCTTGGCTTCGTCATCCATTAAGCCGGAGTAAAGCATCCTTGATCTGTGCTTTAGAAAACACACACACACACACACACACACACAGAGAGAGCTGAGTGGAATAGATTTTATTTTCTTTGACGTGTGGAGCTAGTGGAACTTAATAAGTGATTTGAGTCATCTACTAAAAAGGACGTTTATAAAAGTGAGATTGAAAGTTCGGAAATGAAGGGTAGGGTTGTATTTAACTTTTAAAACACTGAGAGGCTTGAACTAACTGTGGCGGTGCCTTTCCCCAGATCCAGAGGGAGGCAAGTGAGTTGGGGGGAGGCGTACCTGATGGGATACGTCCCCAGTGAGTGGATCCCTGCCTCTCCACACCAGAAAACAACCTGTCTCCCGGCTTTATTGAGGCAAGGATCCACTCACGGGAGATGTAGCCCCTCAGGTGTCGTCACCCCCCCCTGCTAATTTGCCTCCCCTGTGATCTGGCCCTTAGTCTTATTTTTCATGGCATCAGATCGTTTTAGCAGCACCGCCCCTGTAAGGAAGGAGTCATGACAGATTAAACAGTTCGATTCGTACAGAAGCGGGCCTTGTTGAAATCGGATGCTCTCTCACGCTGCAGGATAACTCTGCTCACAGATTAAGTGTGTGTCTCCTGTACAGACGATAATACACAAACTCAGATGCTATCGGCGGTGGCTCCCCATCAGCAGATAAAATGATCATCAACCGAAAGAGATAAACATGCCATGACAGAGTTAACACAGTGCAGTACAGGGTCATCTTAAAGGACCGACAGAAAAAAATGATTTAGAAATAGTACATGTAAATAGGAGCAGAGGTTTTATCAATCTTCCTTTCTTCTATCTGAGAGGGGTTGGCTGTGAGCTGAGAAAGGCACACCGAGGGAGAGCACAGAGGAAAGACCTCATGGATATATTGTAAGGAGGAGCTTAACTGCTTCCCCACTGCAGCACCAGGGAGAATCAATTTTGGCAGGGAAGCTGCCACTATTCAAGCAAATAAGTCTACATTTCAATAATCTAAATCTGTGCTTAGCCTTTTGAAAACTCCCCTAAGAACCTCTTCTTAAATCACCCATTAAATCAAGAGATTTGATAGAAGCAAGAAAGAGAGAGAGTGGCTTGGGAGTGTGATGCTCAGTGAATGAGTAGAGAGATCGTCTCTGCCTCTCTCTCTATCTCGCTCTCTCTCTCTCTCCATGCATGCAGTTAAGGAATTTAGGAAAATGCTATTATTTTCAATAGAACGCATTAAACTGTGTCAGCCTGCTGTTGACAAGTATATTCACATACTTTCATGAAGACATTACCGGGGATGACTGGAGCCTCGTCCTTAGCAAGAGCAACGCTGCAAAGACGCAGCATGCCATTCGTGAAGCAAAACCGACTGTGTGCAGCTGAAACTAATAAGTGCAACCACATATTTTAATACAACCCAAGAATTTGGCAGGAATTACATGGTGCATGAGAGAAATCAAACATTTTTGCTCTTTTAAAATCAAAGATCTTCTCACAAATCCTTTCTGTAGTCAGCAAATACTTCACAGGGCAGAGTATTTAGTATTTGGTCGCTCTCATCTATGTGTACATTTTAATATTTTTTTGGGGCGATTTTCTGCAGCTTGGATTTGAAAGAAACAACAAAACATAACTGACATGCGTTATTAATAAAAGAGAGTTAACGCAAGAGTCATATCCCCCATGTGTTATATACACCAGCTTTTCTATTACGACAAGAAAGAAAAAAAAATATTTTTATTTTTTATTTTCTTAATATGTAGGCGTACTTTGAATTATTTCCAACATTTTTCTTAGAATCCAAGATAAATTGCCAACAAGTCAATCAGAAGACGCTGGAAAGGGAGAGGTCAGAGGATACAGGCCTACCTACCCACTGGGCACCTTTCATGGCAGCGTCAAGTACAGATGCCAAGGATTTGGTAGGCGTGTAGGTCCTCACCTCTCCCTACCAGCTCTACTTTTCTCTTTGGACCAAGGCTACAGACAATCTTTTTCGACGTGATTCGAGCCGTGAACACTGACCCGTAGAGATGAAACAGAATTTAGAAGGACCAGCTAAATAATAACAGAGACATTAATTTTAGAACGATGCCGGGCAACTTTCACCAAATACAAAATGCATTTTCCCGAGACAATTAGTTTATCTGCCTTAACACAGCTGGAATACAGTACCTGACGACATTGTTATTAACAGCCTTATTTCATATCACGAGTCACAAAAAAAATAATTAAGTAAGACTATATAAATACTGAACAATTTGAAAGTCTTACTTCTGCTGCTGTTGTTTTCTGTCCTTGCCCATTTAATAAAATGCAGCTCCTTGCTAAATTAAATGCTTATAAAGTAGCTTAAAGCACAACGCAGTAATCTGCTTTGATGTAGTGCAGTCTGACCTTGAAGGCGATTTGAATGTACTTTTTTCCAGTTTCTTTAAATGCACTTGCCTAATGTGTGTTACAGAATATCTGACAGAATCCATACAGAACATGGGCTGTGGACACATACATTTTACTTTTACACATATTTGTATTTTCTTTAATTTCTCAGGTTCTGATTAAAACTAATTTAAATCTCTGTGCTCTGAGACATGGTGATTTTGAGTATTATGACACAGGTCTGACACAGGTCTGACACAGCCAGCCTTCCCTGTTCACTGGCTCGTCCCACACACTTTAATTCTCTTGCAAACCTACTATACAATGAAACAAAAGAACAAGTACTTTACAAGTACAAGAATATCCTTTGGTGGCCAGCCGTGGAAAATAAATTAATAAAACATACAACAGATGCTGTGTTTGGTACAATTCAGAAAGACAAAACTGCGTGACCTGTTTTTTCACCTGAAAGACCTTTAGCACAAATCCAGTACATTGTGTTTATGAGGAGAGCCAAAGCTGTGACATAAATTCTGTGCAATTTTCCAAAATAGAGTAATCCCACAATATACATACCACCGACAGATGAGATTTCAGTTATACGAGCCATACATCACAAATTACCACAACTATTGCATAGATGACACTTTTTGGCGAGTGTTGTTACTTTAGGATGAAGACATTGTCTGTCAGTTAAATATCTGTCGTCAGCTGTTGTAACAACCTTATCTCGTCTGCTATCTCTTCTTTACTTATTGATTTTTAATCTGTTTTATATTTAATATTCTCTTCTAAAAGTGCCCATAAAGGCACAGGCATTTGGCCACTTGTGCACTGGTCCTTGGGGAATCAATTTCAGAGTTGGTGAGAAAAGCAGCACAGATTCGGACCAATGATGCTTGGGCTATAGGGCCCAACCTGTCCGTATTTGAAGTCAGTGGACATGTTACTTGGTGGCCATAACGTCCAAAAAATTTGCTCAGATGGTGAAAAATGAACAAAAGAGCTGAATGATGATTTTAAGATGACTGAAATTATGAAAGCTGACCGCTTTTTTGAAAAGCAGACCAGCACAGGAAACGGACAGACGGAGGGGTATAATTACACAACAGAAGTCTTGAATGTAAACTAGAACAGATTGTGTCATTATTAACAACAACGCAATGATCCAAGAGAAATTAAAATGAAAAAATAACGCAATATGGTGTTAGAGCTACATTTATTAATATCTTTCTCTCTGATAGAAGATATGTATCTTTTATAAACCCGTAATCTATAAAGGTTTGAGGCGAAGCTTTATTACCAAAATTGCTTTTTGAACCTAAAAATGGGTTTATTGCTTATTGCATTTCTCAATTATGTCTGTTTACTCTCTATTCTATAAGGAATTCCCTCAAGTGAAGTGTGTTTGGCCCCAAGGTTAAGTTATAAAAGAGGTAATTTATTTTTAACACCTCTGATTCCACGAAGGTGAGATGCAGCAACTCGGGAGAATTATTGACGTGACCCGACATGACTGTAAATAGTAACCTAACACTGGGGAGTCTAGCACCCCACCTCCGCCTGCTCCATCATCACCTTACAAACAAATCACTTGTTCTCGCATTCTCTTTCACGGGGCGAAGGCACTCCTGCGCGGGTGCTAACGACAGAGGTGGAAATTAAAAACGTCTTGCTGTGAGATGATACACGTTTTCTCCCCCCCAGCCTTCATCTGGGCTGGAGTGAAAGGGAAAGCGCTGCACTCTGATAAACGATGCGCACAGCGGGCGCACGTCATTAGGAGACATCGCGCACGTCGGGGGCTAAGAAACACTCAGTCTTTTGTCGTAAAGTTATGTTTGTGTTTTCAAATTACTTTCCGTGACAGAGCACAGCACTTGTGTACATTTGTTCTGTGTGCTGTTGTTTTGGTGGGTGGGACTTGCTTGTAATATAAATCAAAACCATCCAATAAGGAACAGTTCACTGTAAGATTCTCCCTAATTCTCAAACAAGACAGGGCGGATGGACTCTCCCCCATGATGCACCACTCTGCTGCCCACAGTGCTGAACTGTGGGGTGGTTTTGTCCATTTGAGTGCTGGGCTGCAGTGACTCTGACCACCAGACTCCATGTGTTCAGCTCATGTTTTCAATATTATTATTGTATTCATTTATTTGTAGAAATAATGGCATGTTAATGGAGTTAGAATCATCACAAATAGATATTTTTTCTTCCAAATACCTTTATCCAGAAAATGAATGGTTTTAGTTTTCTTTTATGATGAGCTAACCAAGTAATGCATTGATCTTCCAACACTGAATGTATGTATGCGTATATATATATACACACACACACAACTTGCATTGATAGACACACTACAGATGATAACACGGTAATGAGCCAGCTTTTCATGAAAACTCTTTGCAACACTTTGTCTGAAATTAACAATTATTATTTACTTTTACAGAAAAATCTTCAAATAACAGCCCTGCATACTCTAAGAAGTTACCTACACTGAGCCTTCTCGCTCAAGTGGGAATACTCCTTGCAGTCTGATCTCGCCACTTTGAAGAACTTCAAAGTCCAACCTGCCCTTGGGCCTGGCACACATCATGTGATCTCGCGTTTCTGCTGCCCACACACTTTTCGCAGAGCACACAGACTGCGGAGTCCCGCTGAACTGCCTCAAACCCGACCCGACTTAAAAGGGCGGCTGCCAGGTTCGCTTAGGCAGGGGAGAGCTATTCAAATTTGAAAACTTCCAACATCATTTGGCCTCCATTAATGACACACGCTGCTCCTTAACCTGTCGCACTCTGTCTAATGAGATACACGTCCGGAGAAGAACAGGACAAAAGAGGTCAGCTCGGCCGATCGTCAGTCATTTTTATTCTCTCTCTGCAGCACAGTGACGCATGGACAATCGAATGGCGTGATTTTGGTAATTCTCCAAATGTTTCTGGGCTGGTCTTAGATGGCCATTACCATTCTGAGGTCATTGTCCCTCTACTGTGGCCTGCCCCAGGTTGGTACATGGGTATACCAAAGTAAACCCATAGGAATTGGACAGCCATAGTGAATTTAGGTGGTTTGATTTCAGATTCAGGTTCTTCCTTCACAGGGCTACTCCACAGAAGTCTCCATAGAAGTCTTTGTTAGATGGATTTGGCCTAAATGATTTAGGATATTTACTGCAGCACTCATACACTTTGTTCTTCCTCGATCCTTGCCTAGGCAGTCACCATGCAAGTTCAAAAACTGTTTTCCCAATTTCCAGCAGCCTGGAGAGGCATTCAAAATTATCTTAAACTATTAACAGCCACTCCATTAATTTTGTCGTTTATGATGGCCCACATTTGCTCTCACAGCTGGGGACATATGCCTGGCACTTGTAAATTTTACTGCATCTTATATGAGCATCTTAAAAAAACATTATAATAATTGCCTGAAAAATGGTGGTGCGCGCAGATCCTAATCTAAAGACACGAGCAGGGGAATGTGCTTTACCTACAGCAATGCAGGCATACCATAATCGTGCTGTGAAGACATCTACTGTGGTGAACAACACAACCAATACATCTTTAATCTATTCCTCCCAGACAAGAATGTGTTTGCTGATCAATCCCCCATCCCATCTGAATACCTGATCCGTCAGGATGGAGGTGAAGAAATACAGTATAGCATTTGAATGTCATTCATGTGAGGCAACCATAAATCTGAATAAACTGTCCGGGGACTACCTTCGCTGAAATATTATGATTCCACTGCATGTACATAACTGAAAACCCTTTAGTGCCCAGTAAAGCAGCCATCTTATGTTTCATTAGTCCTGAGTTATTAGAGAGGAGAGGACCAGCGAGAATAGGCCTCTTTTAGCATCAAGATGATATCACAAGTGACATCCACCATTACTGCCTTCCAATTAAGCAGTGTTTCACAGACAGCAGTGATCGTGGCTCTCGGAGCATACTTCATGCTACCAGATTTCCAAGGACAGGCGCGATGCTGTCCTGATAATGCCAACTGAGTTCGTTAATTTTTCAGATTAATAAAAAGGCCAGGGGTGTGCCCATACTAAAAATAAATGCAAAAATAAATTAAATCAAACCAGCAGCTGGGTAGCTATGGGATGGTTATATGAGGGGAAAAAAACGCCTACACGCACAACATTTTATACAGCTCTGTGCACTCGCTCTTTCAGAGGCCGGACTCACACTGACATGACTAATGACACCGCAGCCGCACACTACTCATGAAACCAATTAAAAACCAACTTGAGGACACACATCCCTCAAGGCACCTTTTAAAAGAAGATCAGTTGCAAAGCACACGAGGAAAAAAAGAGAGTAGAAAGGGGAAAAATAAGTAATTGTTCTTTTCAGAGAGTCTGTTTCAGCTACAAACCGCACTAAGTAGAAGTCGATTAGACGTTACCTTGAAATGTGCGAGTTGGAGGCTGCGGTTCAATCACGGGGAACAATGGCACTGTTTTGTTGGCTTTGTGTTGTGTTTCTCTGTTTTTAATTACAGGTCAGCAAAGCAGTCACATTTCCTCAGAATAAAATAGGAGACGACAGATCGACGGGTGCTTTATATTTTTTTATGACTGGGGAGAGAGTGACTGTACTGATAAACATCACGTTAAAATTATGGTTTCAAGGTTTTTACATTTAGATACAATATATATATCGTGGCACAGCGTGGGATGGGCACCATTTTGCTTTCGAAGGATTGAGCAATCTCGTGGCTGGTGTCCATTCCTGGTTAGGTTTCCGAGGGGGCTCTCCGTTTGCCGTGCGATCAAATCCGTCTCTCTCTCTTCTCTCCCTTCATCGTCTAATCTTTATCGCAGATATCCGTGCTTTTCCCTACGTCGAATATCAGTTTTAGGGTGTTTTTATTTCACTGGTTTGACAGGTGCGTAACGTGGAAATAGGTGAATGGGGAAACCGTGCAGTCCTGACATAGCTCCCCTCGTATCCCAATATATATTTATATATAAAACTCTACAGATGCATAAGCCCATGTGATACATTGCTTTCTTGTCATTAGTCTGTATTTGCAGTTGGGCTTCCTCATGGACAACAGGAAGCCAGTCACATCACAAACACGGCCACACTCATATTTTAACTTCATGACTATAAGCAGCGGCAGCAGCAGCAAACAAACAGATACTCGGCTTATGTTTAATATATGACTGCCTCATTATTATTCACAGTGGCAGAGGAAACAATGGCATCGCTGTCTCTTTTAAAGCAGCCTGTACAACCCGTTTTTAAAGGACCCTTTACTGTTTTAACAAGGTGATCCCTGGATCATCATGAATTATGGAAAAAAAGAAGACACCAACCGAGCATTGAATCTTTAACCGTGAAATATCACTTCAGATGCTTGCGGTTTTGAAGTAATGATATAAAATTCATTTCATCTCCTCCTTTTTTTTCATGCCTGGCTCTTTCAAACATACATCAGCCTTGTCATATCTGAGGAATTATTAAAATAAGACAGAGCTGGCTGTATCAGAGCCTAGAAGCTTCTTTGAGGCCGGGCTCTCCTGAGAGAAGCCAGCACAATCTCATTAGCCAGTACTGAGCAAGGCGTCCTAGCAGCCCCAGTTCAAGGTGATGGAAGATTAGGGCATTTGGCCTCGGCTCATTTCGTATGCACCACACATTCCTCTCTGCCCGTGAACACGAAATTACATTGAACCTAGGGAGTCTAACTCCATTAATTTTAAATGGAAGATTAATTTAACAATATGCAGCGGATATTTGTTACAAACCTATCATGTAAAAGTGACGTTTGGCAATAAATTGCGGGTGGCTTATGCTGGCTGGTAGCCCCGGCACAAATAAATCAGGAGGCATTTACAGTTAATCGCTGTTTTTTAAAGACGGACACACACACAGGAGATAGGGTTGCTTTGATGAAAGATTGGGCGACTCAATTTCGAGAAACAGGATTTTCTATTAAACCTGCCGTCTCCCATTTTAAGGGCTGCCTTTTCCCGGGCCTATCAAGCACAATCTGTGGAAATGCAGGCGGGTAATTTTGTATGTTCATAGAGTTATTTGTGCGATCAGGTCTGTAACCCTTCGGCTCCTTGAAAGCCGAGACATTCCTTATGTTTGCTTATTCGCTATTTATTTGTTTATTTAGGGGAGGATTGGGATTGTACTGGGAAGGTGTTCGTAAGGGTTGTGGGAGAGAAAATGTCAGCTCTCTGTTATTATCTCAATAGCATGACCCCTCAGCAGAGTAGTATTATTTCTCCCTGATAAGGAAGTTTTAATATTTTTATTTACTCATAAATAAGCGGTTGGGACTTGGAAAGCAACAGATCTGCTACCTATCATTTTACTAACAGTGAAAAACACAACAACAGATTGCACAAAACTGGCGAAAAATCTTAAAATCTAATATTTAGCAAACAAATATTTGGTTTGTATATTTACATACATTATTCATAATTCATGCCAAGGACGAGATATGTGGGAAGCAAAATACTGTTAAAAAAATAATAAATAAAAACAAGCTATCTGAATAAATCAATGAAACCAAGTCTGACTAAAATAAATGGTGTCGCTCGCACACGGATTTAATCTGTCAAAGTGAGGTATGCACCTCGTAATTTAATGACAGAAGACGTTGTGATTTCCAATTGCCTCGCAGGAATCGGCGACACTGAAGTTATATTAATTCTCAGGGAACTGTATTCACCAGACACCATTACAGGTCCACCGAATCGTATATCCGTGATACTTTTAATGTGTAAGTGAAACAGTAATGTGCAAGGGGGGGGGGGGAGAGAGAGAGGAAAAAAGATTTAGCCGCTAATCTTCGTGGGCAGGGAAGATATGGCACTCTAACATCCCGTTTTTTAAGTAACCCCAAGGTCCACGGGCATCCTGTCTCTCTAACTCATTTTTGCAGTTTAATGCAGTATTTCTTATGGGACCACATTAACTAATTAGAGGAATTGATAACAGCACCGCTTCATAATGAGGCCAATACATTTCAAAGTCATTAAAGATAACCAAGGCAATAAGTCTGTGTTGAAGCGCTACTTCCTTAGATTTTCTGAGCCGCCGTGTCGAGGTTGAAGAAAAACAGAGAGAGAGAGAAAAAGCAATTCCTGCCTAGTCAACTGTAAATGCTAGGTTATTGGAATCTTTAAAATAGGCAGCTAGGAGAAAATGACATGGCCAAATCTCCTTTTTCCAGTTAATGAAGAATTAAAGTTCCCATTTACTATATTAGAAGGTTCATCACAGGTCTCCACGTTGAATAGCACATGTTTGACAGCGGTGTCAATTTAGCCGCGAATGGGCTCAGAAGTGCGTGTCAGTACATCATTCATAACTGTCACATCTAGTTATCTTTCTCATTGTCACCATACTAACAAAATTCAGGTCATGGTTTTCTGTTTGTTTTCCTTTTCCGTATCCCCCATTCTCTTCCTCCTTACTCACCATGCCTTAAAGGTAACTTGATTTGCAGATGTCACTTTGTCATCCTAAACAACACAGGGCTTAGATCACCATTGTGCCATCATTCTCCATATCTCCGCCCCCCCCCCCCCCCAAAGATGTAAAATAGATGTGCAGAAGAATTGTGCCACTGATTTAGACGTGAAAGGAAGGAATTATGAAGCTCGGGAAAAGCTGTCATGTTTTCTTGATCTGAAAGAGATTTAATCATAGATGATGTATTTGCAGGCTTATAGGCAATCACATGAATGGGGGGGGTGTATTCAAAAAATTAAATGACTTATTGGTGAGTGTGCAAGTTATTCAGGCACTACTTGATTGTTGTGGGAACTATCTGCAGACCACACAATTATAAAGCAACTACAGAAAACAATAAGTACATTCATTATTAACAAAAAACACATCCATACCTTTTTTTCAGTTTAAATGCGATGGGTGACATTTTATCAAAGGGTAATAGTTTCTTTCTGCATTAGGTGGGTGACAGTACTCCTAAAACGTTTTCTCTTTTTCTCAGTAAAATGTTACTTGCATGCCCCAAATCATCAGTTAATACACGATACACAATGACTTCACACGAAAACTGAGAATAATCCATTTTAGACAACCGCTTAAGGCCCAAATTATACAAGGCCACGTTCTCATCACACTCCCTGCTTCTGTAGTTAGATCTTTGTTTCTGGGGGTGTTACATTTGAGGTTTGCAATGGGATCTATCATCTGTGCTGCTACTTCCTTCCCATCATTCCCATCACCTTTCTGAGAAGGATCTACAGTGGCTAGGGTCAAGTGGACACATCTAACTGTGTTTTGTTTGCTTCTTAATTGAGTCTTTGTGAGGTATAATACCAAAGCTGCAGATGCTCAACGTCTGCCGCCCTTGAAATTGCCCCTGCAAGGATCTTTTGGTTAATACACACTCTTAACTACGACACACTGCGGAAACTTTACACAGTTCAATTGCGCTCGGGGTGATTGGAGGGCTTCTCTTCGAGGACTTCTAAATGTTTTAAAATAACATAAAATTAAATGCAATCCCAGCGTTCCTGGTTCCAGGCAGTTCTTTAGCCTTCGGCTGGCATAAAGCCCATAAGTAATTTGCTCATTAGTGTTACAGCCTTTCGTTTCCTTACTGTCTATTAGGCTGAGACTGTAGCATAGACTACGTTCGAAGTAATTAAAGCTACCACAAGGAAAGCCTGTTCAAACAGGACTTGTAAAATAGATTATTAGCTATTTGTAAGGGAAGGGCATTACTGATTCTTATTAAATTACCTTATAAATAACACTTTTTAAACCAAAGTTTGCTAATTACACTGAATGGCGGGGAAATGACTGCTTGTTAGCTGTGGAATTGGGATTTAGTCATAAGAAGAGCAAGCTAGGATGCTCGACAAGACACACATCTTCAAACACACTGTTAAAGTACAATAATCTACAGAAAACATTTTTTTTAGAAGAGAGAGAGAGAGAGAGAGAGAGAGAGAGAGAGAGAGAGAGAGAGAGAAAATAACACTCAAAGAGCGGCTTTCAAAAATAATTATTTATCCACAGCATGTGAATAAAGTACTACAGAAGCCATATTTGTATTTATAGAAAATTGGATTTGGGTGGTATTTCCCAGCTCTGATGTGTCCACCACCCCCACACTCTAAATTAATTAACCACTTATCGATATCAAAAGGGCATCTCCCACCCTTGTTCGTTACTTAAGAAAGAAATTTAAAAAAAAATGGAAAAGCAATACTAAAAAAAGATTGCTTGACCTCCCGGTAACATCCAGTTTTTATGAGTCTAAATTGTTTAGCCGCAAGCTGAGTGAAATATGCAGTTGAATTTAAATTTGGAAGAAAATTATTAACTAGGGCTTATTAACTGTCTCAAAAGCATACTGGTTTTCTATATTGCCAGTGTATAGACCAATTATGTTACCTTATCATGCTGAGAAATGGTTGTTCTGCTAATGCAGCGCTGGTAAAATCAAATGCGCTACGTTTTTAACCTTGGGGGACTTTTATTATTTGCTGTTCCCTCGCTGGCTCCCTCAAATGGAAAACATATTCCATTAATCTAAATACAAAATTTCTTTCAAGCTCTTAAAAAGTAACTTGAAAAATGTTAAGCACAAAGCAATAAAGTTTTTTTTTTCCCTTCTATGCTCTCAAGACCTCTAATGCATTGAGCCTCCTTTTCATTTTAAAGAAATGAACGTTTTATTGTTCACTGTGGAATAGGTACCGCTGCAATAATGCCTGATATTTATCGTGTATTGTGCGGGATGAAAAAAAAAATGGGTTTAGGTGAATTACTTAATCAGCTATGAAATTTTCTCCAGAGGGGGGAAAAAATAAAACCCTGACGATGGAACATTTTCAGGCAGGGATATTAAAAAACACATGAAATGAACTGGCAAATTCTTTACATTCGACTTCACCACGGGCCTGTACTAGTCTATAAAAAAGAAAGGACAAACGATCATCTGGCCGTTCAAAAGCTTAAAGATAAAAACTTTGAATAAGTGACTCACAGGAGTGAAACAGTGCAATGATCAGCAAATACTTGTAAACAGACGAGATCAGAGCAACGCATAAGCGTTACGACCGTCAGAGTATACGCCGAAGGCAAGACGGGTACGGCAATCTTTCCCTCGCAGACATTTGTATTAATACCTTATTGTTGTGTGGCAAATCCTGCACCATATAAAAGGATTGGTCTACGAGGGAAATTCCTGGAAAGTCAGGTAAAAAAAGAAGAAAAAATACTGTTTTGCTTTCGTTTGCACCCTACCCTTCTACCACAATGAAAATAATATAATAAATAATAGAGTAACAATGATTCCGGTGACATGCATGGCGCCGCCTGTTTAGCATTCCCCTCGTGCCGCCGCCTGCAGCGTCTTGCTTCTGTCGAACGCCCTTCCCTGACCTCTGCAGTTGTTACCTCTTCACGTAACTGTAGTATCAGCACTGTCAAACAATTTTGTAATGACATGGAGACTCACACAATGTTAGGCCACAACCAACAAGTAGCGAGTAACCCGCGCTGACAATGCATTACAATCCTGCCATAACCAATCACCGTCCGCACCGAGCCGAACGGCAGATACATTATACCAGAATATGTAACAATGCCAACGAGAAATTGGCTCTGGCTGCTTAAAAGAGCAGTGATTCGTCCTCACTCCTAGGTTGTTTTATTTATGTTTCTCTCCCCAGAATACAGGATTACGTATGAGATGCAAAATAATGCAAAGGTTTATCTATTCTTATCAATTCTCTCACAATCAATTATATAAAAAGATGCAAATACACAATCCAAACAATTAAACTCCCCTACAGTCCTCCCCCTTTAGGTTTTAGGTGCTTTTTACAGCTGGGACTGACAAAAATAGAAATTAAACAGCCCCCCAAAAATGTAGAGTACACACACTATCACACATTTTGTATGATTTCATGATGAATTAACAAGGGGATCAAAATGAGTCATGATTAAAAAAATAAGCACAACACTCCCAGGAAGCTGTTTGTGGGGTTGAGGCCTCTAGACCCTTTGAAGATATTTCTCTTCACAGTGGAACCAAAACAAGGTGTGAGCAGATTGCAGTGAAAGGAGTCTTCTTCTGTTATCTGCCAATTAGCTGGATTCAGGAGTGCCAATTAATAATCAATTGAAAATAATATGCATTCCGCCAAGGCCTAGCCCCAGCGCCGAGTCTCTGGAGAAATTCAGAAACTTTGCCCCATCAGTAACTCAAGCGCGCCGTCGGGGACGCGTACCCTACTTCTTAACCTCAGAGCTCATTACTCGCACTCTCGGCGGCGGAGTGCTAACTAGAGACCGATGAATTAGGAGTCACTCTACACACTGAAAGCCGCAAATGGATGATCTTATGCGTTGCCGAAAGATCAGTAACAAAGAGTCTGGGGAATAGGCTGCTGCCGAGTAAGTATCTTTTTTTATATATATATTTAGCATTACACCTGCTAAGTTTTAGCAGCCGAAGCAAAATCACGGCATAATTCCCAACCCACAGTCTTCCGAAGTGATAAAGCACCGTCTCACCTTTATGGTTGGAGATGATTAGCTTGTAAAACCATTAAATGGAAGATTTATTTATAAAGACGCAAGAGACGTTAATGCACATAAACTGTGCAGACAATGCACGAAAATTGTAATCTTGTAGAAACTGTCAAATATCCGTGGTGCAGATAAGAGTATGTTTCATGGAGGTTAGAAATGATTAAATTAATTTGGAAACTAAACCAATTCAATTCATTTTGACTTTTCCCAAGTAGTCAACATTTTTATTTTTAAAAGAGATCCCGTTGAAATACCACTATATGCATTATTTGTGTGATCTATATTGTCTTTACAAAGGTGTCACAGTTGGGTAGTGTACTCAAGGCAAATATGCTACCATGAAGACCAAAGGAACTTTAAAAACAACTACGGGATAAAGTTGTGGAAAGCACAAATCAGGGGAGGGGTATAAAAAGATTTCAAAGGCATCGAATATCACGGCACCACCCAGAATCTGCTTAGAGCAGCCGCCCCCCCAAACTGAGCAACCGGTAAGAAGGGCATTGGTCAGAGAATTTAAATGCATCACAATTTCAAGTTGTAACAACAAAATGTGAAAAGGTCCAAGGGGGTGAATCCTTCCTATAGCCACTGTATATAAATATCCCAGTATTTAAGATCATTGTATTGTGAAATTAAACTTTAATTTAATGTTATCTCCCCTTTTCCTAGCTCTCGTTACCACACTGCCAGAGAGCAGCCCCTGCTGGTCAGAATACAAACCCTGTGTAGATTTCTGTCGCAAAGCAAACATATCAAAGAGGCAAAACAAGGTAGAATGACATGAAAAGCAAATCTGTGATCTTAATAATTCGTTTTAACTGCTTTCCCATCATGGCTCATGATGAAGCAGACAAAACTGAGTTGGGGCAGTTTCTGGGTGATTTCTCTCCCCCTGACAGCAAAGCATAGGCAGTTAAGTATAAATCAGCTCTAATAATGCAATTGTGGTTTTAATTCATCACAATATACAAGTTTAAAACAGCCTTGCATCATTGCCACTGCTGAAAACGTTCTAATGGGCTATACGGAGAAAAAAAAAGCAAGATCTAATTCAATACCTTTACCTTATTAGTCTTTTCTGCAATTTTAGTTTTAATCTAAAAAGGTCGCAGTAAAAGGTGCCAGCCAATCGCTGTACTGGCAAGCGGCTCGCTTTTGTGTGAGGGCACCACCATCCATCAGCACAATACAGTCTACTCAACGGTGGATCTCATTAGCATACGTTCACCAGACAGGGAGCGCTGCCATCTTTTCCATCCAAAAAACACAGAGGGTCTTTCAAACCGTGTGAACTTCATTAGCTGCCTTTTTCTACTTCTCAAGGTACAACCGAGGCCAAAGTTGCTTCCTTGACATAAACTTTTTTGTCAGGGACAGCAGTGGTGCTCTTTAAAATGATGGATTGTTTCCTACAGCACAAGTCTGGCTCTTAAATTAACATTATAAAGCCCTGACCCTCTATGCATTAAGTATTCCCCAAAGAGGCGCAGGAACATTTTACACCAAGTTGTTTCATTTAACCGTCTTCCTTCCCCTCACCGTTGGGGCTGATTAAGGCCTGCGCATTTTGCTAAGAGCGCACAGTGCGATTTTATTACTTTCAGGATGAGAAATAAGCAGGGTTCATTCACAGAAGGCAGTTACCAAAAAAATGTAAGCAAGAGTCAGTGTTTAGCCGCCAGGCCCACAGAGACGCCGTAACCCTGTTAGTCAAAGACCTTGCAGCGATTTCAGAGCCTCACACGGCGGTGATTGAGGTTCTCACCTCTTAGCAGGAACAAAAAAAAATAAAGAGGAAAGATCTCAGTGCACCTTTTTACCACACTCTCATTGCAATGACAGTATGTATATATATATTTTTTCTTTTACTGAACCTACAGCCTACATTTTTATGAAAAATATTCGCCAAAAATATGCATTAAAATCTATTTACTGCCCTTACACGCATATGATTGGTCCGTTTTGGGTCCGTAAGGCAATTCCTGCAGTTTTCTACTGTTACAAGGTTTCAATTAGTTAATTTATTTATTTCCATCTCCTGGAACCTGTTAAATACTGAACAAATTCTGCAACATGGTCCGCAACCAAACGAAGTGGAGACTGAACGAGAGAATCCAATTCCAAGCAAATATAGGGGCTTGTGAACAATTTTAATACCAAAATGTATTCTTTAGATGTTGGACTGAAGACAGTATTGGCTCGATTCAGACAGAAAGGTGCATTTGCGAGCCCAGCCTGTACAAATATGCCTCACTTTTCAGGTCCAGACAGACTGAAATCACGCTTACGATTATTTTAATCTCCATCATAATTGGACTCAATAAAGCACACAAAAAACAAAAATGGCCATAAAACAAAATGTGCAAATAATCCAGATGCGGCTTAATCGTGTATAAAGAGATGACACAGAGACAGGAAATAAACTTGCGGTGCGGTTCGCACAACCCCGGTTAACACCCGCGTCTCTCTATTTTGCTTGTGCGGCGCGTGTCAAGGTTTTCTGCGACAGAAGAAGGAGAAGAGGAGAAGAGAAAGATGGCAGAACGCCGTGGCAGTCCTCGGTGGCAAGATCTGTTCAGATTTAGTCTTTGAATGTTGCAAATTAAATTCCCTCGTCAAGCCTCTAATCATTCTTACCAGATGGGGCTTATGCTCAGTTTTGGATCCACGGGAATTTTAATGGTTATTGTTTCTGTTTAAATAGGAGATTATTGCATTTTAATAAGTTCTCTTTGGGACTTGCCGCAACAATAGAGCACTATGAATTACTGTAGATAGCTGTTACTGCATGCTGGGGAAAAATCAAGTTACTAAGTGTGACAAGTTGCTTTTTTCCCTTCCCTTCCAGTGATGGCTCGGAGTATATTTACCACCAAATTAAGTATGTGCCGTGGGGATAATATTTTTATCCTGCAGAGGGGTGGGGGGTAGGGGGGGGGTAAGAGCTTGTCTGTGGATTTTCATTAAAATGACACATCTGTTCAGCAATTTCGCAAAGTAATTCTGCTGAAAGTTTTATCAGCTAATTTTAATTATTCACTCCACTGGGTTGAATACAGGATTCATCATGTTGAATTAATACATTCAACGAGATTTTTTTTTTTTTTTTTTTTTACAAATAGAGAAGAGGGGGAAAGAAGCAATCAACAAATTGAATTGTCATGCAACGTGGATTAAAATGCGATTCTTTAATTAGGAAAACCTAAGATTTTGTATTTTGAGGGTATTAGGTGGTTTAGGAATACAGTGGTAAAGATTTGGAAAATGCTATTACATATGACACGTAGGGGTTTAATTCATTACAGGGCTTAAAGGTACAGCATACTATTCTCATTATGTTATTCGAGAAGAGAAGTTGCAATATTTATAGAATAATATATTTCTGTCAGTATTTCTGAACTTCACTGGCAAGGGGGTGCCCAAATTGTTATGGAGGTGTTTTTTAACAACCGTGCAAACATAATACATAAAATACACAATTTATGCCACAGCTTTATACTTTCTTTAGCAGATATTTCAAAATTATGACAAAACAAATCCTTTGTAAATATCCACAAGTGTTTTAAACCCTCATAAAAACAATTCTTCTGAACAAAACCCATCATAGGTTTGAATTAGCTTTATTTTACTGTAACACCTGCTTTGTAGTCCTATATATCTTTTATTTACATTCTCACCGTGGTGTTTATTTTCTCCTTTATCTCCTTTTACAATAAACAAGAAGTGCGGTCCCCCAAGAGAGGCTGTGAACAAATACTACTGGTCCTGTTCTTAAAAAAAACAAAAAAAAACACACAAAAAAACCAGGGATAGGCTTTTGTGTTAACAACCAAGTAAACTGGGAGATCAGATCAAAAACCCCCGAGCTTAAGTCAAAGGCAGTCGCCTGATGGGACTTTAGCGGTAACCCCAACACTTCGGCCGAATGGGAGTCGCAGGTATCAGAGGGCTTTAGCTCAGGTGCGCCGGGGATTTGAGTTCAGCTTATCCTTCCTAGCAACTTCTCGGAGGTGCACCCTAGAGACCGTCTCCTTGCTTAGCTGTCATGATGCACTTCTGAGAAACTAACAAATGAGACGCCAGGTCAAAGAAAGACGGCTAAATTGCAAGTGATACCTCTTTGATCCAACGTGGTTTCATTTTGGTTTGCTTTCTATTCGGTATTTTCTCGTCATGCAATTGAAATTCCAAGCCGCCTTCGTCCAGAAATTAAAAGAACCAGGTAGTTGTAATGGGCAGTAAGGAAAGAGGGCGGATTCTTTTAATATATACACCAATCAGCCATAACATTATGACCACTGACAGGTGAAGTGAATATCACTGATAATGTCGTTATCATGGCACCTGTCAGTGGGTGGGATATATTAGGCAGCAAGTGAACATTTTGTCCTCAAAGTTGATGTGTTAGAAGCAGGAAAAATGGGCAGCGTAAGGATCTGAGCGACTTTGACAAGGGCCACATTGTGATGGCTAGACGACTGGGTCAGAGCATCTCCAAAACTGCAGCTCTTGTGGGGTGTTCCCGGTCTGCAGTGGTCAAAAGTGGTCCAAGGAAGGAAAAGCGCTGAACCGGCGACAGGGTCATGGGCGGCCAAGGCTCATTGATGCACGTGGGGAACGAAGGCTGGCCCGTGTGGTCAGATCCAACAGACAAGCTACTGTAGGCAGCACTGTGGAGTAGTGGTTTGGGCTCTGGACTCATAACTGGAACGTTGTGGGTCCAAATCCTGGGTGGGGCAGTGCTTGAGCAAGGTACTTCACTTAGATTGCTCCAGTAAAATGCCCAGCTGTATAAATGGGTACAAATGTAAGTTGCCCTGGATAAGAGCATCTGTTAAATGACAAATAATGTAATGTAATGTACCTCAAAGAAAGGTGGAAGAAGGTGGTCTGGTTTGATGAATTACGAGTTCAAGGTGTTGACTTCCCCAGATCTCAATCCAATTGAGCATCTGGACAAACAAGTCTGATCCATGGAGGCCTCACCTTGCAACTTGCAGGACTTAAAGGATCTGCTGCTAACGTTTTGGTGCCAGATACCACAGCACACCTTCAGAGGTCTAGTGGAGTCCATGCCTCGAGAGGTCAGGACAGTTTTGGAGGCAAAAGGGGGACCTACACAATATTAGTGATCAGTGTATATGAAATTATAAAAAAATCTTTCCTTTATTCCCAACCCCTGTGGAAACTACAGGCCAATTTAATTAGCCCACTTCCTGTCTGAGATATGCCGGGGGAAAATGATTCACTCATCCTCTTCCATTTTTTTTTAACGTTTCTCTGACATCCTCCAACACAGCAACCCTGCTGTTCTTGCCGTGGGGCAGCCGACCGCTTTCCCTGGATAAACTCAGCCCTCCTGTTCTGGAGACCTATGGCTTTTTCAATTCTTTCCCCCCTTTTTTCTTTTGTCAAACTGGATACATGGGATTCAATCACCGCGACAATATTCGGCTTCCTATAACCACGAGGGCTCGTGTGGCTCACCCACATTTACACTTTTAAAGCGGCAAATGATGTATTTACACATGAAATCACAATAAATGAAAATGTCATGACTTTTCATAATCTGCTTATTAATGTCAGACTATATATATATATATATATATATATATATATAATACTCACACACATATAAAAGCAGCGGTGGATTCAATGGTGCTTAACTGTCTGAATGACTGAATATTAGCAAACACTTTGTGACTTCATGCTGCTTCCGTGCCTTGAAACGCAGTACGGGGGGATGTTTGCTCTCTAGAGGGCCATACCAGTTATCAAATTTAATAAATAAACTAATAAACCAGACCCCCAACTGAAACCTGTCTATTCTTCATCTTCTCGCTCCCAGGGAATTTCACAAGCTGGCAGATTATGGTTTGCAAGCTCAGGATTCCCAAGACACCAGTGAGCAGATTTTTTTTTTTTCTTTCTAATAACTTCTGCAAAATGTTCTGCATGTCTGTGTAGCTGCGAAGCACAGGGTTTTCACGTCAAAGAATATGAAGCTGGAAATGACTTAACCGTGGGTTTTGATTTAAATAATGTAACGTTGTTTTACTCTAAATGATACAAGAAAGATTAATCTGGAGACAATTATATGTATACAGAGATTAGGAGCTGTAGATTGAAGCAAGTGAAATAATCTTGGGGAGCCTTCATCCAGCAGTGGATCGATACGGGCTGATGGGTATGGTGATATATACTGTGGCACGGCGTGGATTTTGAGCCGGGTCGGGTTCGGGGTGTGCCTTTGCGTTGCTGTGGTATGTGGCTGTTTAGTGACATTCGTAGTTAGTGTCCTAGTTCGGTTTCCACGGGTGGTTGTCTGTCAAAGGTAGGTCGTTTGCTGAATGATCAATCCGTCTCTCTTTTCTCTCCCTTTATCGACTAATCTTAATCACCGATTTGCCCTCTGTGCTTCCCCTATTGTACCGAATGTTGGTCTCACGGCGCTTTTGTGTGCTTGCTGTGGAATTTCACCGTCTTGACAGGTGCGTGACATGGTGTTTTGTCGCCGTTGCGCCGTGAATGGTTACAGAAAATTATTTAAATTAGCAGCAATGAACAGCTTCCTGAAAGACTGCCGCTAAAATGTCTCGCTTCAGAAAAAAATAAAAAAATAAAAATAAAAATCTGCAGTCGGCAAAGATGTGAGCTGCGAACACTGTGGCCGTGTACAGCTGCTATTTCATGGATTATAGGGTAAATCTTGAGAGAGAAGAACACCAAAGAGCAAACTCCCCATGGGTCTGAGGCTGGTGAAAGTGCAGATTTTCCATCTCATAAATTTAATGGATGGCACATATTCTTTAATGCTTTCATATGTAACTCCCGCGTCGGTGGAATAGTTCAAATTATTTTTTATGATCTTGATTAAAAAGCCTCCTTTTTTATTCCTGTAGAGAGTATTTCAGAAAGGATCATATCTGATTTTCATAAAAGCTGTAACGTGAAATGTTTACAGGGGTCAGAAGTTAAAGTGTCACGACAGACACGGACTCCATATTAAATGCCTCCGAGTGAGAAATGTAAAACGGGACGAGACATCTTGCTCTGCACGTACGAGAAAAGCTTCAAAACATAAATGAATCATCTTCGCTAGTGTCAATCTAAAATCCCTTTCATAAGCTGCAGTTAATTAGCTGTGATTCATGATCTCAAAAGAGAAACAAATGGGAAAGGAGATGCCGTGGATCACCTCTTACGAGTAACTTTGGGCGCTATTCAGCATTATCTGCAAGGGCAGAATTATCTGCGAGCAACAAAAACCACCGGAGAATTGAATTCATAACCGCAAGTTATTTCTTGTTAGTGTTACATGCCTAAAATTGCTTTATTGTATGCGTTACCAAACCAGACCCTTTAAATTCACTTGTGTCTGCAAGCAAGAGATCCATGCTAACAACAGTAATAAGTGACCTTTTCATGGAAGTATAATTAAACCCAACTACTCTCTCGCTGCCTCTAATATTATCAGGCCCTAGTGAATCGTACAGCTTGGACAATAATTGGTATCATAAATAACACTGTAAAGGGACAACTCTTTAGACAGAATGACCTATTGACATTGCAGGAATAGACATAAAGGGGTCTTTCTGCACAAACAGCATCTGAAGAAGTAGACCAAGAAGTAGAAGGGACTTAAAATTAACCCTTACGTCCCTGGATGTTAATCACAGTCAAAAGTGTGTCCAATGTACTGCCAAATATAGTGTAAAAGAAAATCTGTATTAACGTGATCCCTTAAATGCCCGCCTAAGTCTGCGAAAGCCTCATCTGGTATATTATAAATTGGTATGGGGCGTTACAAACACACAATCCAATCGCAGGGATAATTGGGCTGTGCAAAATCCAATCGAGTCTCTGAACTGGTATAATCCAGTCAACTAGCCTGTCACACATACAATGGTATGTACAAGATCACACATTAGTTTAGGAATCTACCCACACCACCCCAAAGTACTCATTATGTGTTAATCCATACCCGAGCAGAGCTTTTAAGTAGTTCTGAAAGGATTTGAGTGAGCTCAGAAGGCCGACAATTAGGGCATAAAATAATTATATCACAATGGCTGGTCATGTCGGATTTGGTCTGATCCCCAGCACAGCGCCAGCCGGGTCAGAGAGACGCACTGATACGCTGCCGTGTTCGAATGCTTGGCTGGGAAGTGGAATTAGCATGTAGTGCAATTTACATTCCAACTACACGCAGTTGACATGCTACATGTAGCCAACCCTTCCAGGAGGTATCAATTTAGAAGTTGTGCATTGTACAGGTGCATCAATATAACGAGAATTTCAATAACCATATGTTTCATACGTAGACCAAACCAAACCGTAGACAAACCAAACGAGTCAATCACAATGAAATGAAACATCCTCTCTTTTTCAGCGATGCTCTGAACAGCGTGTTTCTGATTACTGAGATATTGGAACCAACGAGATTATTTATCACAGCTCGGCTCTGATTTGATTGCTCCATCTTTCTCCCGAACGGTGAGCCAATGGGTGCCATGGTGCAACCAAGCAAATGTGTGAACTTGCCGAGTCATCAGCAGTCGCCGCGTCCTTTGTCTGACGAGTGGGATGTTGGCGGGGGAGGGCTTGGATGCGAACAAGAGAGAACGTGGATCAATAACGGAGCACCTTTGAAGTCTTAATGGTCAAAATCATCCGTTCTCTTCATCGTGTCATGTCGTGACACTTTAAGTACCCATTACCCCGCCCCCCCATCGCCCTCCATGGCGTTTCAAACTGAAAGTCAAGTCACTCCAGATGTCCTTTGTTCTACAGGTTTGTGTGTGGACGGGCTAGGCACACACAATAGGGGGAAACTCATCTGCTTTCGATTGAGACAGTGAACATGTGGACTGCAATGGTGGAAAATGGTGGAAAAAACATATTGGGCCCTTGAACTTTTCTCTGTTATAACAAATACAGATAAAAGCAGGAGACCTTGCTTTTACTAGTATTTCTATTTTGTCCCAATTGCAACTACTATGACTGGTTATATTATTATTAATAATTATTGTTTATTCATATTTTATTATCTTTATTATGTAATTAAAAGATACAAATTAACAAAAACATATGAAACCAGCAGCCTCACTATTTATATCTCAACAATTCAGTGGATCTCTTAATTTATTTGAAAAATTAAAAGTGACACAATGAAAACATAATTGCTTTCATCTGTGGACCAAATTAGAAAGAGAAACAAAAGCAACTGTATTACATTAAATTATATCAAATGAAATAAAAAAACGGCAAAAATCTAAAAAAATAAAAACACAGCATTGCCCCAAGCATGTTAACTAAACTTACTAGACCACAATTATATTCCTTGCATTAGCGAAAAATCCACATATTATAAATTCTGTAGTCACCTAATGAAATACAGAGACTAATTAAACAGCAGAATCAAGCAATGCCAGCATGAATAAATATTTTTTAACAATATGATTGCTCGAGGTTAAAAGCAAAGATACTTATGGTGGCAAATGTAGGTTATGGAGAATGACGATTATTTTTCTTTGGGTTAATTAACACGTTCGTCTGGGCCCAGGCTCCGACTGCAGGTTGGTCTCCTTCGGTCGCAGAAATGCACCCCGGGGCTCACCGTTCAAATGCAGCAATGACAATTATTATACGCAGATAATGTATGCAAATATTAATCATTGCACACTTCATATATGATTCTATAATGTGTTATTTTTATCAAACAAGAAAATAAAACCCATCTGAAGACAGAAAATATAGGAACCTAGTGATATTTGATTATTTAATAATGTGCAAAGAAAATAATTTTTAGTTGTGTCCATTGTGTGACAGAATATTCCACGGTTTGCAGGGAGTGATCTAATTGTAACCTGCACATAACTCCAGAGTAAATCAATACTAAATAGTCCAGCGGAGACTGCCATCTTACATGAAGCGCCGACTGTAAAACAGACAGAAAAGATAGACGATACTCTCCCAGGTACCCGGCAGCTATAATATCCATCCTCGGCGGCTCGTCTGACATTTACTTGCCCCGCTTCCCATTCCTCCTTTCCTAACAGCTACGCTCCAACTCTCTGGGGTTTGCCGACCGGGTGAACAGATAACAAACCTGTCAAGACGGGTTTAGCTGGGGAATAAATCCTGTGTTGGCCGGGAAATGATGTGTTCAAAGGGAAAATGCAAGGGATGACATGAGCCATCCCCTGCGAGACCCTGGCCGAGAGACGTCTGAAATGTTACAGTGTGTGCTAAATGGACGTCGCGATGGCTGATTAGATCTTATCGCGGACGTTTCAAGTGACTGCCTTTTTCATTTCGCCCTCTTCCAGGTATCCGACATCAGAGGAAGCTGACAAAGGCCGTTTTTTTTTTTTTTTAGGCCATCTCGGCAGCTCAAGGTTGAGTGGCGAGGAGCCGGAGGCGGGGGAGGGGGAGTGGGGGCTGTCCTTTGAATTTAGATAACATTTATGGTCGAGCTAAGAGCTTCCTAGGGAGTCTGGAAATGTCAGCCCACGCCCGCCAGAGGACATTATTTGTACATACAAAAGAAAGGGGAGAGCCAGCCCATCACTGCCTCCATAGAAAGCCATTACCCCAAGCGAGCCGTTTCTTCACAGCCGGCTCTTATATTTCACAAAACCCTTTATCGGGTCGCCACCAACTAAAAGCTGGTTGAAAATTACGGCATAATCATAAAAAAAGGCCACATCGTACAGCTGAGTGACAAGAATTCGGGACCGAATATCTGTCCTCTTCTTGCTTCCCCCTCCAATAAATGATTCTCCGAAACGATTCAAATCACAACGACTCCTGCAATGTGAATCAGAGTCGTTCTTGAGTCACATCCATCTCCGTCCCAGGAAGTATACGGCTCCCTGTTCGTCCTGTGACTGAACTCTTTCCAAGGCTGAGGGCCAAAATAATACAGATTGCTTGTAGTCACTCACTGGAGATTATTACAAATCACATCCATCTTAAAAGAACAGATTATATCCCAACATCAATACGTTGAAAGTGAATCTATTTCTCTACCACCGAGTCCAGAAACAATTTATGTAATCTGTTTATAATCCAATACGCCATACACACATTTTCTGGCTAAATGAATTCCTGTGAATATGCTTATTCCTGTCTCGCTGGCTGCTGGGGAACATTTGAAACTGTGATGTTATTTTGGACTGTGAAATGCAGGCCTTGGTGTTTTTGTGTTGTTTTGTTTCAGTTTGTTTTTTAGGTGAAGATAATGAGCTACAAACACATCCGTGGTGGAACATATGTTTTTGTAGCAGCAGTGGTGATTTTGGTGCTGACAATATCTTACAGATATTGGACATACTATTGATTAATTGAATTGTTACTGCACAGGGGAGGGTTTCAGCCAAGATGGAGGTGTGGAAGAACGTTTCTACTGCAGAAAAACTCATTTCACAGGAGACTTGTGTCACGTCAATCACCCACAAGGCCCCTGGGTTGGGTTTTGAGAATGAAACCTGCGTGTCCTGCAGGCATTACAAGGGCTATCTATTTATAAACACTGAATAGAGGTTTTCGTGTATGGTTAGCATTACAAAGTGTGGAGGAGGTCTGACCCTGTTGAGCAACACAGGTGCGATGGCCTCATCTCCTCTCACAGCTTTGCCACTAAGTACTGTAACCTTAACTGCTGTTGGACTCCTGACTGAGCCAAGTCCCCCGGAAAGCAAATCAGAAAACCTTCCCAGCCAGTTTTCAAATTACACCTCAAAACACGAATCTGTAAAATGGATGAATTGTGTTTGTTTCCTTAAAATATATATTGCAAAAACATGCCAAAAAAAAGACCCTATCCTGTAAAACATGATGGTAGTTCATCAGAAAATACTCTGATGACACTGATAAGCTGACATAAATTTAATTTTAATTTCAGCCAATAAAATGTGAACTTTGTGTGTGTGTGTGGATGTTTCCTTGTTTGATTACAACAAACCAAGGTAGGTCCCCTGAACAGGAAGGATTTAAACAGGAAAGAAGGAGATTTGCAGGCAGTATTAAAAACTCCACACCTCTAATACGACGAAGCGTTCATCTTGCGTCGCTGTGGCCAAAACCCGGCATGTCGTTTCGCAGTGCTAAGCATCCCTTCTTAAAAACACATCCTTGTCAGCTAATATGCGTGTCTAACACCACCAGCTAACCCAATCTAATTTGAAATACTGACTAAAATCCTCATATGGAGTTAAAGTGAAAAAATTAAAAAGCCCATCTCTGTTCCTGTATTTCAGACAGCCATTATGCGAACAAAAAAAGGACTGTGTTCTCATTTTCTGTCTGAAACCCCCATCAGGGCCACTGAAACTCAGTTGATTTCCCCAGTCCAATTATTTCTCGGTGCACAATCCTTCCAGAATAGCACACAACGCCAAGGGACACGGTCTGCCTAAACACAGCGTGCTTAATGGAGTCCCAGAAGTTGTCTCCATTTCACTGCTCCTAACTAATGGGCTGTGATATTTTTCCAAACAGACTGCTGCTCTGCCCCCTAAAACCTAATCTAGTCAGCACCAAGGAGACCCCGGCACAACCCCCGTCAGTGTCCCTGCTCTGTGCCGTCACCACCCCCTACCGCCAGCTCTACTCGGCGCCGCCGTCGGCTGCCTGCTCATTAGCGCTCTTTGGATGGATGATGGCTCTAACGTAGTCACATTATTCCGGCTCTGTGTGGCGCCTCGTGCCGCAGAACCGCGAGAGCGTGTGACCGCAGAGGGACGTCACTTGCTGGCACAATTGTGCCGCACACAGACCCTCACTGCGCAATGTGATGGTGAAGGGCAAACTTTACTGCTGCCCCTTCAGGTGACAGCTAGCTGGATACAAATGAAGAAAGGAAGTCCGGAAATAATGTAGCTTATTTCTCTCTCTCACCACAGTTGACTGAAACATGCAGGTGTTAAAAAACGTCATGTTGCGTAGATTCTTGAAATTTGTAATTAATCAATAAATCAAAATATATTTAACTGTGCATACTATATGGTTTTACTCCTATTACTGTAGTCTTTCAGTTGAGTTAACCACACAAGAGTTACTAAAACTAAAATATTGCGTAGATTCTTGAAATTTGTAAAAGAAAAAACACAATATTACTGTGCATATGCCATTTTTTTTTGTATTCTTGTATGATATGCCAATTTGTGAATCCATTTCATATCATGGCACACATAAATAAGAAACCGTGCTAAAACTAAAATCTCAAAATAGTACATGGGCGGAAAAAAACTGTCCCACTTAATTTAAGTAGTTCTTTAACCCACAATGCCCAACATTAGTGTCCCTAAAAATAATATTCTAAAATAAACCATTGGCCACTTTTTGAGGGGCACAGGTAAAGGTTCATTACTGTTCCTACTTACATCTTGAAGCATCAAACATTTGTTTTTCTCCTAATTGACAGGAAAGGTGACAGTGAACTAAATTAACCAAGAAGGGCTGCAATCAGATCTATTGTATTAGCGCTTACGAGCGGCTTTACGTGCATTATGTATAAAACCAATTAAAGGCCGTTGTCGTTGTAGTGCCTTTTTAGCCACTTATATCGACAGCATTAATTAATCACACGTAAAGCCATGACTATAATTATGCTCTGTATCCGTAACCTTGGCACGACACTCGAGACTGGAAGCCTGGAATGGCATCTATTCCACTGGGCCCTCAAACAATCAAAACCTGTCTTGTCTGATCCTGCATGAAGCTTACAAACTGTTTCTGGTATTACTTACACATAGCACTCTTTATACACCATCATACAGGGCTGCGTGCTGCCCGGAAAGTTTGCTGGATGCTACAATTTATTCTCTCTCCAGTGCTCTGAGCATGTCTAGATGCCTTAATACATTGATCTTAGTCAGGAAGAAATAAGACAGTAATTGGATGAGGCTTTGAATCAGATGTTCTCCTTAGCTTGGCTAATTCCACTCTTCCTGACCTGCCTTATCCCCTCAGCAGAGGCCACCGAAAGGTTAATCTGCACAAATCTCTGGCAGGGCCATGCCCAATTGAACTGTCCATCAGTTAGCGCCAGGCCCAGGCGGGGAATGCAGGTCTCCGACTGTGAGCTCGCCTCGCAATGGGCACATTAGGCAGGCACAAGACTGGACAGTAATTGGTTTCTATTGCATTACAAAAACACACACACACACACACACACACGCACAAGCACACACACACACAAGTTTATCTGTACTGGCTCGTCTGGTCCATTTCATATTTTTGATAAGTGCATTGGGAACTCATTTGAAGTGAATGGCACTTTACAAACACACATAGTGAGGATGAGGGTACAGTCACCCATTCCTGTTGTGTATCGCTCACACACCCTACCACACAATCATCACAATCATTCTAGAACAAAAAGTCTCGAGGTCGAACAAAAATAAAAAAACCCTGGGAGGAGGCAAGCCAATGATTTTCCACGTTACTGCTCAAGTAAGACAACGAGGTGAGAGAAAAATGAATAGATAAACTCCACAAGCACGCTCCGACTGGTCACTTTACATCTGGCCTCAGTCCAGAAACCTAATGAGAAGAGAGAGGAGGTCAAACACCCTTTTGCTAAGGATGCCAAATGCTCAGCGGTATAGAAAGAGCAAGTGGGAACGTTTATGGCCAACAAAACTGAAGTCAATACCATGAATGTCAATAATGGTTCAAGTGGGCTTACCTTCAGCAACTGCACACTAAGAGCCTGGAAATAGACACAGTATTGTGCATTGGAAAGGTGTCTGAAACATCTGTCATCCTCTGGTAAGATATACGTCTGAGGAGCGAATCAGATGATCTGATCGAAGGTTTCAGCGCGACGTCACTCTCACTGCACTGACGAACGCCACCAGATTAATCTTTGTTTCTCCTTTATTTACAAGGTATAAACCCAACGATAGGATTTGTCTCTGTGAATCAAGCCAAGTCTATAAAAGGCTCAGCGCATTTCATCAAGAGTGAATAAACGGGCTGCGCGCTTCTTTGGAAACATTAATCCTCTTATTCCAGATACTTATTCAATTTCTGGGGCAATATCAATAATCATGAAATGAAGGATACAAGACGACGAGACACTATACGCAAGTGGATAAGACCATGATAAAGCTGCTTTCATATACACGAATAAATCCCTGAACTGAGAAAATTTAATTTATTTAATGCTCGTAGTTGTTTTTTTTATTACTAAATAACACACACACACATACATGCACACACATATATTTACAGTTTATATTTTCTTTTCTTTCTTTCTTTCTGTATTTTTCAAATCCATAGTCTGCATCAAATATATTCTTGCACTTATTCCCAGTATTTTCTCCTGCAGCGATGATTCTGAAACCAATGAACGCTGAATAATACAATATAAAATAATATAAAACATAATAGCATATAAGATTATTACACCTTTAAATATATATTTTGGTAAATAAAACAATTAGAATTTCCCATGAATACATTTTAATATTCAGTTAATACAGATATAACAGTTCATTATCCTAACAGTTCAATAATTTCCAGTTTTGTTTTCTGAACTGTGATTATATGTATACATACGTGTAAAATACGTGTGTTCTCATTGGCTGGTCAATCAGCTGACCAGACACCTGGGAGATCAGGCTCCTATTGGTCAAGGTCAAGGAAGACCCTGGTGAGGGGATCTTAGGGGGTTTGTTGTGTGGACCCTGATTTCAGCTGTATTTTTCGGTCTCTGTTCAGGACTATCACACTGCTTTTCCCTGCAGCGTGTCTCCTTTGTTCTTATAGGGTCAATGTGCCCTTTTAGTTTCATTTAATAAAGTCTTTTCCTAACCTGCCCGCCACAGACATATTAAATGTATATTCAATGTGGCGTACAATGGAAACAAACCTTGTTAACATGAAGAGAGAAGTGTACTACTATAATTGAGGCTAAAGCACACACTGGCTGCAAAGACATGATCCATAGACTCTGGGTTCACCAGAGATAACATGATTTAGTGGGGAAAGAATAAAATAAAAAATAAATATATAAAAAAATAAAGAATGGAAGAAAGAAAGTAAACAAAACTGACACAATTCCACAGAAATACTGCCGAAGAAAGGCTTGTATGTCATAAAGACTACATTCTGTAGCAATTTCCCCGATTCCTGGGGTTTGAAATCTAGATTGCCAATGGATAAGTGAGCCTTAAAACCACATCCCCACTGACAAAAATTCATTTCTTATAACTGTCTCCATTTACCGGAATGCTGAATTTTTCCCATGGGGGAAGAACAAATGAAAATGTTATTTCTCTGCTCATGAACTCATACCTTTCTGTCTGCTTTTCACTGCTGGCAATTTCATTCTCCTTCCAAATTTGACTAAAGCCCATGACCTGAGGGAAATAATGTCTATATAATAATCTTCTGAAACTCTAATTCCAAGCCATGTTTTTTGGATGTTGCCTTGCGGTTTAGAAAAATTGCACTGAGCTCTGAAATATAAGTGATGTGACATCTAAGCCTAACATAATAATCCTGTCAGATGCACATGCTTTAAATAAAATAAAGGGTACATGCCCCTTAAAAGAAACGAAAAAAAAACAACAGAGAAAAACAAGATGAACCAAACATGCAGCTCCCTTTATGAGGATTAAATGGATAGCTTATAAATGACTGTCTACAAAATGAGAATAGCAGAAATGAAATCAATTATGTGGTCACATGTCCCAGAAGAGTGTTGTCACTTTCTCTGGATGCATTTAAGTTTGCCATATTCGACTTACTGTGGGAATCTGCTTTCTCAAATTTGCAAATGTAGACATCCTTAATCGATCTATCATATCGGCATGCACAATTGTCTCATTTCAATCATACCCCGGAAGATTATGTAAAAAAAAAAACACTACCAGGCAAAACGATCAAACAAATAGAAATACAATTAAATTAATACATATTCCATTGTAATTAATTCATTAAATCATGGTACTTTGCTATTCTCCATCCTAGGTGTTGAAAGTGAAGCATTTCTCCCAAAACACCAAACAGGTTTCCCTCCCGCACCGATGATCGCAATCGCAATGTCTGCCAGATTTGAGTCCAGCCGGAGTATTTTCTGAGCAGCGAACAGAGGGTGGCAGGATCCCATTTCAGCCGAGGAAGGCCCTGATTATACAAGAGGCTTAGTTCATTTGCTCTTGCTCTCTCAACTGTAAATTTAGTTTGGTACGGAAGATTTTTTTTCTCTCTCTAGCTTGGCTGGAACCCATTGCAGATTTTATAAAATAACATTGGTTAATTCCTTGTTCACCGGAATACATAATTTAATTAAAAGTCCCTGGAAGGATTAATTAGAATGACTTCATAATTTTCCAATAAGAAACTATTATGCAAGAATACTTTGCTGTAAACAAGTGAAATCCCTTTGTGCTGAAGGTTTATAGATGTGTTTCTGCAGATATAGGCAGAATAAAACTCGTTTTAGAATGTAGCCTAACAGATCGCAATGATAAAAAGTAACAACAAATTGTAAGTGTAATCAATTTGCAAATCAAATAAATTAATCCGGAATGATTGCTGTATAATTTATTTCTGCTCACTGTATAATGGAAAACTTTAAATAGATTTAGTATATAGTTATTAAAAGTGGCAAGAAAGTGTAAGCAAAAAAAATGAAGAAAAAAGCAAACTGTACACAAACCAAAGGACGTTTACAATCCTGCATTCAGCCCATTTCCACCAGAACATCCCACACTCCACCTGAATATCCCAACATGCTTTGCTTCCTTCCAGCCAAACGAGAAGAGTGCCAATTGACAGGAGCCCCATCAGTGCCCATCACGTTCCTAGTGGCTAATTGATTGCACGAGCAAATAAAGGTAAGTCATTGCAATGGTAATTCAATTGCTGTCCACATGAGAAATGTATAATAACATGGAAGGATCTGTCGCTGTGGCCCGATTGCAGACTGAAGCTCGTATAAATGTGCGGCCATGTTTCCATGGGCTTTGCGTGGGAATAATATTCCCTTTCAAAAGCTCACTGGCTGATGTCGGCCACAGGCTATTGAAGTCAAGGGTAACTGGTTAATGAAAAGAAAATAAATCGTCCTTTTATCGGCTTCTATACTTTATACTTTATAAACACTACAGTAGGATTCTCAATATTTCTCTGATACAAGATGGCTAAGATAATAAATGGAAGTCAATTACTTTTTGAGGCCACTCTCAGAGAAGAGATTCCCCACTGTGCAAAGTTTGCACATGCTTTTTTCATGTAAAGAGATTTTTCTTCTTTTCTTCCCCGCCCCACACACAAAGGTTTATTTGAAGGGGGGAAAAGAGCCGAGATTAGAGATGGCCAGGCGCCGGTCCTCGAGAGAGAGAGAGAGAGAGAGAGAGACAATAAAGATCTTCAAATAAAATGTTAATTCCAACCAATTAAGCAAATAATTAGTTCAATGAATTAATTGAGGGCTCGGATGGAAAGAAAATCAAAAGACCCTGCAGCTTTTAAAGACCCGAGTGGGCCACCTCTACGCTGCCCCGACAAAGTGTTTACGCACTTCTTATCCCTTTCATACTGGGGTTTTAATTGAAAATGCAGACTCGGGTAGGTGACCTCTCGAACCTGTGAAATGGTATGAAAGACTGAAATAAAACGAGGGGAGACTGTACAGCCGGCGTTCGACATTTTCACATATTTGCATTTGTCCTCCAACTGACAGACATCGAATACTAGTGTGGAAAAGCTTATCAAACACAGTGGTTATTATCTTTTAATTGGTGTTGTACAGACATTTGTTTAAGTTTTAATTTGGCGTTCCAGTGACAGTGGAGGAAGGTCAGTTGTTGACAGATCGCCCTTTTCTCCAGATCTCCATGAGCATCCGGCTATGACGGAAGCACCACAATCTCTGCTTTACCTCCGATGACCGACTACCACAGGGCCGTGAGTGACTACCCTGATTACGAGACAAGTGCTTCGTATGCCAGACACAATCCACAATCACTGAATCAGACCCGGCCTGTCAGCGCGGACTTAAGCTCCGCCAACCGCTGTCGCAAAAGGTCAGTGCAATAGTGTGCCGGCACTTTCGCAGCTCTGCACTGGATTATGAGTCAGATGTTAGCAATGATTATAGAGAGACTCATCAGGACTGAAACCCCGGCCACTTACAGCAGAGGTTTAGACAACGTCAGTGTTTTTTATTAGAGATGCCAGGGGAGCCCGAATGCAAGGTGGCAGTCGAAAAGGCGCTCTGTGAAGAATAATTGTTTCTCAAAATCACAGACGATGCCTCCTGACGTAACCCGGACACTGGGAAAATCATAACTCTCACAGGTAAATAAGGGATACCCTCCCAAAATCCCTCCGCCCCCAGACACCACATTTTCCTAAACAGTCACTTTCTCTCGATTGAATCTTTTCCCAGTCGAACTATCACACTTCACGAGAGGTACGGTAGCCAACCATGGTGGCTCATGGGGGGATGAGCCGCGCGTTTCTAATATTGACAGGATTGGGATCAAGTGAAAGCAGGTCGAGAGGGTTTGTTGGCCCAAGAGGAGGGAAACGATACCCAGCCACAGGTCGCCGCTTATCGTGTTTATAACAGCGAGCCAGAGACGAGCTCCTGGTGAGCTGGATTGAATTTTCTTTGGCACACAGCCTGGGACTAAGTGCATCCCAGTGAAGGCATTGTGATTGAAGGCTACCCTCCTGCTAGGCTGGTGTCGGGGGGGTAGGAAGTATATGCAAGCAGGCGGGAAAAGAGGGGAGGGTGTCACTTCACATTGGGCATCACCATCTGCCCAGTGCGAGAGAAAGCATCTCTCAGCCTTCACAGAATTAGTTTCCACATGCTCTGCGATCGCTATGGCAACCGCCTAGCCGGTTACCGCAGCATCCTGTGAAGACTCCCCGGACCCGACATGTCGAACTCGCCCTCAGGAGCAATTCAAAGAGGAGGACCTGGGAAGACCTGGGATGCCTCCTGAAACCTCTGACCGAGTCAACCGCCGCCAACCGCTTTAAACTCCGTAAGGAATTCAGGACCAGAGGATACAAAAATGGAAATGAAACCCCGGTAAAGTCAGCTCTGAGAACAGGAGGCACTTCCTGATGCTGAGAGTGGTGGGTGCGTGGAACAAACAACCAAGCAACATTGAAGTGTTAGGATAATTTAAACCACTGGCTCCACCATCAAAGCTAGTATTAAGCACATATCATCCAATGTCCTCCTTTTCCTTACATTATTCCTTCCTGAAAATCTACAGAAAAACCACCACTTCATACCTTCAAGAAACAATGGAACAACAAAAACAAAATGCATATAATTGCTCCTCATTTTATGCACAAACTCATCATCTGATACCACCAGGAATCCCTGCTCATGCAGCAAATAAAAGATGCAACACACACACCATGTAAAATGCAGTTTCCGTTATCTCTTTTATGATAAAATGAGATAATTAAATTCTGAATCAATGGGAGACCATTTGGAGTATCGAATCAGAAAGCTTCCGCTCCTTTAAATATCGAAGGGACCCGGGGACCTCGGCGGACCGCTGTGTTATGGCTTTCAAAGCAATATTTAACATTTTTCATTATTAGATTCATCCAGAAGCATATTAAAACTTTTGCCAAAGTGTTCTACGGTGCCTGTGAACATTTTCCACCGGGGCAACAATGTCTCTCTGATGGACAGTTTGCTGTCAGGAAATGACATGATGACACGGGCACATGGTAATTTAGCTAGACCGCTGTGTCACAAATTGTCAGGATCTGTTTTTGACACCTCGGTTTAGTCAAGGAAGACAGCTGGACGTCCACTTTAAGGAAGAAGTGGGAATATGTTCATCAAAGGCTTAAATTGAAAAGCAGTGGGAGGTAAATGTCTTCGAATTTAGTGTAAAAAGGGCGTCTGTCTCTCGGCCCAATTATTAGCAGAGAACAGCGACGGTTCGGTGGAATAATTCAATTTATTGTCTTTGATTTAAGATGTTGACAGTTTCGAGGCCCGGCCTAAATGGGAACGAGCCGTAACAGATTGGAAACACGAATAAAAACTCAACAGAGATTTTGTAAATGTGTATTTACATCACATAAAGCTTGACATCTTAACTAATTTATCCTTCTGCATAAAAACCTTTAAATATTTTAATCCAGCATCATAATTACTCTGAATTGGTTTTTAAATAGTTGCGGTAAATGGTTACTTTAAGGCATGCACTTGTTTTAGGACATCTTACATGTTATCAACTTTCCCATTTTCACACAAACCACCCTACAAATATAACCAAAAACCCTACAAATATAATTGGCATAACCATTTAAATACCTCTGATGTCATATGGGAGGGCTGTAGAGATGACAACTGATGTTTACAGGTTTAGGGTCAGAAAACAGTGATTTGTGATAATTCATCAGTGAGGAAAACATTAATTTTCATATTTAATACCAGGCGACTATGCAGTTACTGAGACACTACTATTTAATGCATTGTACTCTATCGACACTGAAACGGTGATAATGAGCTAATTATAGGTGTAACTTTCTTCATTTCAAATTCATATGCTAGTCGCTAACAAGGAAAATTGCAAATTGCCCCCCCCCCCCCAAAAAAAAAAGCAACAACCCTCGATAATTGATACGAGCAATTACTTGCATGTCACAGCAAATTGTCCAGAATAATTCAACTTGTAGGAAACAGTGACCTTCCTATCAAGCGATGTCTAGGAAGAATCAAAGTTAGCAAATAACGGAGAGCTGAAAATAAACAGCGTTCTCGCTACGAGCAGTGTGTGAAATAATTGCAGCAGAAATAATTAAGACAGAAGACAGAAACTACTGCACATATTCAGACTTTCCAAGGTGATACTTTTAGGATGATATAAAACAAAACAAACATTCAGGTCTCACAAGTGAAAGTCTAGTATAAAGTGCATCAATTAAACCTTGCTTTCTCCAGTAAAGCTCATCAACCACATAAATACCCGATATTGTGACTCAAATTACCATCACATGACCGTGTTCAGATCTTAAAGGGGTAAATTAAAGACTTGAGCTCAACTGTAAACAAACCAAAACAATCCATATACATAATTTCGTTTTTATATACAAGTTAATAAAATTGTGTTATATATATATATATATATATATATATATATATATATATATATATATGAGGTAATAATTTAAACTCAGAGATAGTGGCGTTGAGGTCCAAGCTGTAATTAAATCAGGGGCTACAAGACTTGGCCGCGTTGATGTCATGTTTTTGTGGCGCCTTTATGGCATACAGAGACGATTCCCGGGGATACAGATGTAATGAGTTTAGTTTCAGATATCAGACCAGCTCTCAAATTTCCCCCATCCCTGCAACAACCAAGATCCTGCTACAAACATTTCAAGGCCTACAGATATACATATATACACAAGATGGGAATAAATAAGCCTGTGCAAACCTCAAGTAATGAAAAACATCCTATTCACATGTTATCTCGCTCCAGTGCAACACTTTGCTCGTACGCCTGGTGGTCCTTTGATACATCATCATGTGTTTTCATTGTTTGTCCTCCATTTGAGCCCGTGTCTCACACCACATGTGCTGCCACACGGCAATTTAAAACGTTTGTGAGCAGAAGACGTCAACAAATCTCCATCTAAAGCTTTGCGAACGGGCAATATCGGTCTCAGTCCCCGGCGTGATCACCAATTAAATACATTATTCCCATGCATTTTATTGTGGGTGATCCTCGCCCCTGTGCGACAATTTACACAAACACGTGTGGAGTCCCACATCTGTCAGAATCCGCTGGGACTCCGAGTAACACCATGCCTTTTCCTGTGACTAATAGGCAGCTGCATGTTTAGCATACTTACAAAGTAGCCTGTGCCCAAGCTGGCAGGAGCCGAGCTCTGCGAGAAAACACAAGGGAGATGATGGAAAATTAGTGATCATATTTATTATTTTTCCAACTTGGCGAGTTCATTATCCGCTCTCTCCGTGTTCCTCGTCGCCGGCCCACTGCCGCCGGCGTCTTCTGACACCAAACACTCTTGGGTCGTCTGCGTGTCTCTTATCGAGTCCTGGAAGGTAACGTGCTATTTACTGAATCTCGAGCTTATAATTGGCAATTTATTTGACAGGCAGCTGGTTAATGATGGCATTTTACCCCGCTGCAGAGACTAAACACGACTGATTCATTGCAGCTTTCCTGACACGCTGACACGCCAGCACCCTGCTTTCCTGCCACCCGGGGATTCGCGGCCGTCGAGGGGCGCGTGAGGAGGGATGGCACAAAATGATCTTCAGACGCACCCAAAAGGGCACCTCTGGCCTTTTTGAGCACACAAGGACGCCTGCCAATCTATTACCTTTCCGAAGAATTTGAAAACGGGGTGGGGAGAGGGCAGCGCACAACAAGACGCTGTGTAAACGTAATTAGCTGTCTGACATCTCCAACTGTAAGACAGAAGGAGGACTTTGGGACAACCCTTGGTGATCCCTGGCTGGCAGTCACACAGGAGGCAAAGGGTACGAGAAAGGGCTGTCGGAAGGACCGGGAGAGAAGGGAGGCTTTTCGCAAACATCATTAACAGTTTGTTCGAGTCTTGGGGAATTACCAGGCTGGCTCGTTAGCCTGTATCCTTACAGTGCACAGCTCTCTCTACACCTCCCGACAGCAAGACACTCTGTGGCAGGAGAAAGCCTCATCTTATCAACACAAGGCTGGCCCTTGTACACAGCTGCAACACTACTGGGTAAATATTTCTTCACCTGGCTGGACGGGGATTACAGGATGCCTCTGTTCGGCGCACAGCACCCTGCTCTGTGGCGCGCTCAGCCTCGGGACAAACGATCCTCTCTTTCCACCTGAGGAAACTGTTCCCCCATTTATATACCAGCAGAGCAGGAAGGAGAAACTCTTGTCTTTTACCAGCGAAACAGCTCCCCGATTACATTTACACACAGAGTTAAGCTTGGCGACTGCGGGAACTTCAGTGAAAAAAAAGGCTTTAAAAATGCTTCAGTGTAGACCTGACAGGTTAGCCGTACTGTAGCACTAAAAGGGATGGTTACCTCCTCCTGCAAGCTTGTTTCAGCTGCTTTCTTGTCCTTCTCCACACAAGACCGGCTGTAAAAACATAGATAAGGAAAGCAGGACAAAAGTGGAATTGTAAAATAACCGTCATAAAAATATATCTATGGACACAATATATTTCTTTGTTTTGCTAGTTGGCAATCTGGAGTTACACTGCTGAAAGTCATTTTCTCTGTCAGACCTTTTGCTCTGACGGCCACAGCCCATTCTCTAGGGCAAAGGATTAAAAGTGGAATTGATGATAGGCACCTATTTCTAGTGTGCAAAGTGGGTTTTGGCAATGCTGTCTAGGGGTTTGTACGGTTTACAGTGTCAGGCTGTGGACGTCCCTCTGAAGTGTAGCTCTACAGTACAGCACTGTGCCACATGCAAAGTAGGCCTCAAGTATCATGGTTTTAAATACTGTAGTAAGAACAAAATAAATACTGCTCTCACCAAATGTGTTCATTAGAGATTGGAAAGCATCCACGCACCTTAATAATGTGAAATAGGAAAAAAATTAAAATAATAACAGGTATTACCCAGAATTTTGTACATTTCTTTCCAGAGACACGTTTAGAACAATCGACATCACGACAAAGTGACAATCGTTCACAGGAGCACTCAAAAGTGATTATTTGAAAGAGGAGGATTATCTTCCAGCTGTATTTATCTGACCCTAAACAATTTCCCCTCTAATAACATTGTTCTGACCGCGTTCGATTAATATCCCCTGCAGTAGCCTTTAACACTCTACCTGTCTGTAAAACGCCCCTCGTACGCTGAAGGACGGTGCATTTTTGACGTACTTTTTGCAAAATACGTGACAGCAGTTCCCCGCCTCCTAATATCTCTTAACACACCTGTTTATGTACTTTGCGGAAGAGGAAATTACATTTTCTGGGTCAGAGCCGGCGCGATCCTGTTAGTTTGACATCGCTTATGTACGCCATTCCGGGGGTTTCATTGTTTCATGTTTATCTTGGTTACTGTCTATGCAGGTTTGTCGAATGACGAGCAGCGGGTATCATTTCAATTTCTGATGTCAACATCAAATTACTTATTTAATTTCATGCCTGGCGAAGCGTCCTATAGCTACACACAGAATCATTTTGCTTCATTTGTTATGCTGTGTTTTTTCGGCGATTGGCTTGCCTTCCAACTGACAGCTTTAATTACGGGTGGAATTTGATTGCTCCTCCGAAGACCGAGCACCCAATATAAACTGTGCAGTTAGTGTCTTGACAGGGTTCATGCAGACCACGGCAGGCTTCAGTTCAGTACAATGCACATGTCAGGAGGCAGATGAAATCTTTAGACCTAAAACTGATAAAGAGACACTTCAGACTTTTTTATTCCCCCTTCTTCATAAGCAGGATCTAGTAGACATCAACAGACCAGCCTCCTAATCAATCCATTAAAGCTCAACCTGCGGTGATAATTAAACACGCAGTCGAGAGCACACAGAGTGTTTCCAGTATATTAAAAAGGTTCAAAAGAAAGATATTGTGACAAGAGAGCATATGTTGACGTGTTTTTTTAAAAAAAAAAAGCACCTTTCTTAAAATAGACGCTATAGATCAGGGAATATATGGGATTTGTTTGTCTTTCATATTCTTTGTCAGATGAACAACTGGCTTGCATTTCAATACAAACCAATTAGCGCTATGTAACAATTAGCACTATGTTATGTTCAGATTTAAAAAACTAATTATTCAAATGTAGCTTTGTGTAAAATGCATACTTTGTCAGCATTATATTTCATAATGTTATACAGAGGTTACCAACACTGACACGTGTTTTGACAAGAGATGTATTAAAACGTTGGAAAAAAATACTGTAGACAAGAAATTAACATTACCTTTTTGCAGATTAAATAATTCACTTAGCTGTATAAATTATAACGGAAGCTGCCTGTATTACTGGTAAAAAAAAAATAGTAAATCACTTGAAGAATCATAGTACCTCTGTGTTTTATTAAAGATAACAACAAGAAAAGTAAACTCGTTAAACTAAATCGCAAATCCTTCCTTGTAAACAGCTTCCCTGGTTTATTTCTAATCTCTCCCCATTACTTTGTACCTTTCGGGATAATATCTTCCAATGCGCCGTCTGAAAAGCATAAACATTGATGCACTGCTGCAAATGTTCAAATAATAATCACAACACAAGGCCATAACTTAGTCAGTAACCTTTCTTTAAATAATAATAAAACTGGATTAAACACAAATAAGAACATAAGAAAGTTTACAAATGAGAGGAGGCCAGTCGCCCCATCGTGCTCGTTTGGTGTCCATTAATAACTAAGTGATCCAAGGATCCTATCCAGTCTGTTTCTGAATGTTCCCAAATTGTCTCTTCAGCCACATCGCTGGGGAGTTTGTTCAGATTGTGATGCCTCTCTGTGTGAAGAAGTGTCTCCTGTTTTCTGTCTTGAATGCCTTGAAGTCCAATTTCCATTTGTGTCCCCGGGTGCGTGTGTCCCTGCTGATCTGGAAAAGCTCCTCTGGTTTGATGTGGTCGATGCCATTCATGATTTTGAAGACTTGGATCAAGTCCCCACGTAGTCTCCTCTGTTCCAGGGTGAAAAGGTTCAGTTCCTCAGTCTCTCAGTAGGACATTCCCTTCAGACCTGGAATAAGTCTGGTTGCTCTCCTCTGAACTGCCTCTAGAGCAGCGATATCTTTCTTGAAGTGTGGAGCCCAGAACTGTCCACAGTATCCAGATGAGCTCTAACTAGTGCATTGTACAGTCTGAACATCACTGCCCTTGATCTCAATTCTACACTTTTGACAATATACCCTAGATAAAGTTTGGATGGAGAAAGTGAGGAGTCCACGTAGACTCCTAGGTCTTTCTCATGTGATACTTCTAGTGATGCGATAGTTCTATTCCTCCCATTGTGTAATTATTGGACATTTTTGTTACCTGCATGTAATAACTTGCACTTGTCCACATTGAATTTCATCTGCCAGGTGTCGGCCCACAACTGAATATTATCTAAGTCCCTTTGAAAAGCCTGTGCTGCCGAGATTGTATCTGCTGAGCCGCCTATTTTAGTATCACCGGCAAATTGCACAAGTTTGCTAACTATCCCAGAGTCCAGATCTTTAATATAGATTAGAAAAAGCAAAGGCCCTAGTACTGATCCCTGTGGAACTGAAAGACAAAGGCACGGTACACACTTGATTATCAAACATTGTACTCTTGTACTCTTTCTGAGCCCCTTTTCACATACAGACTCCTGTTTTATTCCCACTGCGGGGTTGATAGAGAGTATTGAGGCTGTGGTGATTGAGGGGTGCAATTCAACTGGGGCAGTTCGTTCGGGGGAATTTTAGGGCAGTTCTGGGGCAGTTTTGAGGTAGTTTGTGGGCAGTTTTGAGGTAGTTTGGGGGCAGTTCCAGGGCAGTTTTTAGGTAGTTCGAGGGCAGTTTGTGGGCAGTTTTAGGGCAGCCATGTGGCAGTTTTGGGGCAGTTCTGTGGAATTTGTGGGCAGTTTTTAGGCAGTTCTGGGGCAGTTCTTGGGCAGTTCTGGGGCAGTTCAAGCAGAGGCTGGCAGATGTATAGGGATAGCACTTACCGAAGGAAACAGGCTCTGGGAGTCGGTCCTCGTACATTGAAAAAGTGACAACAACTTGGCTGAACCCAACTCTGTGGTTATACATTTTGAAAACAGATTCAAACTAATTTATTATTTTACCTAGTTTTAAGCATTTACAGCACCCTTTCTAATATTTTTTTTACTCAGCTGCACCTCACTGCATATATAGTATAAGAAAAATATATATTAGGAATGATAAAAGAGATACAAATCTATCCACCACGACAGGCAGAGACCAATTGTGTTCACTGATCACTCTCATACAAAGATAAGACAAAGTCAAGGCCAGCTCGGGATACATCACAACCTCAGCCCTTCTGTCATTCGCTGAGTCCACAACCAGAGTGGCTGGCATTCGGACTCTCAGACACACAGGTGTGAATGCGGCAGGGACGGGTCGTGATGTAAGTCAGGCCGGGGCGGCTCTGGGAACATGAGACGCAGGACTTACATCACTGAGCCGTTCTCGGGAGCTGCTGCGGATGGAGTGCTTCGATTCGCCGCTGACACTCTCGCTGTCGCTGTCCTTGCAGTTGTTTTGTCCAGGTTTTAGCTTAAAAACAAAAATGAAAGAAACACGCAATCGTTAAAAAGATCTGTTTTGAAAACTATATCTTGGTTTAATTGTACCAGCTCCAATACGCAGCTTGCTAAAAAACATTTTCTAATTCAGAATATTTTCCAAATCAAGCTACACAACAAATACCTACAAATAGCCAGAACGTAAAAGGCCCCAGTTTCTGTTCTGTGCATGTGATCTTGCAGGCTAAAAGATAAGTGAACCATTGAAGGAATACTACCAACCTTTTATGATTGTAAAGAAAGATACCACACACACACGATTGCACTGTACAGGAGCTCAAAACAACATGATAGTGTGTCATGAGACTGTTTCTGATTGCAGAAGGCGGGACACAACTTCCGTGAGTCACAAACCACAAGCTGTTACTACAGATGAAATATGTTAATAAATAGTAAAATGGCCACAGGTTATCAAGCTACACTAAGTAAAATTGTAAAGTATTGTTTTAAATGTATAGCCTATAGTATACATTTATGTAACAATTATACTCCTCTGAGTGTTTGAATATGTGAACCTGACTAAGTTGCTTTTGCCAAACAGTAACAATAAATCTCAACCAATACATCTGGCATTTTGTTAAGATGTAACAAAACAGTGAGGTTTCTCATTCTTTACAGGACTGCTCTACCCCACATACACAGATGTAAAGGTCGATTCCCCTCGTACACAGGGGCCCAACTTTAATAAACCTAACGCCAGTGGTTTCAATCAATTAAATTCACTCTCCTGTGACATTTCATTATATTGTATGGAGTACCACGAGCTCAGTGTGACAATGAAGTGCTTCTTTTGACATTATTTCTGCATAAATAATTAATTATATAAATAAAGCCAATCCTATTGCAACCGATTCGCACATGAGACATTGTGCATCACCGGCCGGAGAAAAGAGAAAGACTAGAAACACAGCGTCTCTGTTTCAGACCAAAGCTGGGGTTTATTCACAGGAATCCCCGCATCGGCCTGGACACTGAGACACAGCGGTACAGTTGTGTGCTTAACCTGCTGCGGAGCTGCCACAGCACATAAAATACACAAAAAAAAACTTCAAATGCAGCACAGCAGACACACCAAAGAGACAACAGGAGCTCAGCAGGTGTCGTTTTCCAGACACAGTTTACAAAACACAAGAAAGGACGTGATCCAAACATCTGAGCCCAGAAGTCTGGAGAACAATGTCTGACACTTGGGAACTCTGAGAGCTGTCCAAGTTACGATTTATGTCCTTAGTCGCTTCCTCAGTGCTGCTTCCAAACGACCATCCCTGCCAAAAGCCTCTTGGGCTTTATTTCAAAGCACATAAAACTGCTTTATAGCTGAAAACGGAGCAAAGTAGTAAATGGGCCCAATGCCATGTATTAGAAAAACCAGAGTATAACATAACACACGGGGGGATTGTTTACCTAGACAGGCCGTCTCTCACGGCACGGCATCGGCGCAGGTTCCGTTTTATAGGTCGCGTTAAAAACGAGGGCATGAAAATATACCCATTTACTGGCACTGGCTGTCAATTATGGGGGAGAAAGAAATAAAGGGCCCTTGAGTAAAACACATAATTAAAACGAAAACAGGCCTTTTCTGTAGCCATTAGCACTCTGAAAAGATGCCTGCCCTGGGAGAGCTCCACACGGGCGAAAGGCGGCGAGCTTTTTGTCGCCTGAGTGCAAAATGTGATAAGAAAGACAGACCACTTGGAGCAACTGATGAGCTGCAGACGAGAGGAAAAAAAGCAGGCCACACAAGGAAGCGCTTGAGGGAACAGAAGGAGCCAGGGAGATACCGAAGTGAGAACCTCAAAGGAGAAACAAGGGCTTCCAATAGCGCTAATTAATTCTAACAAATTTCCCTCTCTCTCTACACACACACACACAAACATACATACAAAACTAAAAAAATAAACGGATACTTATTATATACAAGAAACGTGTAACGTATAAATATATAAATATGTAAAATATCCCAACCCTACAAGTATACATACTAAAATGATTACGAGATGCCGAAAATTACATTCTCCGCTGAATACTTCAAAGGCGTGCTGAAGAACAGAAAGAAAGGGGGAAAAATGCTATGATTATCTGCTGGTTGTTCTTCAAATTATGTTGACCCACTACAATTAAACTAATTACAGTTCTGCTGAACAATATGGTAGATCACAGAGGAGCCGAAAGCTTACTTTAGAAGATCTATGCGCTCATTGCCGAGTGCAGCTTTTAATATCGCAAAAACCATTGAAAGTGGTAGTACAGCGCGAGAGGTTAAATAACTCATAACTGCACATAACTGCCTGGAAGGGGGAAGCTGCCACAGACACTTCCTCACAATTATGCTTTTAGAAAATGATTAAATGTGCCGCTTTGTTTATTTCCCGTGTCTGGCGTTCACGGGCCTCCAGTTCTGCTGATGCAGGTACTGAGAGCAGGAACACAAACGCTGGTAAATAAATTAAATTAGTGCTTGGTAAGCAAACGCTGTCATATCCTCCAGAAACCAAATCTTAAAACCAATAGTCTTAACTGTACGATACAGGAGAACCATATAAAAGCAAAAGCTTAATCAAATACAGTTTAGTAAATGCTAAGGGTATAAAACAGCCCTACAATAAAACCAAATTCAATAAACAGAGGATCATTTTCCAGTTGTATTACATTACTGAGCAACATTACATACCAATTTGCAAATGTATACCTTGGCTGCTTCATTTTCCTTTTTTTTTTTGTTAAAGCATTTTGAAAATGTATTTTGCCAAGGTAGACAGACACAGATACCATGCTTAATATCTTTTAACAGAGCGTTTAGTGCAGCAATGTACTAAACACAATTATACCATTTGTTAAGAAGACCTACAGTACATCTTGTCCTTCTCACAGATAAAAAGATTTTGCAGAGGAAAACTACACACAATTTAGATTTCTAAGCTTAAGAAATGCCTTCGATACAGGCCCTTGTGTATCACAATATGATATGTAAGGGTTTTTTCTTCGCAGAGATTGTTGTAAAGACTGTGGGATTATAAAAGTATCTCCAGTTGTATTGGCCTAAACATGTAACATCTCAAAACCACTTATCTCATGGACCTGAAATCCAGCTGACCATCAAATCCTTGAACATGTTTCCTAAATGTGGGGAAAGTCAGTGGGCACTCAACGGGCACACAGAGGAATTCGTCAAGGCATGGCAAAGTTTGCACATGAACGTTGTTCCTTCGCCTCTCTCTTTTTTTATTCCATTTGGTTTAATACAATTTTGTGTATGTTATTAACATACTGAGTTCTTGGGTTACAAGTGGTGTGTCTGTACGACCATAAGCATGTTCTTTTAGAAAAAAATAAAAACATAATGCAATAAAACACAAAACACAGGTTTGGGAGCCAGATTATATCTCGTTTTGTGGTCATTCCAAGTTGTCGTTACACCGCTCGTTAAAAGCGTTTCATAATGGGAGCAATATGAGGACTGAAATCCACAAATGGCCTTATCGGAGAGAGACTCTGTTTCCATCAAGATAACAAACAGATGGTTTTAATATTCCAGAGGCTAATTTCTCAACAATTAAAAACACAGCAAGACATTAACATCTAATGAAACATTTAAACTACCAGTAAATGCATCTGCCATTAATTCTCACACAGTAAAGTCTTGTTTTCCCTCAATCTGCTATTTATTAGGAAAGGATTTTTTTCTCTCTCCCCCCCATTCTAAATTTATTGAAGTATAGAATTAACAACTGTTTTCAATCAGTAGTCAGCACGACTCTTTGGCAGTGTGCACCCTAAAACATCCACACTGCTCAAGATTAACTTATTCTGCTGTTTCTTTGATGTGAGAAAGTAATAAAAAGAACCTATCCCCCCGTGAAAACACCCAGCGAAAGCAATGTTATTTTAACCCTATGCTTGTTCGAGCGGGGCGAAAGCCGAGCTACAACTTATCGCTTATCTGAAAGGGACCGACTGAGACGCTGAATTGGATTCTGATGGGGTGGAGGCACGCCAAATGCTACAGTGACTTTGACTGCGTATCAAAAAATTACAGTAATGTTTTCCATCCAATGCATAAACCCCCGTCTCAACCAGATAGTAAAACCCAGGAGTGGCATTTTAATTAATGACAGCCCCTAAAATGCGCTGAATTGGACCTTGGTAATCTACCATACTTGGGTTTTATGTACTTCCAACTTTGGAGCCAAACCAATGCCCCTCTTAGGCCAACAAACTATAAATAGCTAAATATGCTTTATAGCTTCAATTCAGATAAAAAGCAACACATTACTTTTGTTGCAGTTTATATCGCTGCCCCACTGCAGTTGCACAATGACGCGTTATTACCGCAAAGTTCTCTCACGATTTACAGCCGCCATAAATTCCTCAGCACCGTTAAGAGAAAAGGAGTCTGGCCGTAAATGTTTCGGCACAGGAATTCTTCTGGCGCTCTTGAAACGTTGGCTGTTACACAGTATTTCTTTTGCCCCGTGCAGTACTGTAAAGTGTCCTGTCACTTTCACTTCCCCATTTGCTAACTGCTTGGGTACACCGTGCCTTTGGGAAGCTGCAACAGCCTGCATCATTTTGCATAACCCTAGTCTGAAGCCCTGAAATTAATTATTGTATTATTGGGGGGGTACAGATAGCTAGGATGGCTTTTTCAGTCTGGATGATATAAAGAGTGTTCTCAGCAGGTTTGTAAGTGTATTTATTTGTTCACGACTGATTTTCTCGATAGGAAATAGCTCTGAAACTGGACACCACTGCAAAAATCAATCCTACAACCTGCTTGACCTATGTAGTCAATACCATCATGTTTTGAGGGTCCTAAAATTAAATGTTTAGTCAATGTGCATTCAACGTAAAGTACAGTCTATTGCAGTGCAGGGATATAGAAAGTGTGTTGCCTATTTTTCCTGATATATATATATATATATATATATATATAAAGAATACTTGCTTTCATAAGCACAGTGAGCAAAGCAAACCGAAATCCTCAGAGATAACCCCCCATAAAAACAGAGACACCATTTCTCCACCACTGAGATTCCGTGTTTTCAGCTCCTGGTTTCCCTTAGTTACGCACAACAACAGCTGCGGAGCTCGGCGGTAATAAACCTGGAACAATTTAATAGCTTTTATTGTTCTGCTGTGATGTTTGAGAACAGCCAACCTGTCCTCCTAGGATCCAGCAGGCCCACAAGGGCTGCAATGAAAGAAGATCTCATTTACCTAAAAGCGCTTATAAATTTTTAATTTGCTTTAACAAGTAAATTAACAAGTCCCTCATTCAAGCAAGTTTTATGGCTGCTTGCCACTCAGGGAGGACCATAAAAGTTTTATAGATAATCCAGCGCTACCAAGGCCGCTCGTAATAAATTGTCGACTTCCTGCTCTAATGTCAAACCCCTGGGTCTCCAATGTCGTCACATTAAATAACTCCTTTATGCCACTTTCACAGGTCTCTATCTGTATATATATAACAACTATTAAAACGTACAAGGTGGTGGCTTTCCGATCAGAAGAATCTAACTCCCAGTCCCCAAACGCTGGCTGTCTAAATCCTTTTGATATAAATGCTAATCTTTCATGACTAGCTGAAATCCCTTTCAATTAATACTCCAGTTTAGTGCACCTACACTACATGCTATTAAACCTGCATCTATATATCTACTGCAATAAGGATGGTCTTTTATTTTCCATAATTATGCAAAACAGGTCATTTGTGGTTAGTAAATATTTATTATGTACTTACTGATATCAGGCACACGTTTAATAAAACATGTTTGAAATTGTGTACTTGTTCCTAATCAGACAGAAGAATCACAATAGAAAGTTAAGCATAAATCGGAATGAAACGTTTAAATTTCAGGCACAGATGCGGCCAGCCGAACCACGGGAGCAGAAAGGTCTCGGGCCCCTGAGGAGAGATGACATCGTCGTTTGGTCCCCCCGTCTGCGTTCTCTTGAAGCCGTGGCCGACCCACACGGGGGCTCTAAGAGGAAGGGAAATAATCTGCCAGGCCAGCCTGTTTCACACAGGAATTCACGCAGGGAGGAAAAAATAAAATTAAATAAAATCACATCAGCCCCGCTGCGTGTCCAGCAGGGGCACACAGGGCCAGACAGCATGTGACCTCAGTCTCTTAACGGTAACAGTTGGAAACAGTCAAGTGTGGTCAATCCGAAATGCAATTTCCAATAACGTAATGCGGACACAAATACAAGAGCAGTCGGAGTCAGTAAGGGACTGTTGATCATTTTGTTTATCTTTCAGACAGCGGCGAAATCATGTGTCACACGGACGACCCACGCGGCCCGAGACTGACCTTCTTCTGCACTCTGAGGCTGGGGCTTATTAAATATGAACGACAGGCAGGGCATTGTCCCTGGATGCAAAACAGCAACTTGTCATTGCAGATCAGAGGGAGATTTTTTCTCTTTTTAGCTGCTGCGGTGGCAAGACAGCTTATTCATTTTAATCATGTATTACATTTGATTATTTTAAAGTCGCTCCCTCCCGCCGGTGTGCGAATAAAACAGTTAGAAACGATGATAAAATAATTGTGATTAGAATTACTTTGTTTTCCGCGACGTCAACTTATTTCAGCAATTCGCGGAGCTAACGAAGACTGCCGGACTGATGCACTTTTCAGTGACGTCAACTCGACAGGAACGGAGAAAGAGAAAGTTCTGCCCGAATATATCGATGGAGGCAATGAAGCCTTCACTCCAAGGCCCGTTCATAAAAGCAGCGCAGATAGGAGGCTGACTGCAGCCATTTTATTCTGGAAAAAACAGAGACCCCGTGTAATTAATCTGAGAGCTCATAATTAATGCCCAATCTAATTCAAACCAATAAATTCCAGCCTGATTGATCACCAGACTCTGACCAGCACTATTGATTACGCTGTGCTCTGATCCCCGAGTCAGGAATGCCTTCTGGTCAGCCGGCTTTACTTGCATTTCCTCCTTCCTATTAAGAAAACAAAAAAACTACTAGGAGACAGTGGAGGCTCTGTTAATACAGGCACTACTAGAGAGTAACAATAAACTGACTGCATTGCCCTTGGCCTCCAGTCTTGTTGTCATCACTGCCATCCACAGGCCCACTGCCAACCATGAGTTAAAACATTGGCTAAACATGGGACACATTTACAAAAGCCCCTGTACGGACAGTATATACAAAATAAATAATTAATCCACGCTACACAAATAGACGAGACTGATAGGTGACAGGAATATCAGTACGGAAGCAGAATTTGAATTCATACTGGTTTAATTTAGGAAGTAAAAAAAAAAATGAAACAAAATAGTTATTTCCTTCCTTTGAGCGGCTATTAACAATCAGCATCTGTTCAATATCTCAAACGTATTTCAATATGTTGTTAAAGAACCTGTATCTTTTTTCACCTACAAAAGTAAAAGGCATATCTCTGGTCTCGCTACAGAGTGCATTAAGATCCGTATGCATTTCCAAAGCATGGACTGGATTTAAGAGAGGGAATAAAATCCCTCCAGGGGCTTTAGTGAACAGTATCATATATACATGCCCTGCAGAGTTAGCGTGATTCAGAATCCAGAACAGGGTCGTTAAAATTAATTTCAGACTTAACAGTGCATATCATATAAAACAAAACTTGCTCTGTGTGAGTGTGTGTGTGCGTGTGTGTCCGTCTGTGTCTGTCTGTGAGTCTGAGTCAGTCGGTCAGTCTGTCCGTGTCTATCTGTGTGTCTTTGTGTGTCCATGTGTGTCCATATCTGTGTGTCTGTGTGTGTTTCCATATGTGTCTGTGTGTGCATGCATTTTATGACTATACTGCTCTATCACAGAAGTGCCTCCCAGTGCCGAGAGAAAGGAGAGGAAGAGGAATTGCATCTCAGCCCATTAGGAAGCCAAAATCACAGCAAAACACCTTGTGATTGTACACACGGTGGCTACCCATAAACACCAGCAGCCAAGAGGCTCTCCAGGCAGAGAGAGAGAGAGAGAGAGAGAGGGAAGGAAAACAGAAGAGGCCATGGAAAAAAAAAGGGAAGAAAAGACATGGGATCCTTTCCAAACCTGCAGCTGTGCCGAGCCATTAAAAAGCTGAAACTCATTCTGCCGCCCGACCTCGTGCTTATCACCACATAACTATTCATCAAAGAAATTTGTGTGCAATTAATTAAATTATTCCCATGTCTCTGCCACAGAGTCGTTACTCCAATATCAGTTTTCACTCGCGCTCTCCTAAGCCTGCGTCTGCGTGCCAAGTCACATCTCCAGAGCCGTCCGGTCTCAATAAAACCGCGCTCCTCTCCACTTGCGAGGGCTATCATTTCTCTTTTTTATTGCCATTTATTTTCCACAAGGAATACGCTGCCAGTATATTGGCAGGACTTCCAGTAGATGGAGGCAATGAAATTTACCGCAGACACTTAACACTGGGTCAAGCCGTGCGCGGGGCTCATGTGAGCCGGTAATATGATAAACAAATGCTTCCAGTTGGAGTTTTTTTTTTCATGGTACAGAAATAGTTCGCGCTAGGCGACTGTGAGAGAGACAGGGACTCGTGGGGCTGTTGGAAATCCAGCTGTTTACACTGCGGACGGCCAGAGTGGACATTAAAAACATCTTGGAGACTAGTCTCAGACGTGCCACCAGTGTGAACATTTAAATAGGTCAGGGCTCGGGCTATTATGCTAAGCCCTGAAGCATGCATTAACACATAGGTAATGTGTGGTAAATAAATTGCTAAACGTCCAATAAAGTTTAATTTAAGGTGAATAACTTAAAACCTTTCAGAGCGCACACACACACACACACACGCACACAAACTGAATGTGCACCGTTTAGGCTAATGTGGCCCTCCAAAACCCTCAAGAAAATTAAATTAGCTTCAATATATGATGACCAACATGAATCCAACGCTTAATATGCACTAAAGGATGCTTAAAAAAAACACAAAGGTTTTTGAAGGTTGGCAAAGGCAATGAGTAATGTCTGAAGGTTTACACAGTGTCTAATAATGGGTTAATATGAAATTAAGAATTTTCCTCCCCCACCCCCCCAAGAGACTTCTGAAATATTAAGTGGGATTAATCACCCAACAGGATTAGCAACGTTTGTGGAGCTGGTGAAACAATGAAATCCTAAATTAATCTGTAACCATGTAATTGCATAAAGGTGTATTGTTACACAGGGCTGGAATCTGTATGTTTAAAGAGCGGTCACGTGACTTAAAACATACATCATATTAAATGCATGGCAGATTAAATTATTTCAAAACAATCAGACTTTATGTAGAGATGAAGTGAGACATATCCTGTATGCTGATAGGAGAACATTGCAATCGACCTAATTTTCTTCTATTAATCAGTAATTAAGAATGGGCTATACAGAAATACTAAAGAGCTTTTGTTTGAGTGAAAACACACGTGCATTTCACAGCATACTGTAATGTATGCGATGGAAATCAGTAATGGCTCCTTTTCCTCAACGTTTCAAATGCTTGGCTCACAAGACTCTAGTATTTAGTGCCGAGGTTCTCTGGCTGAGAGGGATCGCTCTTTCAACAGGTGAAGTTGACCCTGAAGAACTGGATATCCAGCTATTAATTGCTCTGTTTTGGCAAGCCGGGTTCAGACTAATGAGAATGTTTTTCACCCGACCCGTGCTTGGCTTTCCTCCGTATGAGGATTAGTGGAAGAGAAAGAACTGCTTACAGAGTATACTGTTCCCTTTTGGCTAATTTGCTGCATGTCTAAGATTTCAGTATTACTAATCCCCGCTGTAAACTTTCCTTCTTAAACTGCTTTAAAAAAAAAACATATACAACTCAAATTATACAGCTGAAAAAGGGGAAAATAAGATGCACAGATATTTATACTTTTGGTAAAGGTGGATTAGTTAGATGTAGGCCTTTTTCTGAAGAATGTCTATTTAAAAGCCTTCTGTTTCAAGCCAATGGTTCAGGCAGGGCTGTACATCTTAAAGAACTCAATCTGAAGCATAGTTTACCACTTTCACAGCTCTGTAGCACTGCAGGCCAATAATAAACAAAGGCATGTTTGTTTTCACATTCATATTAAATTATTTGTCTCCATTTCAGTTCTAGATTACATGGCATAGGACAGCACTGATGCTGAACATTGTTGAGCTGATTATATTGTATTTCTTTAGTCATTCCTATACATTCGGTGAGTTTCCACTTATTAATTCCAATTGAAATCTGTTAAAACTTTATTTGTTTACATTTGTGTGACCGTCTCTGGCAGCTGGACTCTAAGGCTGCATTGCATTTATTAAGAAACGCACAGTTGATAAATCTTTAAAAGGCAACAGTGCTCCTTTCAGATCTTTTAACAGAGTAAGTCGCAAGGGCGAGTATTGATTTCAGTTAAGTGAAATGAATCTAAAGCTGACAGCGGACCCACAGCGCAGACAGCGCGCCACAGCCAGCAAACACCTGATTGATCCGGATACGCAGTCTGCTCAGGATGACAAGATCATCACAAAAACGTAGTTCTGCCCATAGAGCTGATCCTAAATCGGTACAATGCGGTACTCAACCCAGATAAGAAGTTAAAGTACAAACTGAGTCCACTGTAATTATACCTAATAGTGCTGTAATTATGGTGAATAGCATACCTATTACCAAACACAGCCACAATTTTATTATTCCTCGCATTTGGACAGAAACTATACAATGTAACTAAAAGCAGAGCTATAATAAGCACAAATTAATATGTGCATTGCTATTTGATCCATTATTAAATCATACCATCTGCAGAGCAAATTTTGTATTTTCCACAAATATAAAACTAGAGTACAACACACACACACAAAATGCACGTGTATATAAATGCTCTCAGATGCTTTTTCTCAGCTTATTAGAGAATCCAAGTCCGTCGGGAACTTTAAATCTTGTGTACAAATATACTATTTTAACTCTAGCTTTCTTTTGCAATTAGTTCCATTATAAATAATTGGCATTTGATTGACCTGCCGTTTCCTGTCCCTGGTTCGTACTGTAGAAAAAGGCCTGGAGATATTTAATCACGAAACGCGCTACATACAATACGGGTTGTTTCTGTGTGTATTGACACTCTGAAACTTATTATCCTGGTGTATTTTGGGGCAATTTTGGAAGATAAACTGTCCGTTTTGACAAGATTATATACAGTCCTTGTGAAAGAAAAGGAAAACAAAAGAGGAGACTCAAGGCACAGGAAAAGATCAAGTGTCATTATCTGGAGAGATCCTTCAAAAGCGCAGGCGAATGACACGTTACATCCGTGTTCCTGGCATTTGAATGTATGCTATGGCAGAAACACCAACTCGTCCCCAGCCCTACGTCCCTTCCTGAACATGCATGACATTATACACTCACCTAAAGGATTATTAGGAACACCATACTAATACTGTGTTTGACCCCCTTTCGCCTTCAGAACTGCCTTAATTCTACGTGGCATTGATTCAACAAGGTGCTGAAAGCATTCTTTAGAAATGTTGGCCCATATTGATAGGATAGCATCTTGCAGTTGATGGAGATTTGTGGGATGCACATCCAGGGCACGAAGCTCCCGTTCCACCACATCCCAAAGATGCTCTATTGGGTTGAGATCTGGTGACTGTGGGGGCCAGTTTAGTACAGTGAACTCATTGTCATGTTCAAGAAACCAATTTGAAATGATTCGACCTTTGTGACATGGTGCATTATCCTGCTGGAAGTAGCCATCAGAGGATGGGTACATGGTGGTCATAAAGGGATGGACATGGTCAGAAACAATGCTCAGGTAGGCCGTGGCATTTAAATGATGCCCAATTGGCACTAAGGGGCCTAAAGTGTGCCAAGAAAACATCCCCCACACCATTACACCACCATCACCAGCCTGCACAGTGGTAACAAGGCATGATGGATCCATGTTCTCATTCTGTTTACGCCAAATTCTGACTCTACCATCTGAATGTCTCAAGAGAAATCGAGACTCATCAGACCAGGCAACATTTTTCCAGTCTTCAACTGTCCAATTTTGGTGAGCTTGTGCAAATTGTAGCCTCTTTTTCCTATTTGTAGTGGAGATGAGTGGTACCCGGTGGAGTCTTCTGCTGTTGTAGCCCATCCGCCTCAAGGTTGTACGTGTTGTGGCTTCACAAATGCTTTGCTGCATACCTCGGTTGTAACGAGTGGTTATTTCAGTCAAAGTTGCTCTTCTATCAGCTTGAATCAGTCGGCCCATTCTCCTCTGACCTCTAGCATCAACAAGGCATTTTCGCCCACAGGACTGCCGCATACTGGATGTTTTTCCCTTTTCACACCATTCTTTGTAAACCCTAGAAATGGTTGTGCGTGAAAATCCCAGTAACTGAGCAGATTGTGAAATACTCAGACCGGCCCGTCTGGCACCAACAACCATGCCACGCTCAAAATTGCTTAAATCACCTTTCTTTCCCATTCAGACATTCAGTTTGGAGTTCAGGAGATTGTCTTGACCAGGACCACACCCCTAAATGCATTGAAGCAACTGCCATGTGATTGGTTGGTTAGATAATTGCATTAATGAGAAATTGAACAGGTGTTCCTAATAATCCTTTAGGTGAGTGTACAGTGCTGTAGTGCTGGGAGTAATAAGTGTGTTTAGCTGAAATAGGTTTCGGAGCTGGGAGATGTTCTGTTGACATCCCTGCAACAATAACCGCAGACACGACGGCGCTTGACGATTTTTCACTACGGCTCCGCTGAGGTCAAACACAATAAGGAGGATTGCTACAGCACAGCAAAGCCCATTTCTTATATGATAGATAGAAAGAAAATTGAAAAACACACTCTTTTATATCCCCTCCACTAAAAGAGAGACTGGAAATAATTAATTGTCTCTCCAAACATTCTGCTTGTTCTGAATACATTATTCAAAAGACTAAGACAAACTAGCCCAGGTATTGATATTCTGTGAGTTAAAAAAGGGTGAGAAAGAAAGATATTGTAATGCCCGAATAATCACATTCTTTAGATGGGAAAATCACACAGGGGTAAAAGTATAACTATAACATTTTTATGAAGCAGTAGCCACTAATATGAAAAAACACCTTTTATAAACTCTTAAACGCAGATTAATATATTAAACTGTTCTGCTATTATATTTCATTAACCCACCTGCCTGAAACGCGTGCTTAATGTGGTTTCTCGATGCCTACACAATGCTTTAACACACTGGAAATGTTACTATGCTCTGCGAACTCTGTGTCGAGATCGGTTTTGCGTCGTAGTTCTAGTGTATCGTGCCATTGATTTGGGATTAAAACTGGAAACTGAATCATTTCACGGACATACAGTACAAGTCTATTACAGGCACACTTTCCCCGCAGTAAAAATAAGTCCTGCTGCTCACCGATATCCTTATGGGCCGATATTGCTTATTTTACAGTTATCGATCTTATTTCACCAGGTCCCTGGTGGGTTTCGCTTGTGTCTGACCGCTCCTGTGTCTCGGCAGAGGGGAAATCTCAGATCTCACAACAGCAAAGGGAGAAAATGTGCTTCCGATACAGCAAAAAACCTTCGCAGATACTAAGATTTGCAGGTCTCATCTCAGTTGGAACATCAAAATTGTAAATTTCCTTGATTATGTCTTTCCTAAAATACATGAAAACAGCAGGGGGAAAAAAATGCAAAAAGCATGGGTGATTTTTTGATTAATAATTAGTTTTTACTCAGTTTACCAAAGCTAGATTTCCCCTCCTAAAGGAGCAGGTTTTCTTGGAAAGCGGAGGACACTGCCCAGCCGAAACCGTTTGGCTTTCTTGATTTAAACCAAACCGCTACCTGCCATCCAAGATCTGTCAGTTCATACCTCTGGCAAAGACTGCCTTTAAAAATAGCTTCCCCACCTGTGTCCGGCCAAATTACAAGATGCGGGAGAGTGATAAAATTTCCCTGACAAAAGAAGTTCTGCATAAGTAAGCACAAAAGGGACCATTTAAGCTCTTAACGGCCTTATTTATGTGCAGAATTACGGAAGATCAGAATCTCTGCACTTCAAGGGAGTCCGGCGCAGTTGGCAGGACGCTTGAGAGAGGGAGTTAATGACCCCTCGCCGGGCTTGCCCCCACTTTGTTTGTGTTTTGGGTCCGCGCTTCCTCCCGCACATATAATGGACTTCCTGTGAACGATAAATCACAACTGCTTTTCCCTTTTCATCGTGTCGTCCGCTCACATTTCTTCCTCTGAGCGACGGAGGTGGCAAAGTGAAACCAGACAACTGGGCTTCTCCCTGTTCTGGTGTAAGGCCCCCTTCTTTGCTCTCAGAGCTACACATGTCAACCACAGGAAGGCAATTATGAGAGTAAAATTACTTCCTCGCTGCTATCATTCCACTCTCTCAGCTCAGAGAATGGTTAAAAGCCACCGAGTAATGGCCACAGTTAGAGTTTTCTCCTGGGCTGGAGCCAAGGCCGCTAACCTTGCTATTAAAGGCCTGACAGGCTTTGTCAATGCAATCTGCTGAATGCCTTGAGTGACAAGCGATCGATATTCTCCACTCTCTCGGGTCATCACAGGTGACAGAGGCCTAAGTAATAATATAGCCCTGGCTGCCTTTTCTAACTTAAATGCTTCCCCTGCCACAATATTTCTTTTTTGTCTCAGCGCTGCGAGCTAAATTTCCCACCGATCGAAAGTGGAAGACGGGGAGGGTAAAGGGTCTGAGGAATTGCAATGTGTCTGAATTGATGCTGGCGAGCGAAAGCTCAGCAGACTGGAGAAACGGGCTGGGATAAATCGAAAATGACTGGCTGCCGAGTTGTAATCTGCCAGCATCAAGCCCCCTGTAGCAACAAGCTAAATGAAAAAGCGCGCTGACAGGCGCAAAAGATGAAGGGCCACCGGAAGATTGCGGCGGGGAGAAATTTATGTTTGTTCTCGTCGTTGGTGAGGTGTTCTCGGTTAAAAGATGAGCTGCGCGACCACGTGCTGTAAATAACACGGCGCTCCACTCCCTCCTGGCCTTCTTGTTTATGTGTGTGTATTTATTTATTTTTTTAAACGGGTTTAATGTAAAGAGAGTAAAAAAGTGCAAATTCAATTTTTAATGGCTTCTACATAAAATTCAGATCTCTCTCTATATAAACACACACACACACACGCACACACATACATACACACATATATACAAGCTACAAGCCTTTTCCTTGAGAGATACTGCTTTCTCACAAAGGAACTGCTTTCATTTTGTCGGCTGCTTGCAGGTGAACTTCCTTCAGTCAAAACTGTAACACAAGAGCTCCACCTACAGCAATGTCTCTTGCACCCTCATTTTCCTTTGTTTAGAAATTAATTTCATTCTGCACAGGGATGTTTAGCAAAACGCATCCACGGCAGTAAAACGCTTTCCCATTACACATAACGGTCTGAATTAAGCAGAACAATAGTTCCCCATCGCTGTCATGACTCATACTCAGGTATGCAAACACACCGTCTCTTTTTGGGTGCTGCCAGAATATGGCGCTGTGTGTTCGGCAAATCACACCGATTATCTCCCAGTGTGTGGCTTCTGATCACAAAATGGCTCAATTGAAACCGAAAGGACCAGAACTGGAACTAGCCAGTGCAGAAGGCTCTCACTTTATTAATTCATATTCCAAGTGTTCACCTTCCTCTCAGACACAATGAAGGGAAACTGATGCATTTTGACACCCCAGAGCCCGAGACAAAGCACTCATTGTTGGTGATACTTCTCTGAAGGAAAAACTAAATGGAGCCACAGCAAGGATTGTGGTCAGAAACACAATGTACTGTGAACCGTGCCACCCTGAATACACATCTCTTCTGATGCTTAAAAGCAAGGTCAGCGAAGCAATACAGCGACAGTGTGCAGGACAGCTCCCTTTGTCCCCCTGACCTCAATCAATATGACAGACTGCCATAAAAATAATACGAGAAATGGTCTGTGGAGCTAATCAAAAGGTATCAAAAGGTGTCAAAAGGCAGTTAGACTAGAACTCAATCCGCCAGGCCTCTGTTTCTCCGCCAATGGCTCCTTCTCCATTGGATATATGTTAAATAAGGACAAGTGACATCACAGAAAAAAGTCCAGGTTTGCAAGTCAAGATTTACATGTGTCAGTGCCTCAGAATATCATGCATTTAAATGTGGATTCTTCCATTACAGCTGTGAGTCTGTTGTGATGGATCTCTACCAGCTTTGCACCAACAATACGCTTTGCATTTATGCCAAAACAAATCCATTTTAGTTTTGTCAGACAGCAAAACGTTGTGCTATAGCATCTCCTGAGTGTTTTCTTGTATACTTCAAATGGGATTCAAGGTGGGGTTTCTTGAATAATGGCTTTCTTCTTGCCACTCTACCTAACAGGCCAGATTTGTGGAGTGCTTGGGATATTGTTGTCAAATGTCTGTTGCTCTTGTAAAGTTGTCATTGGTCTCTTGGTACCCTCTCTGATCAGTCTCCTTCTTGCACAATCATCTAGTTTGGAGAGATGGTCTGATCTAGGTAGGGTCTTGGTGGTGCCATTTCTTAATTATCATCTTGACCATGTTCCAAGAGATATTCAACAATGTTGAAAGCTTCTTGGTGCACATTTCAAGTCTTTGCTTTGAGGGAACCTACAGAAACTGCTGGATTTATCCTGAAATCATGTAAATCACTACAATTTATAAGAAGTGGAAGACCCTTAATTAAGGCGATTGCTCACACCTGAGCTAATTTAGGACTGATATTACAAGGGGGGTGGACACTTATCCAACCAATATATTTCTGTTATTATTTGTAATTAAAGTTCTACACATTTCTAGAATGTTTTTCACTTCTTGGACGTTGTGGGGAAGGATGTGTAGATAAATGAAAAGTATTAGAATAATAATGTTGATTCCAGGCTACAAAAGGCGAAACTATCTATAGGTAGAGTATATACACACACAGGAGGTTGACATATTAAATAGAATCCTGTTACATATATATAAAATGGCATTATTTTTTAACAGAAGCAAAATGAACAAAACAGGATGCCATTTAATATTCCAAGCCCTGGTATCACACAGGATTGTCACGGAGAAAGCGATCTCTCTCTCAGCATGGCGGTTGCTTTGGACCCAATTACACCACTATTAAACCCAGGCCTACTCACACTGCCATCACACTGAGCTATTGAAGAAGTCATGAGGGATATTAAATCGTTTGTCTCCCTTACGTGGTTTACTCAGTGTAGCTCTTTAAAAGAAACCACAGGAGCGTTTTGAGTTTTTTTCCTTCCATTTTGGGGGTTTTCTGTAAATTATTTTTATAACCTCCAGGAAAGCAATTTGGTCTTAGTGCACAAATGAATAAAACTGCAATCTACAGGCAGCTTCCACATGTCCCGGGCTTGCCTATGGCTCAGGTTGTGGGGGAAATTAGTTTGGTGGTTTAGATTTATTTGACCAAATCCATCCTTAACACTTTTCTATCCACCCCAGTGTCGTTTGACTGAGCGCCAGGATTAGAGAGGGGGTGGAGTTTACCCTCTACTATTAATGGCCGGCAAAGTGTGTGGCTGTACCCCACATCAATATTGTTCAGCCTTTAAAAAAACGTCAGCACGGTGCACCGCTCGAATGACCTCATCCAGGCTCTGCCCAAGGTTTTATTACATGGTTAGCCGGGGAATTTATTACATGGCTGAGAAAATAAATAAATGTGGTTTTGACTGTACTGAAATCTTGCATTACTACCTACAATAAATAAAAATATATACTGGATTGGATTGCAATCTGATGACTGGGGAGGCCACTACAGTAACCTGAATTCATGGTCATGATCCCTGGACAAGCCTAGCCTGGTGGCATGGGGCATTATCCGGCAGAACGGACCCATTCGCAGATGGATACACTGCTATCATGAAGGGATGCAGACTCAGTGAGGTTGTCGGCTGTCATGTCCCATCTGTGATGAGGTACGACGAGCTGTGCGCTTCTGATTTTCCTCTTCCGGCACTGCTGCTGAGCCCGTCTGTTTCATCGACGAGATGTGTCTGACTACAGGAACAATGTTGGTTGGACGTTTTTGGGGTGGTGTACCATTCCCCAAGACACTGTTGTGTGTGAAAACCCCAGCAGGGTGGAGGTTTCTGACTCGCCACATCTGGTACCAGTGTATCTGCTTTAAACAGCATAGTCTGAACACTTATATACATAAATCCTTTAGGCCGGCCTTTTGTCTTAGCAATGAGCCTTGAACAAAATTCAAAACCATAGTTCACGGCCCCCATATCACCGCAATCTGTGACTGCTGGCAAATCTGCACCAATTTCTCAGGTCAGATCAATAGGATGGCCACAAACACAAAAGCAAAAGAGCAATTGCCTTTGATTAAAGTCAATTGTGTCTAATGAGCAGGAAAAGCAAAGATAACTCGCACCTCCAGACCGCCTCTGTCACGCTGATAAGGTTAACTCCATCTGCAGCCCCAGCAGGGAAACAGCTTTGGGAACAGGCCTTGTTCACACACACGTCCCAATTCCCCCAATCACACGCACTCCCTCCCCCAGTGCTGTTTTACATCTGTAGGGTTTTACTGCTGATAAGGGCAGTGGAGATAACATTTCACTGGTCATTAATCCCAACCATGGCCATGCACGACAATTAGCATGGAAAAGTAAAATAAAAAGATAAATAAATCCCTATATACACACACACGTATACTTACAGATGCATATGTGACCTGAGCAGTCTGTATTCTCTGACACAATAAGAGCATATCAAATTAAAATGACTAAAGTAACTTTCAATTTGGAATAGTGTACAACTCCATTAATTAATTAGATGGGATGGGATTAGGATCTCAGAAATGAATACCCATCTGAAGAAAATGGCCAAAAATACCCTACAAAAAAAAATACCCCCTTATTTGAGGCACAATTCCATACCCACCATGTTGTTATGACTGTATATCGGACCCACACCTCAGCAATCACAAGTGGGAGAGTATCTCTTCAAAGCTCCCACAATGCAGCTTCACTCAGACTCAACTTTGAGACGCGTCACAGAACGGCAATGATAACGGTATGGTAGATATCAACCTCTGTTTATAAAATAATGACAAACTTTCAACTTCAACTATCAAGTACAAAAAAAACTTTCATCTGCAGGATCTGCCAGTCCCCTGCAATAAGTGTCTTTAATCGAAAGTATAGATGCTTTGATAGTGTTGCAGAAAAAACCCCACAAAAAAACTTCCCTGCTTCTGTTTCCAATTCCCACCGTAATACAGATAAGTAGTTTCCATGGGATCAATGAACTAAATTATTAAACCTTCTAGTTAATTGAAGGATCAACAGAACCGATACGCTGACAAACACGCTTTCCATTACGGCACAGACAAAACAAAACATGGACAAACTCAGACAGGCGCTAATAAATGAAAGTCTGTGAAGATGGCGGCTCTTCGAGGTGATGTGCTTCGTCGCCACCTCACCGCGTTTCCGTCTCGGTGATCGAGGGCCGCGTGCCAGGCCAACCCTACCTTCTTTGTCCAACAAAACACTTGTTATTCTTTCATTTTTTGTCGAGGAAGAACAATACGAAGAAGCCGATTTTACAAATCATGTTATTTAATAGTTGAATCAATAATTGAGTACTTCCATGCATAGCTGATGCCGGTGCTGTGCCGCACTTCAGTGCTGAAGCCCGTAACACGCAAGGAAATGAAAGCAATTGTTTTATGAATTATGAAAAAGTGCACTGAATACAAATAAGCCGCGAACAGCGTGTTTTTGAACTGCTTGAAGAATCACAAACTCGCAGAAGGAAAAAGGCTTTCAGTTGCTCGGCCCCCAGAGAGATGGAAATGAGCTTCCAGACGTTATTTAACAGTAACGAGCTTCAGACTTTAAAGGGCATTATTTATTTACTGAAATAAGCCCGGTATTTTCACACACAATCACGATGGTGTCTAGGTGTGTTCTGTTAAATACGAAGAGATGTACAGTCACAGTAGTCGGCCAACTGAGTGGGAATTGGAAACCGAGAGGAAGCCCCTTGTGAGGTTATCCGCTACACAATGTCGAGCAAATGTGTAAAATAAACAAACATCTTGAGAAACAAACGCCAGACAAGAGTGTGAGGTTTGACTACAAAATGTAAAGCTTCTCTCTCCCTGTCCCGTGTCCTTTCATTTTATTTCTTTATTTTTCCCTTCCCTAACTGCTCCGTTACTTTACCCCCAAAGAGATTCCTGTCATGTTTTGTTTTATATGTGTTGTGTGAAGATCTTTTCAGATGCCTTCTGAACAACTCCAGCAGAAGCACAAGTTGTTACCTTCCCGTTGACCTGCAGAGGGCGCTACATGACAATACAACACCAGGGAGGTTGTGCAGAAAACTGGAAATACAAACAATGAAACACTGGCACAACAGGTACACTGGGATCCCATCATAAATCTGCCACCATGAGCAGCAAAAGCCAACTTTGGGAAACAAATATTATAAGTAAGGGGCTAACATTATAAAGTAAAAGCTTTATTGTGAAATTATTCTTCTATCAACACTCATTTCATTAACAAAGATGGTTTGATTTAAATGTAGAACATTTTATAATATTTTGATGTTTATACTAGTTGAGTTAAAGCTTTTTCCAGAATTGCATAAAGCCTTTTCAGCAATAAATGACTGAGATTAAACAGGATTGGGTGGTGTGTGATGTCATCTCTCCCTGGCACAAGGTTGGTTAATTACCAAGTAGCGGTTTTAAATTTAGATGGTATATTTCTTGCCATAAAAATATAGATTTGACAATTACACAGTAAAGATTTTTTTGTTTTAAATAATGCTGTTCAAAACTAAAGCACTGTAAGGAAAATAAATCATTTGAAGCCTCTTAGTCTCGGCCCTTTTAAGTTTTGTTCTGCTATTTTCAAGCCGCTGAATTATTAACAAAAGGTCAACAGTTAACACGGGTCAAAGCAGTTAAGAAACCTCTGAGAGCGGCTTCTTCAGTCTCATGCATATCAACGGCGCTGTGATTAGACCTGCAGGCCTTTCCAGACCACAGTCAGAGTAACTGCTCTATTTTTAAGTGAGTGTTTTGAATCGTTAATTGTCTGCGTTGGGGCGGGATGCCACGCCGTGTTGTTGAACCGGTGGCTTCTCGGGGGGATGTAGGCATTTCAAGGCTAAGAGAATTCACCAGAAATTATTCATTCTTTTAAAAAAGAACAGCAACAATAAATTCTGGTTAAGTGTGCACCGATTAAAAAAACGAAGTGGTCTAAGAATACGCTAGAATACGCTGTGCTAGACTGCAGCCGTCCCTCTTGGTCAATTTTCTGTGGAAATGGAACTGTGACACATCCTGATTTTTAGCAGAGCTGTCGTTCTGAAGGACATTTTATTGGACCTCAAACTATATATTTTTTTAATTCCATGTGCACAGCCTGACTGCAGACCACAAACCTGCACAAGGTGAAGGATGAACACAACAGAAGGGTTCCCGTCTAAAACTGCACCTCCGCTCACAGCAACCTGCTGGCGTTTTCACACGCAAACCCATCAACAGCTTCCCCTCACAGTAGTCATTAACAGTAACGCCTTATGTTAACAATCTATTATTAGACAGACTGCTCCGTTCCAACTACACAGAAATTAATTCCTATGAAATGTGAAAAGCCCTCTATGAATATGTATTGCCGCATACTACAATTCTTAGTTGACAAGGATCTCTACTCAACATCATCAAAACATTAGCCTGAAGCAAACAGAGGAGCAGTCGTAACTCTTAGTCCTTTTTAAGGTTATTTTAAACATTGCCTAAGAATTTCTTTGCCGTGTGTAGTACTGAAAGTAACATAAACATCAAGATTTCATTTCCATACGATATGGTATCTGGAAAAGTCACAGTTGTGATCGCAGTAGGAACATTTACGACACATAAGACAAAATCTCACTACACACCGTCAGAATTCCCTGATGTTAATTTAATCCACAATCACTCCTACAATGTCAGATACACATTTCACCTCAGACTGAAATTTCGACAGATTAGAAAGAAGAGCACATCAGCACACTTAGAAGTCAGCTGTAAACTGCAGCTAACTAGTCTGACTAGGGCCTAGGCAGTCAACATGAACCTGATCAGACCATGGTTCAATCAAAGCGCAGACTGATGTATCCCTTTAAAATAATAAAACACAGGACAGGAAAGAGAGAAGTGCAGTAATGTGTTATTCCCTGCTTCTAACCAGACGGCCTGTGATTAATCGAAGCAATAAAGCCATATAGCCTCACTGACTTTTATTTTGTTTGCTCCCCCCATAAACGTCAGTGACATATTCCAGAAGCCGCAGTGTTGAGCCAAGGGCTTAACACAGGCCTCAGATCGGGCCCGTCCGCTTTCATGAGTGGCTAATCCGCAGCTCTGGACAGAGAAGGAAGTCATTGGCACAGGGAGGTGGAATGGTAAACTCCATCAAACTGTAAAGGTGTAAAAGGGTTTCAGAGAGAGGTATTTTTATCTGTGCGGACAGCTCTGTTCTCCGATATGTGAGCTTTGTAGCGGATGGACTATCTTTCATAGTTACAGGGAAACATACCATCATGAATGAGGTTTCAAGTGTAGTTACTTGAGTTGAAATGCTCTGTAACAAGTCTTTTATGACCATATTTTTATTATACACGTGTATGTTAAGGTATATATGGTTATAACACATCTATTGACAGTTTAGTGAGGAAAATTGTTCAAATAAAACCCAAGAATCGGGGAGAATTTCTGCAGGGGATGCGTTTAAGATACCTGCCCAGACATGAAGTCTCGCTCAACTCTCGCTCCCAGTCACTCAGAAACCGAAAGGACCTTCTCCAATCCCATGCGAAACCTGTATTCAGATCGCCGGGTTCATTGACGTCGAGCATTTCTCTCCCCCTGTTCTCATCTCCCCGTCGCTGCAGGCTAATTGCACTGATCTAAGATAATTGTTATTAAAAACAGAACAGCCGACATGGTTTCACAACGAATCCCAGAGGAAAGTCCCATTACACAGAGATCACCCGCGCACTGTAATGACTACAATCAAAACGAACAAATTTGTTTCCTTTTTTTTTACATCGTCGAAGCGTAAACAATGGAAAGCGGCACTTGATAACACTCCAGTTTCGTGCCGCACAAACACGAGTGCCAAGCAGGCCTTTGATTTGCGCTCGAACGTCCGCAGTAGCACGTCTCTACCCAGTCATCTGCGCCACTGCAATTAAGAAACAGCATCGATTGAAGAGGGTGTCTTATGTGATCTGATTCTCCCTTTCTGGTTCGTCAGCATTCAGTATTTCAAATTCAAACCTTGCGATCAATTTCCTGGGAAAGACTTCACATATGATGCAGGTAAATATATTCACCTTAAACATTTAAATTACAAGGAGAACGGGGCAGGAAACAGTTCTAAGATTAAGGATTCTATTTTTAACTCGATCGTCAAAAAGTCAAGGCAGTATTTTACCTATTTATTAACCCATTAAGTAATGTTAAGACTGTACAATGCACTAGTTAGAGCTCATCTGGATACTGTGTGCAGTTCTGGGCTCCACACTTCAAGAAAGATATCGCTGCTCTAGAGGCAGTTCAGAGGAGAGCAACCAGACTTATTCCAGGTCTGAAGGGAACGTCCTACTGAGAGACTGAGGAACTGAACCTTTTCACCCTGGAACAGAGGAGACTATTTGGGGACTTGATCCAAGTCTTCAGAATCATGAAGGGCATCGACCACATCAAACCAGAGGAGCTTTTCCAGATCAGCAGGGACACACGCACCCGGGGACACAAATGGAAATTGGGCTTCAAGGCAGTCAAGACAGAAAACGGGAGACACTTCATCACACAGAGAGGCATCACAATCTGAACAAACTCCCCAGTGATGTGGCTGAAGAGACAATTTGGGAACATTCAAAAATAGACTGGATAGGATCCTTGGTTCACTTAGTTATTAATGGACACCAAACGAGCACGATGGGGCAAATGGCCTCCTCTCGCTTGTACACTTTCTTATGAACTTATGTTCTTATTTGATGAATAATGTATCTTACTTATCATGTACAAAGCAATCTTATCTTATACTGACTTTGAAACACAGAGCAGCAACATTATTTTCACTCAACAGGTCTGTTGAAGTAACCCTTTCCCTATGCAATATATGAGTAGGTAAACATCACTTACTGTACACTTAAGACTCCTGTTGAATAACATGTAATATAGTACAACAGAGTACATTAGTTATAAGCAGCATTTCCAGTCAACTATGTAATAGCCATAATAAGAACAAGAAGATAAAGATGGAAGTATTTTATCAGCAAAGTGATACAGAAGTGTCACAACATTATGTATCTTAAAGGAAACATGTTAATGAATGGGTGTACATTTATAGACACACACACACACATATATATATATATATATGGAAGAAAGGAGGAGGAATATTCAGGGTTCTCTCGCTTTAAGGTAACTGTGATTAAGTCCCATGATTAATTTAGTTGTAGTGGAATCAATTCCAATTACCAGCGCGACTAATTTCCGTGCAGCAGACGGAACTCTACCTGACCCATCTCACAAGGTGTCACTCGTAATACGACAAATTACGAGAGCAATTCCATTAATTTGTTTACACGGACAGTAGCTGTAAGCGAATCTGCGGGCTTCGTTAGGGGCTTTCTGGAAACGCTACCTGTCTGGGAGCACGTGTGTTTGTGTAGCTTCGATTAGTCAGAGCAGCAACTGTACTAGTTTGCTTATACACAACACTCGAATATATAAAGACAAACAGCGCATAAACCATGTAACTTAATCCTCCAGTTTAATACATATAACTACAAATAACATTTTAAAGGACTGTATACATTTTTCAGCTAAAAAAAAAGACAAGAAGGAAAAATGTGTGTGAGGCCAAAGAGCAGCTACATATATATATATATAAACCTCAGAAGTCAAAATCTATACCAAGTACAATTCTACATACTTGCTAGATTAAATAAGAGGCCAGGGCTGATAGGGGTATAAATGAAAAACACGCATCTGAAGGTTGAACGAGCTTCGGCATTCCTGCATTTGCATAAGCCCTGCAGGTAGATTACAATCTCGGCGGTGCATTGATAGTCAGCTCATGAGCCACAGCTTTAATTATGAACCCCTCCGTTCCTCGTCTCTCTTGTCCTGTGTGTAGGCATGCATGCAACCGAAACGTAAATTAAACAACATGCACAGAGCTGGGAAGCCCGCGCTTTAACATGGGGAGAGACTCCATCTTACATCGGAACAGTATTTAAGGACATGGAAATACATTATTCCACATACAGATTAACAATCCTTTACCTTGTTCTTACACTTATTGTGTTTTCATTTAATACACTGTCACGAACGAGTGGAAAAGAGGTTGCCTATTAGTTTCTTCTTGGTCTATCGGGCTCTTTTTAATTCAAACCTTAACCTCCCCCATGCCCATTTCGGACCTATTTTTGTATCATTACTAATACAGACCTTAAACAATACATGCATGACAGCTTTCTTATCCATCAAACCCTGTGGAGGTCCCATGACATGGTCTGTGGTTATCTTTCAAGTCGAGAATACTACCCAGAAGAGGAGGGGGCATTGCATGTTACCCCAGGGAACTCACAAACTAACAAAGCTGCCAAATTCTGGCTCTTTTTCCATCGGGACTCCCAGTGGACTCGTGAGCAAAAAACATTTTCTCCCTCTGTCCTAATATCACTATTAATTCTGCATCCCCTGAGACCAGCAGACTGCTCGCCTTATATCTGGGTGTCCTTGCTGTTTCTCTTGGCCTGATTGAGACTTAGCGGTGGCAGCAGTCTTCCTTGTGGAAGTCCTGAGACATGACCCTCGGGCCACAGGACGTTCTTTGGCGGCTCTGGTCGTGGAGGAATGCCAGACGTGCCTGAGTGAGCTAGGATGCAATTCCTCAACGCTCCTCTCTCACCTGTGTACACATTTCTCCCCATCTTGGTTCAGTATATAAACCTCTCCCTCCGAAGCCTGACTGTTGTTCCAGTTGGCCGTTGTCCCCCTGTTCCTGGTCTTGTTTTTCCCTTCCCAGTAGAGCTTGGCCCTGTGACCCCTGCCCCTGGTTTGGTTGATTACTGGTGTACTATACTGTACTAGTTAAAGCAAGCAGAGGGAGGGTCTGTTTGAGTGACAGCACACAGCGGCCACAGGCAGCTTTGATAGAAAAAGCATTCATTAGTCCCCCAGGTAATGTGCAATGTCCCCTTTCCCCTTTGGGTAGTATTCTTATTTTCAGCTAACCAGGGTTGTATTTGCAGCCTATCGATTTCAATAGCCCAGAATCAACAATGTGTCCTATTAATAAGATTACAAAAGAGGGTTGCAAGGCTGTTGCTGAGCATTTCAAACACAGCAGTGGATCATTTTATTTGCATTTCTTTTTTATTTCGCATGCCTATTCATAAACAAATGCGGAGATTCTGACGAAGCGCACTCTCTCTTTCATTCTCTTTCGATTTAGCATCTTCTGGTTGGCAGCTTCAGCTGTGGATTTAAACGCATGGCTTCAGAAGCGCCCTGCACATCGTCAGGTTACATAAGATGATGAAAAGGAGAAAGCCATCGTGGGGTCTGGTTATTTACAACAGCATGGAGATCAGGCATAAGGAAAACAGACGAGGGAAAAATAAAGCTACCCTCTACAAACACGAGACCACCCACATGGATGGAAGCGCTTGCTAACACACACACACACAGCCACACACACACTTCCCTCACCACACACACACTGCCACACACACACAGAGCAGGCGAAGAAAGTGACAGCTCCTTCTCGTCAAGGCTCCTCTCCATGAGTACGTCAGCGCCTGGCCGTCAATCTGAGAGCCGCGCGACTCGCATAAATGACAGCTCCTCTGAAGCCGTAGCTGCTGAAGCGACTAGGTGACCTTTTGCAGCCACGGCAGCTGCCACCCTTCGTCGTCCCGTCATGCACGAAAGTAAAGCCCCCCCTGGGTAATTCCATCCCGGTTCTGTACTGATTTCAAGTGACCATAATCACCAATTATTAGCGGCTACCCCTCTGTCATGTCAGCGAGCCGACGCGACATATTTAAGTGATTAAACAATTAGTGGCATTATCATATTACAGACAGGAATGTCATTATCACGCAGCCGTGATGAAACAGAAAACTCTTCTGCTATGGAGCTGCAGTCCTGAAGCCAACAGCACGTACTATCTGCATCATGGTCTCGGCACTGCGGCCTCGCCAAAAGCTGTTCGCTTTAAGTGCAGATCTTTACAGCACTTGTAAAAACGTAAGTAGACAGGGCCAGTTGAGTGGTTGAATGCTGACATATACTTTACTCATGTCCAATTATATAATAAAATACAATACACAAAATGTCTACCCCATTGGTTTTTAAGTGGATTAAAAACATATCTGTTCTGGAGATAGATTTAACTGTGTATTTAGGTTTGTTTAACTGCTGTCACACCAATACTTTGGAAGAAGGATTTTGATAAAGGGAATGATACATCTCAGTTTAATTTTACTATTCAGTTCTTCGGATTAATAATATTTTAATATGTAGCATCAAAGGACAATTAATAAGGATGACTGTGTATTTATCATTTCTGAAGCATAAGGCACAGGGACTGTCACTGTTTTCAGTATCTTTCTCTTTTGCTGATAAAAAAAGGGGGAAGAAAATACCCCAGACGTTCTCCTTCCTCACAGCTAGGGCTGGGCGATATGACTTAAAAGTAATATCTCAATATTTTTAGAAGTTTGGTCGATACACAATATATATCACGATATTTCTTGGTTTTATCCAATCAAGCTACAAAATAAGTCCAAAGACATTCAAACTACAAGTATTTCGTTAATCATTAAATATGCAAAACTAACAAATACTACATGCAGGCTGTCTTAGTAAATATATGCAGAATGCAATATATTACAGCGCAAGTGGTGTGTGATTACTATTACGTGTGTTATGTTATGGGATATATATATATATATATATATATATATATATATATATATATATACACACATGATTTACTGTCACATAACAACAACACAAGTAATAGTAATCCCGCAAGACATGCGCTGTAACATGCTATAGATTCAGGCAGATTTACCACATCTGGGTTTATAGTGGCGCATTTAACATCTACTAGACAGGGACATTTCTTCTCTGACTGTCGCGTCTCGATGCTACTTATCGGTACAGCACGTGTTAATACAAAACAGTTGTATAATATAATAATATAATAATAATAATACAAGCTGTTGTACCACTTCACCATCTAATTAAACTTTATTTGCATTGCTTTGCAATTTATTAAAATGCAAACAAACTATTATTCTTTAATTTTTATACAAATTATATCCATCTAAATTAGCAGGGGTGGGGGGAGCGATCACGTATTGTCGGGGGTGCCTGCAGCCCGGCAACGAGAGCGGGGCGGAACGTGTGCGCTTGCGCATTAAAGTTTCTTTTGTCTATTTTGGTTATTCTGTGTCAGTTGTCTCTCCTCCATGTCTGTCTGTGTTTCTGATGCTCATTTCTTGCCGCATCCAGCATGTGTGGAAGAACCGGGAAGAACGCAAAGCGTCCTAATGATGAAAAATATGGCCGTAAAGAGCAATATAAACGATAGAGCATAATATGAAACGATAGACGTTTTTCTATCGTCATACGATATATATCGTCATATCGCACAGCCCTACTCACAGCTCTCATTGTTATCAGTCCATGTCAAGCCACTTTTTGTTGTTATGGTCAATTACACAAGCAGAATAATTCAGAAAGCATGACTTGTGTCTGAGCGCCTCGGGGGAACGCAAGAAAGTTTTCAATTGTAAATAGACGAAATTGCCATAATCTGGTTTTCCGTGAAGCACAAAAACTCAAAGAGAGAGACTCCCTGCGCCTTGTTTATCTTCACAGCAAACAAGTCTCATAAATCACCACAAAGGTGGGCGCCTGCAGAACAAAAGCCGAATACACGAAACCCCAAACATCGGCACGACTATCACGATGTATTTACATGCTTTTCCGTGTACTTTGAAGAGGGTAAACAAACAAGCACAGCCAACGCAGAGCCGGGCTTCAGCATTCACCGCACAGGACGGCTTTTGCATACAGTAGCAGCAACATTATATGTAAATGAGAGGGGAGGGGGAGGCATCTGGATGCTCCCAAACATCACAATGTGGATGGTCCGTTTCCTCTGCTCCCGCAAGAGTGAGAAGCTGTTCCCTGTCATTTCCCATCTTGTCATTCGCTGTACCGACATCTTGCAAACTTCTCCACCAGCTGTTCTTTCTCTTCATTGACAGATGGTCCTCTCGCTTTGATATACGGTGGGTGTGTGTGTGTGTGTGTGTGTGTGTGTGTGTGTGTACTTGGTAAAAAGTTCGGCAGCCATATAGAAGCATCTCTAGGTCCGGTACCACAACATCCTACTCTTCCACATTGCCTTCGAATGCCACCCTGCATCTCCAGTGCCCTTCACACCAACGTCCCGAGCTGAACCCAGTCGTGGCGACAGAAGCGCAGCTGTCTCCGCTGAGGAATGCAGACGTCACTTTATAAACAGAACAGAACACCGCGCACCTGCTGGGCCTGGGGAGGGGGATTTAGATATTACAACCTGTGCCGGATCGGGCTCTGGCAGTCAGTTCACACCACAGGACTTTTCAAAAACAGATTCCAAGAAATCCCGAATGTCAACAGGATGAGCGGGGGGTTGATTTACCGTGTGAAGGAACCTCCCAGAGCACCGCTAAACATCTCTTCTGATTCCCTCAGCAGGTCCCAAACAAATCACCTATCGGAGCCCACGCATATTAGTCAAAAGAACCGTTATCAGCAGGAACACGATTCCAAAATGCAGACCATGAACATACAAGGCAGATATCGGACTAAATCCCTATGTTATTTCCCATTACAGCATTTTTTTTTCCTTCTGTCATTCTGTCCGGAAGTGTATGTCCATAGCATATACAAAAAATAAAACATGCTGTGGGAATAACTTTGTCAGACCTTCTGGGGGAGGAGGAATTGTTCTAGATCTCAATTCCAGTAAAACAGTGCTTTGCCAGGCAGTTACACAGGTTGAAATTCAGACAAAAAGGGTTTGTTTCCCAATAGACCGGGACCACGTGATCTCTCCCTGCAGAACCGAAGACATTCCCGAGGAGCTGTCGCACGGCCAGACTGGGAAAGGTGACCCGGGAGAGGGGGGGAAGGAATTCATATAACAGAGGGCTAATTGAAAAACTAGATACGCGATCGGCCCACTGTGGGTCAAAAGCCACCAAAACTATGGGACTTATCCAAGTGACCCGTTGCCAGGGAGAAAAGGAGATGATGGAGCAGCGCTAGGAACAAGCCGAGAGAGCGGATCTACCCTGCAGTCCTGAGAGACACGAATCTGCTTAAATATATCTTTAAAAAATATGTCAATTTGCTAATGAACGTTCTGCCTTGACACATATACGTTTATTTTTTGGAAAGGCAAAGAAAGTAGCTCAGCGAGTTTCTTTAGTGATCTGGTACTGGTGCTAGTAGCCTGTGGTCCGTTGTCTCATTACACTTGAATACATATATAAATACAATACAAAACACAATGTTTAAAAGAGAACTACAACACTACTGGTCATTGGAACTGAGATAGAGGAGATGTCCGGTGATTTTTGACACTGTGATTTCAGGTCCACTGTGGGATAGGCACCAGACACAACTGAAACAATAAAAAACGTGTCCAACCGCTCCTCCACTGTAACAGAAGGTCTTGGAGTTGCACAGCTCACCTCTCAACCACTGTCAGCCTCCAGGAACTGTATTCATCTCCTGCTCCGTAAATACAAATCAAATAACAATACTACAGGATTCACGGCGCGTCGCTGGGGTGGCAGAGCCGGGTAACCGCACTCTTTACTTTTGGGCTTTGATAATATCTTATCCTGCTGATCTCCATGCAGCGTCTTTGTCTTACAGATGTTTACACGGAGTTCACATTGTTCTCTTCCTGCGAACGCGCTTTTAACATCTGGAGTAGAGGATTTGTCGGTAAGCCCTGCAAATGCCACGGCGCACTGTTCAAGAATTTAAATGCTGCTGCGTTTCGAGAGTGGAAAGGCTGTCGGCAACGCGGGTCAAAAGTGGTTTAATCTTCTTACCGGTTCAGCCCTAAGCATAAATAAATTAAACTGACCTCAACTAAATGCCTTCAATAGACTTGCATTCTGTTCAATTCAATTTAAGCCAACTTTAAAGCCGGCAAATTCAAATAATGCCAAGCAGACTTTTTCTTTCTTTTTTTGGAAATAAAACCGAGTTTGTTTCAGTGAGCAGACAGTCCCAATATGCCAGTACTTGGCATGTACCAAGAACAGCAGGTGCTTCGGTAGGGTAAGAACAACAAGCTCACTGTATGTAATTCCTCACATCCTTGTTTTATTGGGTTACAGTGTTTTTTTCAGGTAACTAATCTGTGGTTTTCCTTTCCATTTCTTTTCATGGGCTAAACGATTCAAAGAGAGTGGGTGACAATAATTAATGTATATCTGCAGGCACTAGAAAAACCCTGTGCAGCAAAGTGTTATAATCTCCCCAGGCTAATTATTTTAACTTTACATAATGCAATAGACCTCTCGTCATCGCTGAGGATCTCTGAAACGACTGCCATCTGGACATGAAAATAAAGAGGATTAACTAAGAATCAAAGGTTTTGGGATTGGGCACCTCACATATGTCCGCACTTTATATCTGATCATCTGAGCTTGGATGTCTTCGCGGCGCACCTATGCCACGCCTGGTTGAACGCACAGCCGATGTGTGAAGATCGCTGTGCAATGATCCTTCTTCATAATATCCAGAAGATTAACAAGCTATCACACACCTCACTGTACGTATTTAAATGCAAAATCGGATTTCAAAACCTTTACGTCATCCATCCAGTTCCTTCTCTACGTCGGGCATTCTCCCTCCATGAAGTGATGGTGTGACACAGTATCCATCTATGCCATGGTAATTAATATCTCTCTGGCTATTGCCATGAGGTGAACTGAAGCACGGTTATCTGAACAGTTAATGTCAAAGCCAAGAAAATGAAGCAGCTCTCTGTCAAACGGTGACTCTGAACCCTGTGTTTAAGGTCACTTCCGTTTTCCATAGAGCTGAGAGCCATTCTGTCAATCAAAGCTTTTGTGCAGGAAAACTCAGTGCAAACTGGGAATGGAAATTACACAGACAGATCCACCCCCATCCCTACCACACACACACAGACACTGCTCCTACGATAGGAACAGGACAAGAATTCAACCATTTTTCATTTGAATTATAATGGTGTTTGGGGACAGAAAAGCAGTGCTTTTATTAATATTGACAGGCTCTGGAAATGCATCATCATATACGACACGGTGCAGAATCCATTTTGACTGTGTATATTTATAAATATATAAACATGTAAATAAGCAAGTAAGTAAATAAATAAATTCTGCCTCCGAGTCTCTGAACTTCTCTGATCACTTGAACATGGTGTTTTGGAGTCAAACAATGATATGATCATTAGCTGATACATTCTTGTAAACCATCAGGGTGAATTTTACACTCAACACTAAAAAGGAGGGAAAATATATGAACACACTTCTCTGTGAGCTTCTCTGGGGCCATGAAACAGCTGTTGGTCCTCATTTTGTGGGCCTACATGGTTCTCTTTGGGCACATCTCTGCTGGGGTGGCTGCCCAGACCCAAGTATTATGATGACCAGATGACCTTCTTGGAGCGTAACAGGAAGGCGCAGGTTTAATGAGTAATGAATGAGACCATTTTCTACTGCGGCATAATGCTCTGTAAACACGTTTATCAAATCACAGGTCCAAGACAAAAAGAACCAGTTAAACTAAACAGCCCTCGGGTACAAGCATGCAACTGCGCTCCAGCAATGCAGCCCACACCATTCTCCCACATCCTTCTCAGAGAACAGTCTCTGACAGAAAACATCCTCCATTACAGATCCGCGTGCGTTTCATTCTGGTCGGCTTGTTTCTCCGTTAACACCATGTGATGGTCTTTTATAAAGGATATGAAGCAGCCTGTCAAAAAAAATAAAAAATAAAAAATACAACAAACAAATTACTCTGCCACTGACAGACAGCTCATTTTGCCTTGTGTTAAAGACAACTTGCTCCACAGAGAAACAAAACCTCAAACGAGAGCAATAAGAGTTTGATGGTCCTTCCCGAACAATATTCCCATCCACGAGATAACTATATTATGTGGAGTTTGCCTTTGTAACCGAAGAGCGGTGCTTTTGTGGCTCAGCAGGAAACTTGACAAAGCCCAGGCTTGGCTGCAGTTTTAGTTTTCTCAGACTAACCATCCCCACCGCAATGATAGTTCTCCGAGCTGTCTCAGGGTTTCTGCGGAGATGTATTAGATTCCAGACAGGGTGAGATACAGTATCACACTACATTAAAACTTAAATAACCTGCCACCAGAGCTGAAAATACCAAGGGCTGGTGCACAATGTAACAGGGTGAAAGTAAATTCCACCGTGCGTGTTATACGTCACAAAAAGTGATACCCTGAGAGGAAACCACAGAGCCAAAAACATGAGAGACTGTAAGCTCTATTCGTGCAAAACAACTTCCTTGTATCTTTGAAAATGCCAATATTAAACAAAAAAGAAGGTTCTGTGTGAGGGAGAGACAAACACACATGTCCAGTACTGAGCTAACCTATGAGAAAACCAGGACACATCTTCAAGAGCTCCAGGAGACTTCATCGAGACTCCTGAAATCTTGTTTTCGAGGATGCAAAAGGGTTCAATAAGAGCATCAAGTGAGTATATGATTGATGTTCTTAGCCCATTGACAGTAATAGTTTCCCAAAATCTCTAAATCCCTCCTGTCCAGGAAAGTCATGAGAATCATCAAGGCGGAGAGGAGAGGCCCCCCACAATTGCTGCCTACCCTTCATTAGCACTGAAGTGTGTCTAACAGGCAATAAAGGCTTGGCCAGGTGCTGAGTCAGAGTCAGGAGATCGCTCGAGTGACTTCAGATGCCAATACACATCGGCAGCACATCTGAGGAGGGCAAACAAACTTCCCCTTATTGTCTATTCTTCTGCGTTTTCTCTGTCTCCCTTCACTCGACAAATGTCAATGCTTACAGTTTGAGTAAGAAATAATCTCAGAGCGAGACCACAGTCCTGCACCTTGTCACTGCTGACACATTGGGGGGCATACAAAGTGAACCACAGGTGTAGGTGGCTAACTGAGGGACCCCTGACCGCACGGAGACACTGATCAAAGCAGGGGACCCCTTAAAGGGTGTCGGGGGCCACAAAGCGGTGTCCACAAAGGTTGAATTTTTCCCACTGTGTCAAACACACTGTGTACAAGGCAGACAAGGCCAGGCAGAGAAAGAGAGAGCTGAACTGTGTCCTTTTGGGTTCAATAACTTGGCAACATCTGCCCTTTCAAACAGAGTATCGACATCCTCAGTGATCAACTGTTTCAGCTCGGGCTAGTTTTGCTGATATCTGCAGTATTTATAGTGCTGTGTGGCACCCTTATTGAGATCTACATGACATTTTCAAGTTCTACCACCTCCTGAAGGCAATTGATTAGAATATATCCGCTAACAAGGAACAGGTTTAAATTGAATTGCAGTGGAAATCTACTGACTACAGTATAAATACATACAGGTAGACAGAAGCTTCTGCTACAGAATATTATACAAGTCTACAGTATATTTAGAATAAAATAAAAATAAGAATCACAAACCAAAATGTTAATATTACAATCGTACAATAGTACATTTTTATATTAGATGCTTTCCTTATTAGAGTATTAAAAGAACAATATAGAAACAGACATACAAGCTTGGCATATTTACATAAACAAAACACCTCATCAAGGAAACCAAATGAGATTAAATAAAATCTCCAGCTCGGATGCAAAGTCCAGCGATGTATCTTTTAATAAATCAACAAACCACACATCGGGGGGACATTTGTGGACAAAGTAAAATTAAAGCTGTGGTATTTCTATTTCAGATGCAGGTCTCCAACAAGCTGGAAAACTGGAATATAATGAAAATGTTTTAATTTGTCACAATTAGATTAGAGTTTTGTCTCTTAAAGGTAGCTGGATGAGCAAAACGAAGGATTGTCTCAGGTATGGAGTCGGCTTGAATCACACTGAAGAAAGAAAAAAAAAAAAAAACACTGACTTACCTTTTCGGCATACTTGAACTTGACATAAAACCAGCTTGACTTGATCATGGTGTCGCCCCCTGCCCTTAACGCGCACAGCCTGCCGTGGGAATTCGAGATGTCAGGAGGGTTTGTGAGGGATAAGCACTCGGCAGGAACGGCACACGGGGGGGATGGAATAAACGTCTCCGTCTCTTTGAATGCTGTGCGTTCGTTCCTTCTCATTTCAGTTTAGCCTCCTTCTCTCGGGCTGCCTCTCTTGCGCGCCGCTGCCTGTAAGTCAGGCTCTGTGTGGCTCTGTCAGCTTGGCAGTCTGACAGAAGATTTCCTCAAATGGACTTCAGCTGCGCACATCACAAATGGCACATGTCAGTAAGCCAAGAGGCTGGCTTCGGAGCTGGCTGGATCCCAAAAGGCCAGCCTTCCTTCTCTCTTTCTCTCTCTCTCTCTCTCTCTCTCTCTCTCTCTCTCTCTCGCTCTCTTCCCCACAATGAAATGAATAATGAATTCCAGCTCTTCCCCTCCAGACACAGATTAACACCTGGCTAAACATTATTCTGACAACACACTGCCCATTTCGAGATACTTGCGGTGCCACTGCAATCTTAATCTTTAACTCCTTCACAGCCCAAAAATACAAGCCGTCAGAATTTAAATATGTTGTAAGAAACTTAAACAGAGAACAAAATTAGGATTTCTGACAGTGATATCGGTGGGGACAAATGCCGTGTGTGGGCCTGATCCTTTTTTTATTACACCTACAAAGGTGTAGACCTGTGCAGAATTTTATAAGCAGCAGCTCTCATCAAAATAATTATCAAACTTATTACAGGTTTATTAATTCATTAATTCAATTAATTTATTATTGTCCAGGAAACTATTACATGTTCCTTGTCATCAGAGGAATTTAAGACACACCTGAACACCTGCTTTTCATAACGAGACTCACACTTTTCAAACGACCTGCCGAAAACTGCAATCGCTAGTCTCCGTGTGGCCGTCGGGCGAATCCGGCGCATACTGGATTCTCAGTGACGCGGAGACAAGGCCACCCTGTGAACGTGCTTACAAACTGCACCTCGTAATTGGCACCGAATGCCTCCTTGATTTCATACACACATACCCTCTGTGTGTACAATTATGTCATTTGTGATCTCGGGACAGACTGCGGCCAGCTACTGCCGTCTCTGGAGTGGGCTCGAGTTACCCAAATTTGGCCACTTAAGAAGCCAGCACACATGCTTTCTATCAGAGACAATAATACATTATAACTGTGTGTGTGTGTGTGTGTGTGTGTGTGTGTTGCACATCGGATCAGATTAAGCCAGCATTCGTACTCCTAATTAATAAAAAGAGGAAATTAACATTACTGTTGAAACAATATAATTTGTAAAATGAGTCACAGCTGAAGGGTGAAAATAGTGTGTTAAAAATTATTAACATAGAACTTGGGCATCCGTTATCACCTTTATTTTTAGATAATTATATTTTTCATGTAATATTTATTTTGTCTAAGGTGTGACAAGGATAGATATTTGGAAGCTGTGGATATTTCTCATAAAACATCAGCAACAAGTAGAGAGGATGTTACTACGATAGAGCTTCAATCCCGAGTCTGAGTCTCTGGTTTGCAGTCCTGGACAGAGGAACTGAAGGCAGGTTTCAATGATGCTGAAGCGTTCAGCCCTGCAGCTATGAATACCAGTGTTGGTTGCACAGCCGGAACAATGTGAGAACGCAACCGGCCAACAAACCCAAAATAGATTTCACAGTGAATTTTAAAATCAATGTGATGCACTACAGGAATGTCAAGCTGGCGTTTTTCCTCATTCACAGCACACCATTTGGGATATAGTCCCTTTTCTTCCCATGTTTGTATAGTTGTGTAAATTGTGTGTCCAGAAAAAACAAACATCAAAAAAATGAAACACAGAATTAGGATGAATGATTTCTCTCATTGTAGCTGCCAGTTTCTACCATAGTGCTACACAAACAAGCTCTAGCGGGTGGTCTCAAGACATCCCTGGAATAAATAAACAAACATGTCAGTAAGGAAAACCATAGGCTGCAGTAAATCACCTTGTAACTCTCCATCAAGTGAAATTACAGTGTCGGCACTCCTTTTAAAATGTAGTGCAGTTCTTTAATAGCTAGCTCACTTCCCACACACAAAAACACACATACACACATTACTTACCCTACGATGATCTCTGTGCATCAAGTTGTGAAAATACTTTATGAAACCCATTTGCATTTGGAGAATATGCAACATGCGCAGCCTGCCTAGTTCACAAATAGCCAGCACACCGCGGAGATGGGACACAAGCAGGGAGACACCTGATTTGCATCAACACTGATAAAAGCTACGAAAGGCCCTTCTAGATTCCACACTATGACTTTCTCTACCTCTCTCTGAATTGAAAGAGCAGAAGGCTCCAACATGTGATGTAAAATAAGAGTACTACACAGAGCACCAAGTCACTGTTGTGAGTGACTCTCAGGGCTCTGACACACAAAAAACATGATGCAGACCAGTTCATCCCAGTTTGATTATCAGCTTGACCTCCTCCAGTCGAATCCCCCCGCCTGTCCTCCTCTTTTCATTGCACATGCTTCAGTCCCACAGCCTGTGGTCCATTTAAGGCAACACTACTTTAAATCATCTTCTTTGGGACCTGTGCATAATGGGATTATATTAAATGATGTCTTTAGCAATTACTCTGAACCATATTTATCGCCTGTAATACATTAATAGCCAGGGACAGAGAGCTGGTTCGCACAGGGGAAGGACGTCTCCGGTCCTTCCACATACATCATGTGCAAGTTCCCGAAAACAACACAAACGGCGAGCGAGTAAACAGACGAAGAGAAGAAGAGGAAGAAAAAAGTAATCCGCACGACTTCCTAACCGGCTGCATCTGACAGGGTGACTCAGTCGAACCATGCGTAGTGGGGGACGGCCGCGCTCGTCCGACGGGAAGTCTTAACGCGAGGGTCTAATTATGCCATTTAAAGAAAGGAAGACTTTTTTGTATTTGATTTGTGTATTTATTTAATTATTTGTTATTTCTCCAGCAGCATCTAAAAGCGTGCCAGCTCTCACACACGGAAGCTTCTAGCTCCACGAAATATGTAAATCGGACTCGGGCAAGCTCAAAAAGAGACGTATTCTCCAGAAATCGGCCTGCGACTGCACTCACTGCGGACCCCTGCCACAGGCACAGTGGTCTCTGATTGTGCAGTTAGTGCCGCAGACCCTGCTCAGAGAGCGCACAGATGTTCCTGACCTCAGGGCGGCAGGACTTTGCCTGTTTGCAATTTTCCACTCAACCGCCAGTATGAAAAAGCAAAGCCCTCATGCAAACTTACCCTTCACTTCCTCCTAAATGCTTTTAGTGGTTACTTTAATCTTTTAAGTTCTTGGGGCTAATGCCATGCTCGCCATCAAGTGTACTTACATAATCAAATGGAGAAAGGGGGATTGGCGGATGGGGGGGGGGAGTGGGGTGGAAAATGAAGGATTCTTCAAACACATTACTCTGAGATTCACCAAATTAGAAATTCCCTTTAAACTTGCAGAAGCCCTTACCTGTCTTGAAGACGATGCACTCCATAGAAAGAGCCAGAGGAGATCTGTGTCAAATCACAGCTTAAGGCAGTTTGAACAAGTGAGACGCGCTCCACAGTGATTCTTTTAACATATCTATTTAATATTTCTGCATGCAACGAGAACACGTCTACATGGTACACTGGATACAACCCCCCCACCCCTCACATCTAGAAAATACTACAACAAAATGCACTTACAGCTTCATGCACCGAGCCTTGATTGTTACCATGGACATTTTAATGTTACGCTGTTGCAGTAAACTTTGAGAGTACATTGGTAATCGGGGAGTCGCTTTCCCTTGAAAGTGAGGAACATAAATAACAAATCGGATGATGGTCATGTTTTCAGAGATGTTGAGAAAGGCTTCAGTGGCATGGAATTACCCAAAATGCAGGTTCTTGTGAAATGTTTAAATTACACACAGGTATAGCGAGTTCAAAAGATCTTTTACATGGTCTATCCTACACTTGGTATAAGACAAAAGGCATCACATTAACAGAAGATCTGTGAGTGAGAACAGAGTATCTAAAGTCATCTGATGGTGGGGGACACGGGAAAGGGCGATATCCAACATACACCAGCTCTAATTGTTGTATCTTAATATTTCCCATCATCTCGATGACCAAATCAATGATATTGGCAGATGCGGTCAATAATGGCACGGGGAGTTAAAATAGGAAAGACCAATCAAAACAGATCACACCAGCTCTCCGGGCAAAAGTCTGCAGCCGGCCAGCAGCCGGATCGCACAGGTGAGGAAAAGGATCATTTTCGAAATCCACAAGATGAAAGCTATAGGAGCCAGCCAGGTCGCACACAGTTACTCACAAAGTCTGTGACACTGGAGCTCAATGGTACCTTCCAGGCGCAGGAAGGTACAGAAGGTACACAGCAGGCAAAGGAACGGTAAGTGAGTGATGAAGTATTTGTCCTTTGGCACAAAGAAAACACTCGGTCCAAGTGAGATTCTGTCAAGGATGTGTCTTCAAATAGAATCACCCTCTACACCTCAAAACAGCTCACCAGCAAAGCGAACGTCCCGTGTCAAATCCTGAGTGATGGTAATGCATCCGCGTAGGGAAAGAACATTATTTTCAAATAACATTCAGCCATTCTAGGGGTCTCCCACCATTGGCTGTACATCACAATAATCTTGACTTGATAAGTGAACAATCATGAAATTCCTGGTGGGAATGAACACCAGTAGACCCTCTGAGCTAGTACGGTAGGACACTCTAGATATGCATGAATAGGGACAACAAAATACAATATTTTTGCCTGTGAAAGATGTTGGAAACTAAGTAGGACATTTTAAAGACAAACAATGTACCAAGCCCTGCGACCACAGTGTCATTTAATGGGATTACAGCCAACTTTGAAGCCTTTACAATTGATGAACAAATACAAAACAATGCTGGAAAGAGACGCAAGAGCCTGGTCTAAACAGAGTACCGACAGCAGATGGAGCCCAAAATGAACCTCATTTAGCTGCAGCAGACTCGACATTTCCTAAAACGTGATAGGTGGCAAGAATGGGACTAAGAGTCGGGATCTGGAACTGATTTTCCAATAAAAAAAAACATTGACTTTGGAAAGGCTGGGACAAGCAGGGGGAAAAAAAGGCCAGGTTATAGTGATTTTTAGGCAGCGGCCGTGCCAATATTTTAATGATCCGGATTTAATTCGTAAACAAGTGATACGAGCGGTCTTCGCACGCACACCCCCGGTCCGCAACAGAAAGTCCTCTCTCTGCCCCAGCTGTTCCGTCTTTAGTGAGAAATGGATCAAATAAAAGCAAGAGCAAGATAAACTGGCCATAATTACTAGCAGATGAGGGCAAACAATGGTAAAGACAGGAAGTAAAGGAGATCTGGCCCTATCGTGAATATCAAGCGCGGGCCTCGCGTGTCCACTTTCGACTTGGAAAAGGAGATCGCAAATCACTACCAGCCGTGGAATTTCACCAGGCGGACAGAGGTGCCACAATTTACGGCCGCACGGAGACTTTCAGCAAAAGGAATGAACGATGTAAAGGAAATCACGCCTACACAAGCACGGCACTCTTAAAAATATATTCAGTTTCTTCGCTAAGGGGTTATTCAAATGCAGGGCTCCCCCCGGCCCCCATTCCCCTATCTAGTGCCGAGTTCAGTGCCTTCCAACCACAGTCAAACCACTGCCCTACTAGTGGATCTGCAGAAGCCAATATTTGCAGATTGTAAGATCACCTGAAAACGATCGACTAACTCCGAGGCCGGGGTCGCAACCCAGTGAAATTGAACAGAAAGGTCAGCAGGGGATAAATTCAGAAGTGACCTTCAATTATGTTCCCTTAAGACTGCCACGTTCTAGAGTCAGCTAGAATGGCTAGAGACATCACACCAGGATTAAACTGGGGAGAAATAAACTCCAGAGTGCATTTTAAGTGTCAGTGATGACAGAAGCAGTAAGCCCTGGGAATGCATTTTTTGTAAACACAGAGATCAGTGTCAGGGCTCAAAAGCCTGTGTTTTTTCTTGTTGTTTTTAAAGATACAAGAAGCCATAGCACACCAGCAAAATGTTTCAAAACTAAAACTGAATTCACACTTTAAAAAGATAACATTCTGCATCAGAGAAAGTCACGTTGAGAGGAATGTAAACATGCAATATTGGTTAGCCTTTGGCCTGCAGCTCGGTCAGAAAAGACAGCCCTGCTCTTGAAAGTATTAGGAGTCTGTGTGGGAAGCAAACAGCTGTGATTTATTTGCACCACCAGCAGAGCTAGCTTGCCTACACTATCGGGGCAATTCCCAACTTCATCTGAAGGACCTGCACAGCCCTTGTAGGAGGCATGTTATGCAAGGTATGCCAAGAACTATCCGTGATAAATCAACACAGCATTGGCGGTCTGACCCTGGGCATCAAAATAAACGACGACCCATTCGTGTCCCGTGGTAAGAGGCCGGGGACGCGAGGGGGCGGGGGGAGGTCGCGATACAGCCTGATCGTTTCCTCTCAAAATGAGTTGTTTTTTCTCTCTCTGACCTCACAGAGCAATTATGGATGCAGTCATTCAAGGTCACAGCGCGGGCTGCTGTCGACGGAGCGATGCGATCTGAGCATCATTTCTGCTTGGCAGGCCGGCAGAATATAGTGTGTCTGACAGCTTCCTCGTCTGTGGCGATACTGATATGATGGCCTTGTTGGAGATGACTTTAGCCTCTTTTAAGGAGCAAAGAGTTGCCCTTTGCTCCGTAAAAGAGACTAAAGTCATCCCCAGCAAGGCCGCTTGTGCCAAATGCCCGCTTCAGTAAGGACCATTAATCCGGTGCCGAGTGATTGATATTAAAGTCGGGACGGGGGAGTGGAATAAAGAAAACTAGGTTAACCCAGGCCAACATGGCGGCACAGATTTTTCTCTCAGTGGTGAGGGACAGGATTGAGCTGGGGATGAGGCACACGGGCTACGGTTTTCATTAACTGGATAATTAATTGTCGTGTGGTGTTTCGACTCAATCTAAATGGAAAGCGCAGGGCTGGGAACTGGTTCTTATTGGCAGGTGACTTCTGCAGCAAGAAGAAAAAAGGAATAATGGAAAAAGGGACGGCCGTTCTCATGATTTTCAGTCTTGATGAACTATAAATAAGGTCTGTACTTGGAAGAAATGCCACTAATAATAAAAATGAAAAGAATCTTGCTCCACCATTATAAAATAGCTTTTCCCTGCTTAAGCTTTTTCTTTTCCACATCCAGTATTTTCGAGAATGGCCCCATTAGCTATGTATATATAATATCCTTTAAAAAAAAAAAAAAAAAAGTCGGTGTTTTGGAACGGCTGGGAAGTTAATGGGGCCGTGGAGGAATCTAATTCTGAGGCAGAGAGTTATATTTCTGCTCGTTTTCAAATCGAATGCCAATTCCATATGGCTGAACATTTCCAAAGCAGACACACTATTACAGCACACTGTACTATAAAAATATGTTAAGCTAATCAGCGTCAAGTCCATTTATTGTAGGGACTTGATTTCACTTGGAAACCAACGCCAACTACAGTCCAAAAGTCTGCTTTCCAACACTAGCTACTCTGTCTGAGTGTCTGATGTTATATATGGCTGTTTATCCTCTGCTTTATTAGGTGTGGAAAGATCATTCACTTTTTTTTATGGAAATTAAATCTCTTCTCGAGGATAACTGACCAAGGAAGGAAACATATGGTTTGGGCGGTCAGGGTCAAAGGAGTAAAAAAAAGGTCTTGATTTTCATAGCTAAAAATGTTATTATGTGCATTGGCAAGAACTGGATGAATAACACTGCTGTACTGAGCTTTTGTGGTGTAAGAAAACATCTGTAAAAAGGGGCCACACCAGTACATTGAATATTCCAAAATTGCTAAGACCATTGTGATATTTAAATGTAAATACTACACCTGCTACGTTTGGTCAACAAACGTGTCTTTTTCTTCTGCCATTATTGGTAGAAAAAGGGTTATAAATATGACTAATTATTAAGTCTGTTAAAATGTTTTACATGCTGTTATTGTTGTGTATTATACCCATTTCAAAACCAGCAAGATGACAAATCCATCACTGCACATATAGAAAGGAAATCAAAAAATCTGTTCCTTAGCAACCAGCATCATTCTAGTTTTTATGATGTACAACACTTAAGTTGTGTGTGAAGTCTAATATTGATTGTAAGCTGGGATCTTAAACATTTAACACTGACTGAACTGACAGCGTTACAGAAACGCTGCTGATATCGCAGAGAAATCTTAGGTAACATGAAAGGAAGCATAAATAACACACAAGATTGTTGTACATGCATCTTTTAAATGTATGACACACTTCAAACTGAAAAACCCTTTTTCTTTCTTGTTTGTTTGCCAGCCTGTTCTATAATAAATGTATATCACATTATTTACAGACACTCATGGCAGAAAAGACTACGGCTTATTTATGAAAGCTTCCACACCAAAGTTGGATGCTTATGAGAGGAAAGAAATCATGTGAAATATGTAAATGTGAAAGCTAGTGTCACAGAGGACAATTCTGAAAACCTATCTATAGAAAGATTACATTCTTGTCCGTTATCTTGTAATACATTTCACTGAGATACAGAAGGGTCAGTATCAAGTATCACCTCCTAACACCCCTGCCTCAATCCTCTCATTTGCTGACATAACTGCTGGGCTAACCGGTACGGTCGGACCACAATGCATTTCACTACAGGGAGGACATTCTGGGAGGCAACTGAAGTGTACTGTAGATTAAATTGCCCACCACGCAGAGGTAATACACAAGCTGCGCAGTGAACCCTGGCTAAAAGCACCTGCAGGCAAAGTTAGATGCTGTCACAAGGCCTAACGTGGAAGACAGCGGAGGCGTAATAGATGGATGCCAAAGAGACAAACAGGAGTTTGAGGTTACAGCTCAGCTTTGCCATCTATCTTTTCCAAGGTAAAACAACTTGTGGGCTTTCGGAGGACTTGATTAATTATCTGGGAATGGCTGGGCTTCCTTTTCTTTTCTTACAGTATCTTAAAATGAAGACCGCAATTAAGCAATCCATTAAAATGTCTACTTGTAGTAAGCATAGAGATGTATATATAAAAATATCATACAATTGATGAGTTAATATGAGCATAAATAGATATAGTATAAGGGGAAGAAGGCCCTTTTGACTGTTTAAAATAAATATTCGTGGTCGTAAAAGGGATGTTTGTTTTTAAAGCACCATTACCAAAAGCTGTCACTGCCAAGCTTTCATACATTTGAGCAAATTAGCTCTGAATTGAAGAGTGAAACACGAGCTAATGCAAATGTATCATTAGGAGGAGTATCACATTCATAAATCATGCGATCGTTAAGAACAGCCCAATAATAAAAAGACATCTTTACAACTATATTCTGCAAAAGTCTGTACCGTACAATTGCTGTGTGTCAGAATGAAATTGAGTCCTTCTGCTATACAACCTTGCATTTGTCTTATATCTAGAACAGAGTAAGGCACAACATTAACACATTTGTGGTACAGTTTAAGAAAATACACAATCAGCACCAAAGTACCTAACGAAAAGACTGAATGCAAAATCATTCTGAATTTGCCTAATTTAAGAATAATTTAAATAGAGTTAAATGTGTAGGGAAATGCAAATGTATACAGTGGTGTTATTTTCCATGACTGCACTGAAATGTGGTTAGAATGATTCCTTCTCACAATAGGTTGTCTATTGCTGCAACCAGGCCTATGAGGCAGAGTTGATTTCCACGGGTTCTTGTAGCCATGCTTTTTACAAGACTGCAGAGGGAGCCAAAACACTGTGTGAAATAAGCAACACTAAAAAGATCAACCGAAATTCCAATGCATCTACGAATTCAGCTGTTGAGTGAAATGCAATTTTGTCGAAGAGCACCTTTTTTGAACCAAACCGAGAAGTGAACTGACTAGTAAAAAGCTTTTGTTGTTGTTGTGGTTGTTGTTTTTTAATAGTACAAAATTGTCAACAAATCAAATAAATTCCTCATGTAAAATAAATTTTGTTTGTCGTGGTTTTCATTTTTGGTCACCATTGTCATAGATATATATATTTTTTAAGTGATTAAAGGTCACTGTTGATTTAACAAAGAAAACAACCTTCAGCAAGAACATTGGCAGTTAAGACACTGTGACCGCCTGCACGATAACATTAAAAATACAAATCAATAATGTGTCCACAACAGCAAAAGCCAAGGAACCTTACAACCCCTAGAAAGAAAGAACGGTCATTTAACACATTTAAAACATCACACCTTGATTTAGACAAACTCTGCAAACATCTGTTTTGGTATTTGCTCGGTGGTATGTTTCCCCTGTAAGATGAGACACTGACAAAAATACTGAACACTAGTAGATGTTTGGTTCTTCATGACAGCTTTAGATAAAACAGATCACAGGATCCACAGAGAGACATGGGCTGCCCTGCTGGTGTTACAGAGAAAGAGGGTCATTACATTTTTTTGCAGCATAGTGGTAAGCATAGGTAAAATGGTAGTTGTTCTTGATTTTGAGAAATGCTTAACAGCTAATTATATGAATGAATGTCATTTTTTAGCAATTGTCAATTTGCAAAAAGGATTTAATTAAAACAGACTTTGTAGATGAACCTTATGGACTTCAACAGGTTTGAATTTTACTTTTGTTTGCTTAAAGTGTGTGAAGGGTGTTAAAAATTAGAAAAAGTATAATTAGTAGACTATAACTCCTGGGCACCCTGTGTGTAGAGAGCACCAATTCTCAAATTTAAATCAAAGGGTGCCAACTGCATTCCTTAAATTACAGAACGCGCATGCTACACCAATCACCCCACCGATAACAAAACAAACAGCTGCTACACAAAAATAATCGCTCGCCACGCTGACCTCAAAATCATCAATTATTGAACACTAAAGCGCTGCCAATTAAGTACTCGACCTTCACTAAACAAATCAGTTCAATCAATCCCCTTCCTGTCGACAAAAAACGATACGACCTCCCTCGAATAGCCCTTTTGGCAGCAAAAATAAATAAATAACAGCGTAAGCTAGCATGGATTGGCCTATGAAGCACACTGCAACAAACAAGTATTTTTTACCATCTGTTTAGTTTATGTAAATCCGTCTGTAAAAAACAACAGCTTCATTGTGTTTGGCAGTTTTCATCACAACTATGGATTCCAACGTGCTGTAAATTATTGTCATTTGCAGTTGCCTTCTTCAAACCGTACAATGTCAAATATGGGGGGAGGGGAAATTGAGCATCGCTGGGAATTTGAGACTTGCCTAATACTGTACTCCCACGTTGCAAATGTATTTTATCAAGATAAATGCTTACTATTGATTAAACACGTGTGTCTTTTCCAAGGGAGCTGGCAGTCCAGGCCTATAATACAACAAACAGGCAGTGCATGGCAAGATTAAATTAACGTATCACTTCACAGATTCTGCGTTAGCCATCAAAATCTTCAACCAGAGAGTCTGTGGTATAAATATTGTATAAAAAGCATGTACCTTTCAGTATCAGAAAAAACATCCGTTTCCGAGTGTGAAAGAATAACCAAACTGTCAACGATAAGATTACATATCGCCCTCACACAACAGGCAACGACAAACCCCATCATCCTCAATAAAATAATCATTCCCTCACATTTCAGAGTCTGAGAAATCCCCAGTCACTACAGAGAGATCTCATTCATGTTGATGCATTTAAATGACAATGAGGAAAACAAAAAACAAAAGGATGTGTGCAAATAAACAGCAATCAAGTGGAATTCCCCAAACAATAATCATTAACGATGGGCCCACTGTGTGTGTAGTTCTATCAGGGTTTTCAAATTTAATCACGCTACAAAGAAACACGATCTGCCGTCAACTGATACAGTAACAAAAGAACCCATTACAGGCAATTAGCTAAGAAATGACTGGTGGTGATGAGGAATCTTTATCTGGCACCGCATAAATCACATCCATTGATATTCTCCCCTCTTCCTATTGTCAATGTAACATTAGTGGAGCTATTAATTACTATTATGGGATATCAGCAATAAGTGATGAATCATTTTAATTCTGAAGCGGTTACAACAGCGGGGGGAAAGCGGTGTCAACAGGGGATTTGTTAATTGGCAGACTGGAAGAGCAGAGTGCTTTATTTGGGAAAAAAACTATCCCATAAGTTATCAGAGCCCGGAGAACAACAGCGTACATTTTCCAAGTGTACATAAACTCGTTGTACCAAACCCGATCTTTATGGAGTATTTATGGGCTAGTAAATCAAACCCTCCAGTATTTATCTATTCCCTGTCAGATCCGTGACGGGCCGTGATGGTGCTTGTGGGGCCTGTGACTTTGAGATGGCTGGATGGACCAATGATGACCCAATGACGATGTTCGCCCCAACTGTAAAACTGCAGATTCCTCTCTTTCTCTTTCTAAATACAGATTTGTTCACTTTAGCACCAAACTATCCATATCACTCAGGAAGAGAGTGTTTTGTAGTACAGAGTTTTCCAGGATATCTCTCCTTGCATGTTCCTCCTCCGGCTACTCAACGCCACTCCCCCACAATTCATCTGTCAGGTTTGACGTCGCCTGATCTTTGTTTTTGTGTTATTGTCATTGTGAGACAGTGTTCCATAATTAAATAAACAAATGCTTTCTGTCAACGAAGCCAGCAATCTTTTAAGATGGAAAAGGAAACTTGAATAAATCCAGGTATAAGTTATGTAATCATAGAACACACAAGTATAAGATCTGAACAGAAAAATCTCCATGTGTAGCAGGGCCACATGCTGTTGGAAATCACAAATCAATCTTGATTCGATAAACTGGGCAGATTCTGTACTTTGTCTAACATTAGTAAAATTACAGTTGTTGGTTAAAACCTTTTGAATTGTTTAGTGTTTGTTCTTTTAAATCTATATAGCAGTATTTTGGGCCTCTTTAAGGAACTGACAGTCGAAGAGTGTATTTATCTGTAAAAACAACAGCAAAACAAAGACTCTCATACAGCAAGGTTTCTTGGCTGACATCAGGGCTGTGCAATAGCCGACTCACAAGCTTTTGTGTGTTGAAACTAAACACCTTTGGACTGTGGACTGACGCTTTTGTGACCGGAGAACTTGCAGCTTTACATAAAGGCTCTTTAAAGGTGGACTGGAACCAAATACCATATTTCTCATTGAGCTCCACACAGCTGCACCAGATACAAGAAAATGATAATAATAAAAAAAAGTATAATAGTCAACTATGAAATGAAAGCCAGTTACTGACTTTTCTATAGGGACTGCAGATTCCAAAGGTTAATTCGCTGTAAACCACACAGTCTGGATTAAGGATTTCAACAGCATCATAACATTCTTCTATTTTATTTGGTCTAGAAGTTTGAATTAAATCACCGCACCTTCCATCGCAGGGTACGAGCACGAAGAATACCGAACACGGTCAGACAAGAACTTAATGCCTCAAACAAAAGGCAGCACGACAAAACAATCTTGCTTTAAGCGGTCTAATAATGCAGAAAGACCGACCCGCGTGAGGGGAGACGTACACCGCCGACAACAAAGTGGAATTAGACTGCGTTTCTGTTCCCCATGACTAGATTAAATCGGGCGAACCCTGCCGAAACAGGTCAGATCTCACCCATTCCAGTCACCGGGTCCCTTATATGTTCATAAACACTCAAGACTGTCCTCCACACATGCTCCGTGACCTCCTTCAGAGGGAAAGGGCAACTTACAGGCAGACAAAACCTATAAAAAATTATTATAAAAAACACAGCTGTGGGATTTTACTGCCCAGGCCTTTTTTTTTTCTCTCTCCTGATAGATGCTGTGCAGTACATTTTTTTATGAGAAGTCGTGTGAAGCCCCATCTAGTCCAAGATGTGCTTAATTAATATTTACACAGAAACAGACTCCGTGGTCGGCCGGCTGCATCGCAGGGCAGGGTCACAGCAATTATACACCTTATTAAAACCTATTACTCAACCCGAAAAGGAGCACTTAAGGCTTTCGTATCGATGGCTGCTGACCAGGTGGCCCATTAGCAGAGGCTGTCAAGAAAAAGTACTTGTGACGATTAAATTAACTGTTAACAACTCAATAATTAGAGTGAAGACTAACTGTTACTATTATAATGATGATGATGATTATTGTCATCATCTTATAAGTAATACTTAATATAAAAAAATAAAATAATAATAATAATAATAATAATAATAATAATAATACTGTAATAATAAGAAGAATTTTGGAGCTTTGGCTGAACCAGTAAACGCCAGTGAACAACACACACTTGAAACAAAGTCACTGATTAAAGTACTAATTGTGTGTGCCGTGAACATCACGCATGTGCAGTTGGTATTATTCAAACGTTGCTGTTTAAATGCATGAAAACTCCCAAGAGAAGGAAACATTTTAGGTTCCCTCCGAACGTCGAGTTGGACCATTGATTAAAAGTAGTGTGTAAAAAATAACGATCAAGGCAGAACCACCAACCACAAATCACATCTAGCAGATAAAATAAGACCTGCAGCGAAGCAGACCGGAGACAAGAAGAGAATTTTGATGGCGTGCAAGAAATAAAAAATAAAAAAATCCTTTATGACAGGATTTTTCCCATCATGCACTGTATCAAAAACAATAGGCCAACTGACTGACCATCTTTCAAGTTTGGACACAAGTGAAGAGCGAGCTCGTCCTCAAACGGCCGGCGTTTAATTTCTGCTAATTGACTGTCAGTCCGCGCCTGCCGAGCAACTGAGTGACGGGCCGAGGGCCGACGCCGGCAATTTACTGTGCCGGCGCGATTCCCAGCCTCCTGGTTAATGAGCTTCTTCTTGTAACTTAATCCCCGCTCTCGATAGGAAAAGCACTTTAATGTGAAAAAGTGGAAAATTACTTACATTAACATCTGTGTAACTGTGTAAAGCCTTTCCCCCCCCACCAACCCCCTGTTAGAGAGCCTGACACATCAAAAGAGACTCGCTTTTAAAAAGAGAGATTTAGTTAGAGATAGATAGATAGAAGAAAGGGAGAGAGAGAGAGAGAGAGAGAGAGAGAGAGAGAGAGAGAGAGAGAGTGGGGGTAGAGTGTGTATTTGTGTGTGAGCGAGAGAGAGAGAAAAGGAGGGGGGAGAGAGAAAGAAGGAGGAGGAGAGAGTGAGAGAGAAAGAGATGGAATGAGGGAGAGAGAGAGAGAGAGGGAGGGAGGGAAAACACTATTTGCAGCTCCAGCTTGGCCCAGACTTGACAGATGTCAGATCACACTGTTTAAAATAACAATGCAGGGTAACTAGTGCCTGGGGAAATGTCCTCTTATGAGCACTTAGAGATCTAGGTCAAAAAAGCTTTTGGGATCTCCTCATCTTTACTATGATTTATGTCTGGAGTCCAGTACAGAAAATATAAACATCTCTGAGATACAGATTTGAAGTGCTTTATTGCCACCTTAGGGCCAATTTCATGCCATATGGGATAATGTCCAATAAGGGTCAAACTTGAACACTTCATATTGTTATTGAATGAAAAAAAAAAAAAAAAGTTCAAAATGGTTCAAAAGCAGGTACACTTCCTGTGACATTGTATCGAGTTACTGTCCTTCAAAATATTAGACCCATGAACTCCCAACTTGACATAAGACTAGTGTTGTGCTGTTGCAGCAAGCTACAGGTTTAACTAGTACGTAGTAGTAGTAGTAGTAGTAGTAGTAGTAGTAGTAGTAGTAGTAGTCATAAAGGGCATTGGAGTCCTCCCTCTCAGATTGTATGATGCTTGTCAGATTGTCTTCAATTCTACGCTATAAGAGGCTTATACTCCGATCATAACAATTGGCCTGTGATGCTGTTCCAAACCTTTAGTAGTGCTAATATCTGAACAGTCAATATATAGATATATATTTTAAAGTTCACACATCTTCCACATAGAAAGCTATGGCTAAATATTGAAAAATTCCTTTAAAATCAAACTGCCAAAATAAGAAATAAGGTAGTGATGCATCACGTGCCATACAATGGCATTTGTTTATCCTATGTTAAATGAGCTCAAAATATGCTATAAACCTTTTTAGTTTTCTTTAATTACAACAAAGTTCACCAGCCAGGCGTACAGGTATAATTTTATAAATACATGCTACTTACCGAGATACTGTGTTGTAAATACAAGGAGAATTGAGCCTGCCAACTGAATTTGAGCGTTATAGTGACTGTACACTTTTCCAGACGCAATACCTGAACACAGTGAAAGCCAATTCCTTCCAAACGAGACACCTTCCCATTAAACTTCTTAAAACTAAATACAACCTTTTCTCAAACTTGATTGCTCTCCGACGCTCCGGTTACAAATGGAAATAAATGTATCACAGAGACTAGCCTTCAAAAGGGTTGACAGCTATAAAAGACTGAGCCGGGGCCTACAAATCTCAGGCTGTCAAAACACTATCATGTCAGTAGTATCCAGAATATGCCGAGATGGGGAAATAAAAGGTAACGTCACTCGAGACTCTCGCATCTCTAACAACGAGCGCTGTACTCAGACTGGTGTTTCAGGCCTCCAAAGCAGTACAGGTGGGGGAAAAAAACCTTACACTAGTGAAGAATGCCAAACCGCCAAACCTCAAGCCAACAGGTGGAACTGACACAGCGTCCCGGCGGCCGTGCTCCGCGGTGTTGTACAGCTTGTCGCTCGATGTACATTTATTGGATAACACAACTAGCATCAGCCCTACCTCCAAAGGCAACCCGTTATGCTCTCGCTCTCGGCACACACAGATGGGCCGCACGGCACGACGCAAACACACCACAATCCTTCACTGCACTCCTTGGTCGACACACGCAAGTCTGTGGCTCGTTTTGTGGGGTCCCGGAAAAAAGGGCGCTGTGTAAACTAGCCAAGCCAACATTTCCGTCAACACATTTAATTATCTGAAATTTGGAAAATTGCTGCTTTTAGTGCCAAGCCAATACAAAAAAAAAAAAAAAGTGAAGGGGTACTCTTCTGATATTACACTCCATTACAAAAAATCCCAGAATAAAAATAAACTGACAGACTATTACTGGGGCTGTGTAACAATTTGCTCAACTGATAGCTCTAATTTCATGCAAATATGAGGCTGTTATCTGCAGCCTGCGAAGCTTTTACAGAGCTGGAGTGGAAATTCAGCCACTGCGTATTTGCAAAGCAGCGACTCTCAATCCCCTATGGTGTCTGAAATACGTGCGAACAATTACAGCTTGAAATAATATCCATACGGGTGCATTACATCGCCAAATTAATTTTTAATTGCTAATAAATGGATTCCTACTAATTAGGTCTTTCCCATTGAATAAACTGGGACGTGTTTTAAACTATCTCACCAGTAATACATTTCATTAAAAAGAACAAAAAAAAAAAACAATCCCTAGTGACGGCTTTTTTTCTAAGGAGAACTACATTTGGTCACAGTTTTGACTTTGACTGTAGTTTCTCCTCCTGCAATTGATTTAAAAAAACAACAACATCTGTGTCCTGATGGTCTTATCTTTCGGGCTTTATTGCTACAGCAAACAAAAGCCTTCTCATCCAGGCCGGGTGACGCATCATAAACCTCTGCACTCAACATCGACAAGCTGGGTATTGAAAGACAAGTAAATAAATAACCTTGTCAACTGAAGAAGCAAGTTTGCAGAATTATAAAATACAAAGGCTGACTTTACTCTGTATAAATTGTAGGTTTCATCCAGCTTTGGCAGAGCCGATGATTGACAAATTCTCTGGACATGAGGGACATTCCGAATAAACTAATTCAGGCGGGAAAGACCCAAGAGGTTCAAATGGGTGAGTGTGGGGAAAATGGGAAACTGTTCGCAGGACTCCCTAACACACAAATTCAAGTCTCCGTACAGTTTGTACTGAAAATAACCCTTACATTTTTAAATTAGACTTTACATATTCTGCAATATCTTTAAATGTGTTTATGATCAAGCAGGGGCACAGTATATTCTGTCTCAGTCAAAAATGAGGGTGAGTTTGGTCTTTTTATTTTAAATCAAACACAAACTCCTCATCTGTATTTATCAACAGACATGACCGAGGGAAATAATCCTCGTAAAAAACAATTACAGCAAGTGCGTTCTCTCCACTTAACAGTTTTAACATAATTTACTCCGTTTCATTACACACATTAAATAAACGCGTGAACTGTTTTGAATTAAATCAGAGGTGGCTGGGAAAAATAGGCGATATTATACATGAACTAATGGGATGTAAACGGCATTCGGTGAGCAGTAATGGGCCGAGCATCTCATCGGGATTGGACTGAACACACAGGTATTGTGGCGAGAAGTCAATCAACATAAAGGAAATCAGTTTCATCTCAAATTTTCTTTTTCTCTTTTTCAAATTGTATTTATTATTTTCCCACACTGGACAACTGTTAGTGAAGGCCCAGCTTAATGTGTTGAAGCAACTTAAAAGTGTAAGAGATGAAAAGTGACATATTGCCCACAACACTCTCACTGATCCACCAAACAGCATATTACCCCCAATTTCTGTATTTTATAATTACCTCACGAACGACCCAGTGAGAAAGCCACAGCTGGAAGCTATTTCTTTGCTTCGTACTTTATATATTTTGTGTGTGTGTGTGTGTGTGTGTGTGAGAGTCTCTATTCTTCTGGCCCACCCACAACTTATTTTTCAATTAGCAGCTCCTCCAAATGCAGTAATGAAAGCAGCTGCTAAAGAGCACTCACTGACTGTCATCGCAACACTGAAAACCCAAACTGTAAATAGCACTTTGTAAATCACTTGTCACCGTGGCTGTCAGCTCTTGCTGGGCACACACAGCGAGAGACAATGCAACCCATCTGCTAAACTCCTGTCGGATCCCCCCCCGCCCAACACATCAACTCAACCCACCCCCCCAGTCCGTTATTAGAAGTGCGAGACATCCTCAAACTGGCAGGTGTCTGTCACCATCTGTCCCTCTCCATTCCTGTCCAGCACGGTCAACGACAACAACTCATTCAAGGTGTGTTTTCAGCAGGCAGCAGAGTGATCTGTCACCCAGGCGTTCTACTTCCCACCCTCAAAATATGTCATAACACTCATCTGATCACATCCCAAATCCCGTGAACTGCCTTGAAAACGTTCTCCGACCCTTCGCAGCAAATTTGTCCGCACTCTCGACTAAAGACCGCCAGCTGCCATGTGAAACGGCTCTTGCTGCTGCAGGGCCCTTTTTCACATCCATCGAGAGCACGTAGTGAAAACAAAAATAGATCCAGGGAACCGATTTTCACAGATCTTTACTTTATAAATAGCTTAGGCAAATATCCATATCTGAATCTGTTCTCTGAAATCTGTCACGTAGGTCTCATGACAAACCAGATCAGATAGTGATCAGTCATATACACATGGTTCAAAGAATAAAACCCCAGGTGAAGTGTAAACAGCAGAGGACACAATCACAGCTCCAGGAACTGCAGAGACATCTCTTGCTGGACTGAGACAGACGTTGACCTTCGACCCTGGCTCGGTGAGAACAGGGGCACGAAGTTTTTTCAGCAGCGACAAGACTGTGTCAATGCGCCATTAATACTCATTAGGCACATCGAGGCAGCCAGGATCCCACAAGCCTCACTTTCTCACAACACATTACTCCCATCCTGCAATAACAACACAGCAACTAACCTAATTAGCGACAGGGATACATTATTACATCCATCACGCATAACGACACAATTAATCAAAAAACTCTCCTCGTTGGAAACTTGAAATTCCTTTGTCACTGTTCTTTAGGAATATCTCATTTAATGATAAGGTAATTTACCCCTTTCATATCTTCAAACCTATTGTCTTAATGGTTTGTAATTGCAATAAAGCAAAAGAGCAACTGTCTCTTAAATTGATGTGATATTAATTGACTAGAGGGATTAAATCCCCAATAAATCTTCCACAGCCCGAGGAACAAGACTGTCTAACTATTATTGGCAAATATTGTATTTAACCGAGTTTGTTTTAATTGAGTTTTTAATTTGCATCTCTTTGGTGCCACGCAAATGCGAAGGCTGAAATGAAACCTGCAGTGACTGATGGGAAGCTTTTGGTTTGCTACACTGAGTAGGGTTTTAAACATTTATACATCTGAAAGTCTGTCTCCTGTAATTTTCATTAAGTTAAAGAAGCAGGATTTTGTATGGACAGCAAGCTACTGTCAGGATTAAAACAAACAACAAGAATGAACAGAACGGAGGAAATATATAACCAACTTTGCTGAAGCTTGATTAACCCAGACTGGCCCATGGTCCAATTACACAACGCGCTCGCCAACAGTTAGGACATGCCTGGTGCACTGACTGACCTGGCGCTGCCTCTTCTGGCTCTTCTTCTTCTTGCTGAGGCGCTGGCCCAGGTTCTGGTTGTTCTCCTGGTCCGAGGGGCCGTGGTGCCGGCTCCGGCGGGGGTGGAAGTTCAGGCCATTGGGCAGCTTGCCGGGCTTCTTCTTCTGCAGGGTGCCAGGCAGCCGGTCCATGTGCTCCTGAGGTTTCACAGCCAGGTCCTTCTGGACAACAACAGAACAGACACAATTAATGACTGATTCATGAGGCCTTCATGGATTTATCTATTTAAAGAATGAATAGACCGGAGAAACATTGATGTTTTACCGATGTTTATAAAATCATCCCGTTAATACACTACAGCAGGGAAACATCTATCTTGCCATTTCCTGTTACACAATGCAAGTTCACAATCACATTGTCTTGGGTTAACAAACTAACAGAAGGGCTTTTCCCTTATAAACATTATACACTTTTAATTTGGCAACCATCACACACAATTGATATGAGGTTTTACATATGAAAAGACAAAACAAAACACAATACACATAAAAATATGAAATCGCTGTAATAAACATATCCACTTATCTACTCATCACAGTAATGAGGATTAAATGTCCTGAGCAGACCAGGCTAAGCGACACACTATGGCACACACACCATACCACGGTAGATCAAATTAGATCAGTATTCCCCCGCTGTAGGTCACGCAGCAGTAATGATTAGGTTTAATAAACTGCTTGGTGGCAATGTAGTGGATCAATAACAGCTCAGGTGAAAAGGAAAAGCTCAAGTTAGACAAATCACATTACTGCACTGGCCCTGTCCAAAGGGAAAGATCATAGGAAACACAAACACAAGACAACAATTCCTGAGTTTCATACGAGTTTGGCGAACCCACATTACTACACGTCTCATATACAATTCTTGTATCTAAGGCTTATATGTAAGTTTCACCAGGCGTTCTCATGTATTACTGAGTCTCAGAAGAAACCCATACTGTGCAATAATTTGTCACTGACTTTCTCACCTGTGACAGTTAAGCCCGAACTGAACAGGCAGCGCAAGAGTACATTGGAGTGTCCTTCAGAAGCGTCTCTTCTGCAAACTAAATCTCCAGGGCTGGAGTAATCTTGTCATGGCTCCGATAATGGTGTTTTGATCACCTGTTAATGCTGTTAGCTGACAAACTTCTTGAGGAAGCTGGCTACAGAGATTTTCACAAACTTACCTTTGGACTTCATTTGATTAGTTACATTCATGGTCACTGATTAAATGTCATGCCTCTGTATCTGTCCGTGATTATGTTTCTTTTTGATTTTACTTTTGCTCCTTCTCCTCTCAATCAAAAGCATTTGTTTTTCTTTTCTGTTCTACATGCATTTTCCTGTGTGTCCTAAATGCACTGAAAGATCCATTTGTGAAGGAAAAACGTTCACATCCGATGGGGCTTTGACCTATTTCTGTGACTGTCAGCCCTTGTGTGAGTCTCCTCTGCAGATTTGGTGTGACAGAGTGTCTGTGCCCCTTCCTGTGGATTTACAGCCATGCCAATTCAAACTGATGGCCAGGAAACAGAGCTAAACCCTAGCAACGCATGCACATACTTAAGTTCAGCTCAAACGTGATGCAAGAAAACATCTATGTTTAAGTACAACAATAACAACTGGGAAATCAGTCTGCTGCACATAAAAAAACTGACTTCACTGCAGCACGAACCCGATGAAAAATATCTCCAATGTTAGTTTACAAGTTATTAAAACACAGGCCTGAAGTCAAATTTCACCACCAACCTGAAGTACTTTTTCAGGTTTCAAGTGAGGCATTTGCTAGTAATGCTTACAAAATACACCCAGAAAGAAAGAGGTTTATTTTACTCCTCAAATCTCCCGTTGTGTTTATGCAGAGGTAATCAAAGAGAAACAGGAGACCAGTGGCAACTGCACCTACAGGCAACCTGTCCCGTCAATTATTTGCAAACGACACTCAATATTTCTTGGACTCTCCAGTATCCCAAACAAAGAAACCCTGCGGTCTGAAAGCCGAGCGCGGCAGAGGTTCCCCGCAAGAGAGGTTAACATGAGCAACAAATTATGGGCTGTATAGTTAAGACTCGCAAAAAAAACACAGTTCTCTTTAAACGATTTGTCTTTAAGGCAAATTAATGCACATGTGTTTTAGGATTTGCCCCCTTTTCTCTTTCAAGTCATCTGGAACTAATAGAAGAAACCTTTAAAAAATGCCAAGTATATTGAACTAAGTCCTACCCCAGCAGACCCAAGGTTGTTTGTGTTGCTTTCAGAGAAACTAAACTAGCAAGACCTGGAAATACCTATTGTGTTTGTGTGCATCAAAGATCTTCTCAAATTCATGAAGAAATGTACTAGGGACCAAGTGTGTACATAACTCTAAGCTTTCTTCAACTCTCTTTGGTTCAATCCTTTTTTTCTTTTTAATAATCACATACTTTCATTTCCCAGTAAAATAATAAAACAATAGTCTAATAGCAGTTCAGGGAGATTTCATATTTCTTCGGTTATTTCCCAGGGCCGCTAGTAGAGTTAGTTGCTCCGAGCAATGGAGTCTGCAGAGGTAATGCATCCTTCTACTACGGCTTATTTTAAACCCTTAATCGCCTATGCATCCTAATTGTATAATGCCTCCTTCTTCTCAGATAAATTACCTTGTTTTTGTTCCATCTTGGGCTTGTTTGGGTTACTGCTCTTTTTTTTTTTTGCGCGAGTGCTTTTTGGGAGTGTGTTTTTGTTCCGAGGCTTTGTCTTGGAATCTGAAAAGCAATACAATCCCAAACCCCAGGAAAGCTGATAATGCCTCGGTTGATCTGTTTATTACATAGCAGATTAAATGGTCTGTAGGTTCATCCACGGGCTACAAAAGACTCAAGATCCATAAGCTCCCTTGATAAGGAAACTGAAACTTTATTAAATTACAAAAAAAAATACTACTAAGGAAGGAGTGAGTTATTTTTACTCGGCTGTGGGCTGTTTACATCTTGGCTTTACTCGTTAAACCATTTTTAAGGGTTGATATGACAAGGTTAAAAAGCAGCACATGAAAATCAATGTAGTGTCGGCTTGCTGCTACATCTCAACAGTGTTGGACAACTTTTTCATTTTTTATTGTAACTGTAAGATTGTGTTATTGTTTTCATTATTACTCTAAAAGGAAAGTAACTGTTTATCTTATTTCTCATCTCACATGATTTATACTTACAATACAACGTTGCGAGTCCTTCATTGCTGTATGATTTGCACTTTTATTAGACTATGCATGCACCATAACGGAGGGAAATGGTATGGCACACCAGCAAAGAGGTATTTGGATGTATCATTCGGTTAATTGTCTTTAGCTTAAAATTTAACGTTCACACCTCATGTTGCAACACCAGCAGATAAACCAGGAGGAGTAATGAGTTAGCGGCAATCCCAAGATTTAATCCTTTTCCTTAATTTAGCAATCAGACCTGGAAGAGGCACTACCCTGAATCCAATCCCATGACAGGTTAATTTAGCTTCTGTCAAGTTCCTCCTGGAGAGAGCGGCTCGTTTTAAAAATAGAAATATGCAAGACAGCACTGTGAGCAACAGCGTGTAGGAACAAACTTTATCTGAGGTCATCTCACAGAACAAAGCGCGCCTGCTTCACTGCCGTTACGCTTTAAAGATATTCAGATGTGTCGGCTGATGTACAGTAGTGCTTCGCTGGTATCTGAGTCATCCTTCTTCAGCCCAGCGTTGCAGTTTTGCATCCTCGCCTTATTCATTTTATTATTTTTAACATTGTTTGGCATCACTCTAATAATTACCCCCCGATTTTTTTTGGAAGGCAACGTCGACTTATCATGTTTTGACAAGCTAATGAAAAACACCCACTCTTCGTATTATTCCTCTTGGAATTCAAAAGCCAAAATGTGAAGAGAGACAGAGTGGATCAAAAGACTACTTTCTAGACAGACAGCTTTAATTATTTTACAAAGACGGCACTGTTCAAGGGATTGGCGAGACTCATTCCTCTTTGATAATGCACCACATGACTTTTGCTGTGGTTAAACAACGTATTACACACAAACACACACATATTCTGTAGAAAAACTAAAACCACATCCAGATGACATCATGCACAGACCTCCTCTCCACGGCAGTCTTAGTAAATGATTCAGGCTCTGGGAGCTTGTCCAGAAATTACAATATCCAAATTGGAAATGTCTTCCACATTGTGATTTATAGACACCGGTTCGGTACTGTCTTCACCCATAATGGAGCAGAAAAACATCTCAATGACAAAAAAAAGATAATGAATTGTGTAGTGTTAACATATTTGAGTGAAGCCATTGCACTATTATTCTTCTGATAACGTTTTTAAATTCGTATCCTGACTAGGTCCTACAATCCCCCCCCCACACACTGGTACACATCAGCCACTTTCCAATTTCTCCTCGTGAAATGCATTGGAGCATCTGTCAGCAGCAGCTCTGCCAAATCACTGTAAGAAGACTGAGCATTTTAAAGCCGAATAAAACCACAATCCTGTTCGTTCCATACCGTCAACCTGCCGTGTGTCTTCATTTCCCCGGCAGAAAATCATGCAGTCAAAGGAGACAGGAACATATTGCTCCTGCTCGCTGCTGCCAAGGTTCAAAGACACCCACGTCACTCTCTCAAGTCCTAACTATGGCGCTGATAAGCACCGATCCTGAGCCGACAACACAAGTGTCAGTGGCACACACTTACGCACTGTGGAGGGGCTGCGGGGGCGGCCGCGACAGAAGGTCCTTGTGGGGCAAGAGAGTTTAATTCCTTTTTATTTATTTGTCATAGATCTATACATTTAATTCATTTCCAGAGGTGGCGAGACCTCCCCTCCAATCCACTGCAAGGTTTTGACAGCTCCTCAACCGTTTTATTGTTTAATCATCGATTCAACTGTGTATTTTCGGAGCCACGTGCACAACAGTCCTGTGTTGTGATGGAGTGGGGCGTCTACAGATATTTAACGGCTCCAGATTTCTGCAGTCATGGTTTTCTATAAAGTATGGTCTTCCTCATTGTTATTATAGCTCAAATGCAAGACAAAATGGCAACTAGAGAAGTGGATACAGATTGTTTACTGAAAGCCATTCCCCCGAAAGACCACTGAATCTGTTGTTTATTTGAAAATATGACAATGTTGTGTATTGCTTAAGGTAACCTTGAAATTCTTCATAACACTGATAAGTCAGAGAAAGCCAAGGTCAAATATTTTAAATTCTCTGTTAGTCTGTGAAGAAAGCAAACGTGGACTCATTCTGTGTGTGTGTGTACGTGTGTGCGTGTTTGTATCCTCAAAAGTTAAACTGATAAGGACATGATCTATGCTTGTCATAAATACTTTCTTCTTTACGACACGGTTTACAGTACACTACGTTGAAGACAGCCAGTGTAGCCTTGGTTAAAACCACAGTAAATCTCTATAATCTTCGATTGAAAACGTCCCCCGTTTCTTCTGCCGATGAGTCACAGTTACAGCACATCCACTTCACAGCCGGATTTGGAGAAGAGATAAGGGCACCAAATCATGAATGACTAATGGGAATGAATGACTATTTTTATAATGGACAGAAGTGCCTGATTTCTTTGCTTCCAGTCCCAGATCTAACCCATCACGAGCCCTAAATATGAATCCTCACCCCACGTAGTGCTCACGCTTATCCCACGCCTCTGTCACAACGCAGCTTATCGCGCGGGAGATAAATGCATTGTGTGAAAAACAAGAAAAACATAAGAGTATCATCCCGTCGGATGGTATCTGAATTCTGATTGTTGACTACTCTCCAGCAAATCTAATGTGAAGTCATTCTTCTTGCAGAGAGAAAAGCAAAACCACTTTGTCGAGATGCGAACTGGAGATAAATTAAATGAGATTCCATCTGTGTTTTGTTTTTTTTCTTCTTATTCATTCTCTTATCTTCGTCCCAAGTGTAGCACATCCAGCCATTTATAATATCACCGCAATACACAGGCTCCAGATTGCATCGAGAGTATACAACGGCACAAAACCTGTCCCAACACAGAAGTACCAGCTACTGAAACAGAGGCACTTAAGAAAGAAACGTACAAGAGAGAGAAATGAAGAGTCTGAAAAATACACCATGCAAGACTGTGTGAGTGTAGGCTTGCATCTTAAAAGTGCATAAACTCTATATATATGACTACCTTAATGTCTAAGCAACAGGTGATGATGTATATTTATCATAAGCCTTCTATTTTATTATATTTCGCATATTTCTCATATTTCTTTATCCAGGACAACTGACAATGGTTACAATATATCACTATATTTGTGCATGCTTTAGATGTGTAGGGTTGATGTTATCTGAATTATGGGGAGGGAGTGATATTTTTCTTAATTTATTAATCAATGTATGTATTTCCTCACCGTTCTTGCCTACACTTCTGAACAAGTATTTCTTTGATAGGAAAAAAAATAAGAAAATGGAAGAAGTCAGCAGGTCAGGAAGCATCTGGTGGAGTCGTGATTTCTCAATTAAAGGACTTCCTATTCTAGTTAACAATTGTAATCAATGATTTACGAGGAGGAGGTTTCCCCTTAGGGTGTCTTAAAAAGAAAAGAAAGAAAGAAATTAAACTAAAACGGGAGAACTCATTATGAGGACATACATTAGATTTAGGGAAAAAAAAAGCTTCATTTTGACATCTCGTTTACTTTAATTGGAGATGTTTGCACAAATAAATGAGAAAATTAACATCTGAAATTCCCCCATGCGCCAGCTCGTGTAGCCGGATCGTAAGCACTGTTTATGTGCACGGCTGCGTTGCTCGGCAGCTGCCATCCCATGTTGATCAATAACATTTGAATAAAAACTTCAGGCTCTTTGTAGTCCCTCAAAAAGCAGGCGCCATTAGCTGGGATTTAATCGTATGCAGCGTTCACAGTAACAGCGCGCAACATTTACCATCATAAAATAATCATGAACAGGGCTCAGCACCGATTCAGACGGATTTAGCCTGATATTCAACGGTATTACTTATTTGTAACCAGCGTGTGTAACAGACAGCGGCTAAGGGGGTGATTGTTGACCTTGTGGTCTTCAGGCACAGATATCAGCCCGGGAGCCAAAGGGTCAGACCACTCTGTGTGTAAGGCCCCGAGACCCGATATTTCAGTCATTTATATCACACACCGGGCTCAGACATGGCACCTTCTGTGGCACCCTTTTCACACACTTTTAAATTACATCACGTTTTATGAAAGGCAGATCAGGAGCGAGAAGTCCACACTGAGGAAGGAAAATCACACATAGGGAATGGATGCTACAGATAACGTGAATCCCACTGGTGTCTGAGAATAGGACACAAAGGCCACAAAAAAGATCCTGTGGAAGCTAGACATGAGTTCTCCTTGTTAAGAAAAATGGTGACTGTCATCAAAAGTCTGTTAAATACTGTGACCGTACAAGACCACGTTCAAAGGATCCGTGCTCAGATATGAGGAGATCACAAAACAGATTGGATCCAACGAGGCCTGGACAGATGACAGTGTCACACAGCAGGTTCACTGTAGATTGCCCAGCCCAACTCCAAACAGGGCAACAGACATATCCAACATCACTAGCTCACATTAATAATTCTACTTAGCCATATTCTCAGTAATTAGAGAAATGAATGACCAGGTTTATCGGTCCTCGAATGGCTGTCACTGTCACATTGACGTGCCACAGAAAGCAGTCAGACGTCGCAAAGCGTACGAAGATCTCACAAACACGGCTGAAGTGCAAGGGAAGCGATGGCTCCTCCACCCCCCCGAGAGTCTGTTGATCTCAAGAATCAAACGCTTCCTCCTCCTCCTCTATCCGACTGGCCCTGGCCAAGACTCCTGCTCCAGATAATTATCATTAATTTGTATCTTAAGGGCAAACATCTGAGAGAGGGCTCTCAAAGAAAAGCTTTCGTCGTATTAAGAGGCTAAATCGTTTATCCAAATTAACATTCCACTCCAGACAAAGTAATTAATTAGTCAAAGTGGAAAAAAAAGAAAAAAAATCCCTTGTACTTTGTACTGACAATTAGCTTGCTTATTTCTGTCACTGTTAATTTATTGAGCGGCAATATCGTTTTGTGTGTGAGGGGAGGAGTATTAAGTCCAGAATGAAGACCTGGAATTCAGTGTCATAAGAAAAACACACACACACAAAAGCAGACAATTGTCACAAAGTAAAATATCACCATAGCATTTTAAATCAATCATTACAGCTTATTTAATGCTCATCAAGGTTAGGATTTACCTACACTATGTGGTTGTTCATCTTTAATCACCTTTCAAGCTCACAGCCACAGCAGTCTTAATCTCAGATTAAACACTTTAAGAATTAATTCTATCCATACTAGATAAAATAAATATATACCTACACTTGTCTGCTGTAAGTCTGCCAATCTTTTAAATCTCTTTAAAGTATGTGATGCTTCCCCAATTAAACTGTTAAAAGTACAAAACAGTTAGAGCTGAAATTAATTAAATAAATACAAATGTTTACTCACTAGTGCTTCAAGGCACACAGAGGTGCAATCAAAACGTGTTAGATATCCCTTGGGAATTACAAAGACTATAATTATACTGATCCGTGTAGATTTTTAGAAAACTACAGCCACAAAATTAAGCTTTCTTTCTGTCTGTCTTTTTGGTTCACCTTCTCCCACGAGTCACGGAGGAGATGGACTCGGGCTCTGTGAAGGCTTGTGCCGACCGGCTGAAGGAATCAGTACCGACAGATGCTTTATTAATTATCACAATCCTGACACATGCCATCATCCCCCCCTGTACTGCGGCACACTCCCGATTTCGAGTGACTATTGTTTGTTCATCTCACACAGTGGAGACTTCAAATCTGTCCCGCTTTATAGTTTTACAGGCACTCTCCAAACCTGCCATCTGCATTTAAAAAAGAAAAGAGTTTGTTATGTTCGATTCCTCCTCTCTATTATCTCCCCTAATGTCCCATTTCACACTTCACCAAATGTGTATGACATTACACTCATATTTCTACTGTCGATTTATTTTTGTTTTCTTCCCTCACGCTCATCAGTTGCTTATCAGCTGGTGAATTCCGTTACCTAAAGTGCACTCTGAAAACCATATGTTTTTGGGGGGGAATTTATTGGCTTCAGAACAACAACAACAACAACAACAATACAATACAAGTATAAGAGCACTAAGAAAAACAGAAGTGTAATTATATATGATCAAAGAAGTATGGCTTGAGAAAATGTGTGAATAGAGTAATATAGTCTGAGGGGAAAAACAACAAAAGTGGTACGTGTCTTTTCCTCAAGTCATCTGATACAGGTAACAAAACCCTGAGAAGCCAAGGTTTACATCAGATACATCTCTCATTAGTGCGAGCTGATTAAAGTGAACAAAATCACTGCCCCCCAGCCCCTCCCCTGCAGTGACACGCGGTGCACATGGGAATCCACGGCCGCGGCGCTCTCCTTCGGCAGGCGAGGTTGCTTAGCAACAAAGGTGCGGAAAGATCATCACACTGCAGAGATGAAGTGAGAAAATTAAGGTTCAAATTTAAGACCGAACACGGCTAAATACATCTGACTGAGGATAAACTTTCAAGAGCACACCTGTTGCCGCTGCAACTATTGGCAAAATAGACAATAAGATCAGTTAATTCTAGTACCGGTTTCCTTTTTATGGCTTCCCTCACAAATGTTAATTAAAAATGTAGGAATTTGTTTTCTGAATAACTGCTGATGGGGGTCAAACATGCACATGAATTGCAGTATAATTGTTGGAAATGCAAAGCGTTTGAGAGGCAATAAAAATAAAAGTAACTGGCAATAAATACCTAATTCAGGAGATCTCGATACAATTTGGACACATTTTGGAGATCTCGGAAATGTTACAGTATATTTATTCTGCATTTGTTTTCCTTATTGAGCTATAGCTCCTCTGTTTGACTACAATACCGTGCTCTTGCAATATAAAAATATAAATTACTTCCTTAAGCATACATGTAGCGACATAACCTGAAAAATATGCAAATATACCCTGAATAGACTTCAGTCTATGTTCATTACAGAGTGTAAGCTACATCAAATTGTATGTTTTCTGTGAGCTTAAACAATTTTCCCCCATTTCAAGCCAAGAGTGATTCATATTTTTGTATTTCTCTCTCCAACAGTTAAATTCATAATGTGGCTAAAGAGCACAGTGCATTAAACATTAACACGTCTTTACGACAGTTAATTACAAATGAAACTATTCAAAGTAGATATTCAACGCTGTTTTAAAACAGATCAATGCCTTTCAATTAAACTGGCTGGCGAACATTAGTACATTAGCGATCCAAAGCTGTCTAAAAACACAAGAGCAGCTTAATTGGCATGAATTTACAGCACTGTCCTGACCAGCGCTTGGGCTGGGACTTTGATGAAGACAAGTTCACACAGTCCCATGTTGGTCAGATGAGCCCAGAGCGATAGAGACACTGCACAAGACTAATGTATCGTTGTTGCATTGTGACACGCTTAATTACAGTAAGAATGTAAAAACAAAAGAGCTGCCAAAACACTAGGAATAAAATGTAACAATTTCCATTTTCTTTTCTCTTTGAGGTGTGACAGGGCAGTCAGGGGTATAGACAACACTCAAAACGAAAGCAATTACCAAGAACGGTTAAAAACTTTCAATGTGAATGATAAGCTCAAGTAATTTGTGTTTCATGAGCCTCACTTAAAGTGTTTACATGTCTAATACTCCTTCATTTCCATGTCTTAATATCATCATTATAAAAATTAGCTGTCTGAAAACCTGAAAGACAGCTATTCAGTAGGCAGTAGATATAGCCCTCCCTGCGGACTGAAAGTCACAAACTCTATTTATAGATACTGAGGCCGTAAAGCTAACAGTGAAATGTGATCCTCCAGACTTCCCTAAGTGCTAATTAGAAAGAGTGAGAAAATACTACCTAAGCATGAAGGAAAATAGATACTGTTCTTTCAAGCGTCTCACTGTATTACAGACCCACACGCACGCCACAATAACAAAATACATTTTCACTCTTAATTGAGCATTCAAATCTTGTGTTCTGTACATGCAAGAAGAATTGTACATGGTTGCTAAGTTAGAAAAATAAATAATATGTATTTTATTTTAGACAGGAGTGCAATCACGTTGCCTGCTCAGTGCTTGCCAACATAAATATTTTGCTGTGGGGGAAAAAATATATATATATATTGTTTGAAGCAAACGTGTAGTGCTTCAAAAACCAGATGCTCTTTTGGCGGCAGAAAAATACGTAAATTATTCAGATTATTATGATAAGAAATAAACTCCATAATACGAGGATTACATCGAGGAGGGAGAGAGAGAGGGCAACATCAAAATATGTATACAAGAGATTTTGTGTCACATATAAATACGCTTAGAGAATCAGGATTGCACCCAACAAAACCTGCAAAGTTTAAAGCCCAATTTTGATCAGTTGTTACAAGGTTGCTACAGTCCTTAGTCTCTAACATATATTTTATAGTTGCTGTGTCTAAAAGTCAGTGCCGCTCGAGAGAAAAGAGAAATGGAAATGTTTTGCTTGTTACCACTTCATCTGTAGCTGTGACACTTCTTTCAAACACAATGATTTAAGGACTTCAGATGGAAAAGCCAGTGGAATTGGACTAGCAGCGGCTCTCATCAGCAGTGACGAACAGGCCCAATAAATCCTAGCATTATCCCCCGATTTCTGCCCTCTAAAACCGCCTCTTTCAGGGGCAGAACTATCTGTTTGTACAATAAAACGACAAAACTGTAACCAGAAAAAACGCTCCCTGGCTTTAATTTATAGGAGAGCAATTTGGTTTTACGCCTCCCTCACAGCTCTTGAAATACAAGGGCTTCTCTGCATTTTATATTTCTCTGAGCTGCCATCCCCCGACACGTTTTACGATTTCAAGAAGCACAGTTGGTGTCGCCCCTGGTGGTTTAGGCACGGCGGCTCGTCTTAAAGAGCTTTACTGGCCCTGGTAGAGCCGTGCAACTTGAAAACACAATAAATGTTGCAGTGCGCCGCATGCCATTTATGTCCATTTCGATAAACAAGAAAGACATTTGAGGGACTCAGAAGTACTTCTGGAGGAGTCCCGTATTCCTCCAAGTGGGGGGGGGAATAAAATAATTGACCCTCTCCTGTTATTGTGAATTATTGAATGCCTCCTTGTTCAATCCTTGGGGGAAGACAACAGTGAAAGCTGATATACTCCGTATTCGCTACATGAGAGAACATTTTGGAGAGCAGCCATACCTCCAATCAGACACCGGTGATCCTTAAAACTGTGCGTCGTGAATGGAGGCTAAGAGATAAGTCACCACGGCCTCCATCAACATATTGAGTAAATGTAGCTGGCTGTAACTGCCGCGTATAAATCCATTAATTACACAAACATAATAAAGTTACTTTCATTTTTTTCCCGCCTCACTTTTTGGCAACAGAGCTGACACATTCCAGCTGCTAAAGGCATTTAAGATCGCAGAACGTGACAAAGGAGAGCAGAAGAGCAGTTATAGTGGAAACAGACAGACGGGGAATTGGTGTATTTCATGGCGTGTCATCAAAACAGAAATGGTGTGCGGTGCTGCTAAAGAGTGACAAGAGGGCCTTGTTTTAATTGAAGTGCACTGGGCAGCAATAATGAACAGTTATAAAGAGTTGTCCTGTACCTGTGTGTTTAATATGCTGGGACATGCAGACTGAGGTTGTATTGCTCGGGCCCTTAGTACTTGCTATTTAGGACGTTAAAGATAAGGAATTAAAGTGGCCATGCTCACATATCAGATGTCTCCACCGATTTAACGCAAACTGCAAACACCGAGCTAAAACACCGAGTTAAAAATCATGGGCCGAGTTCCAACAAGAGTATTTTAACCCGCAGTTAAATAACACCTACTGCAGAGAAGAGGGATGAAGCAACTTATACGCAAAGTGAGTTAAAAATATTAAGAAAGAAAAAAAAAAAAAGAGCACTAATTGAGGAGTTCACAAATCAGACCCGGTTCCAAACCACGCATTCACAAATGCCACACTGCGAGTAAACACAGAGTTATGCAAATGTCAGCACTGACATAAACAAAAGACTTTCTGTTGACAGAGATAACTCCTGTTAGGAACGCTGGCAGGTATTCCCTTCAGCTGTAAATCTAGTGGTTTCAGTTTTGAACGGTATTAATTTAAAATGTCACTCAGATCGTCGTTCGGGATGTGTTCCTTCTCCGCGGCCAGTTTCATAAAGAGGCTTGTTAAGCTCATGCGATCTCACTGACCTCCTTCCTCAAAGGTAATGGAGGTTATGTTTCTGTGAGGAAAGTTATACAGAGCTTTACAGTGGAAGAAAACCCCATATAAAGACAATCTTTTGTTTCTCAGACGCAATGCCATCCAGAAAGTGTGGCGGCCTTGATTACACAAGCATACACAATCAAATAAGTCCTTCCACAATCAAACCACAACAAGCAACAACAAACCTTAGCTGAGCCAGATCCCAACCGCCTCAAATTGTTGTGAATACTTGTAAGTATCCTGCGAGGAGCATACATTATTTATACAAGAGATGTGGTTTGACAAATTAAACACTTTTCACAATTTTTTCTTTACAGTTTGTAAAGTGATCCCTTCCGCTGAGATTTGTATTTGTTCCCTCTCTACCGCAAATGTGCATCTGCCACCAACAGAGGGATAAAAATGTAAAACCAATTCTCTTCCTGCGCACACTTCACAAGTGCTATAACCCCTCTGTCTTTATTTCCGAATCTGAGGTTTTTATCCACCCCAGTAGGTGACAAAGGACTGCAACACATCATCAGAAACAGCTACTTATTCCTCCAGTGTCATGAAAAAATGTATGACCCAGCGTGCTTAAACGTCAGGCCGAACCTTTCACATGTCAAAATCTGTTCTCGTCAAGCTTCCCAATTAAAGAGACATTTTAAGGACTCTCTCTCTCTACGGAGTCCCGGGCAATTATTGCACATCACAGCTACAAAACGCCAGCTTACAGCCAGAGTGATCCACAGATCGCTAATTGGCACCTTCTGCTAGAGAATGGATCGCTCTTCTTGTGCTTTTTTTTTCCCTCCCCTGAATTAAAACAGGAATGTAAGCACAGTCAATGGCGCACTATTGAGGCCGAGTGCCTCTTACCGCCACACACTCGCTGCCGTTCAGGGAAGCTTTTCAAAGGGAAAAAGGGCCACATGCAAGTGTTTATCCATTACCTCAATGCCCGGATGAGATTACTTGTGCCCTCTGTAACAATTTTCTATGACTATAAATACAGTCTCTCTCTCTCTCTCTCTCTCTCTCTCTATATATATATATATATATATATATTGTGTTCTCCCAGAAGGTTGGATCACTAACATCACTTTCCTCCAAGAAACGCCAGGCATCTGAGGTCCAGCGATCCAGCTCTGCTTAATATATTGGCCATCAAGAACTACACCTGGACTGAATAAAGATATATACACACATACACTATGTATATATTTTAGTAGTCCTAGTGATGTTTAAGCAGAATCTACTGAAAGGATCTACAGTCTAAACTCAAAGCATCGTTCAAGAAGGCGAAGGAGGCAAAGCCGTGCCGGAGATTTGAATTAAACAGCCATGCATTAAGAGCATTCCAGGAACTGATAGCCCCATGAATGGCATCACAAAACATGTACCTGAAGCAAGGTTTCTGATAAGGGCAGCCTGTCAACTGTATGCTCTCCAACTCGCTCGCTCTCAGGAAAAAAAAAACCTGAGAGAAAACCCTCAGCTTGTACTACACTGGCTGTCAGTCAGGATGAATGACAAGCCGGATAAAGTCTGGCAATTGAGAGCTAATTAAAACCTGATGAGGCAAACTGGAGGTTTATAATCGGAAGGAGCCGCAACACCGATTTTATTCCCCCCACGAACCCCCCAACAAAGCCAAATGACAAATTGTTTACAGTTGTGAAAGGTGCGTATTGGCCTTGGCCCGCAGAGAGCTTTTCCAATCACCCGACCGACCGGCCTCTCGCATTATCTGGAACTCTGCCTAGAAGTACGAGAGGCGACAGAGAATGATCAAAATTAAGACGCCATTTAGCATTTAATCAAAATCCTACTTTAAATGCAAATTTTCCTAGCACTGGCTATTAAGGCTCTTGCCAAGGGCGGCCTATCGCTCTGTGTTACTAATGCCCCCCCTCGCGAGCGCGCGCGCACACACACACACACACACACACACACACACACACACACACACACACAGTTCACTCGCCTGGTCTCCCTGCAGTGGCCCAGGGTCATTTCAGAAGCCAGGAGCACAAAAGAAAACACCTTTTCTTCATATCTGGACACAACTTCACTGCCCTCCTCTCCTCCTCCGGCGCTACCTATATCCCTTGTTCAGCAGACTGCCAACCTTCCCCGAGTGAATATCAATTCTCCACAATCTCTTTAGTTTAATCCGTCTATTTCATAATTAGATGCACAGGATTGAGGTTGGATAATAATCAGACCAATTTAGATGCATAAATAAAAGAGCATCTTAGACAAGAAAATAAAGATTGTTACATTATTTAGTAGCAAATTAACAAAAACAGTGAATAAATTCTGGCTGCTGTTCTTCTCTTTTCATTCTATTGTGTGTTATTGTGTCTAACGAAGCCTGCATGTTGGACTGAAAACCCCTGACATGTTTTTTTTAATTCAGAGGAGAATGGCGAAGCTTTTAACTGCACGAGCCCACGGTGCGCAGAAGAGTTGATTCTATTTTTGGCAACACCGTAACTTGTTAATAGGTCTGTTCAATTTTTCCCCTAAATCCCAAAGCACGGCAATGCAAAACTAATGGAAGACGGTTGTGTATGGTAAGAGGTGAGGGTTTACCAAACAGATCATAAAAAACAGTGCGAGACAGTTCGCATAGTGTAGAAATTGGAGGCATTTCTTGTTTACGAACCATAAACGCTCGCGTAACTTCACACCAGGTGCTGTAAATTTCATACCGATTGTATTACATTTGCCTAGACTGACTTAAAACAATGTGCTTTTCTGCTTCATCAGTCCAATCTGCACAAGAGCCTGCAGCCCAGAGAGCAACCTTGAAACGGGTCAAACTGCAGAGCAAATGGGAGACAGATTCCCCTTCCCCCGATCGCTGATCTTCCCTGAGGATTCACACAAAGGCAGCAAGGCAGATAAAATGACACAGGACACAGGTTGGCAAATTAAATATTTTCTATCCTCCTTTAATTGATTTCATTAAACAACTACGAACATTGTTAAAAAACACATATACAGCAGTCGTCCACCCCAATACGGACTTAATGCGAAAATGCAAATGTGCAGCTTGCGCCGAGCAAAGCATGCAAAATTATTTTACGCTACATTCATAAACTGCTACAGTGATACCCCCGTCTGGTTGCTATTAGCTGAAATTGATTGTAATTGACTATAATTTACATTATTTTCAGAGCAGACAAGAGGTATTATTAGAAAACCTCAAAAGCGAAATTATCTGTGGGGAAAGACAGACAAACAAAACCAGAGATCATCTCTTAATTCCTTGAGAACATACTTTAGAGAGAGAGAGAGAAGAATTAAAAGGCAGAGGAACAGATCTATTGTAAACTGCTGAAGGCCCCATCAGTGAAATATCAAACAAGATGCACATAGAGGAGAATAGTCACAAAGAGTATAGGGGGAGAGTTCAGTATAAAGAAGAGAAAAGCCATCGTAGGGGAATGGTTTTAAGAGATTGCTAGCCGGAAAAGGCACCTGGACTCTCCTGCAGAGAAACCCAGCCATTGACACGGGGAGGATTCATCTGTTTACGTCTGGGAAGCACTTGAGCCGCAGCCAGCGCCATTCTGACTATTTGTTCCCAAAATGCCACAAATAGAAGAACATGGCCTTTCGTTTATCATACATGCTCCAGGATCCTTAAAGGTTAGACTTCCAGTCTCTCATTGCCCTTTCTCTTGATGTGTGTTTTTTTTCAAAGCCAGAAATCATACTATGTCAGTTCAATAAATACCATTAGCCCTGTTAAGGTCAGCTGTTTGGGATTTTAATACACCAAGCTGTTCCAGTTTGCACCTGCATGGTCGGTTTGTAAGTGACCCGTTTAAAATGGCGTCTCGCGTAAAAAAGGAAAGCTACACAAACCATGAGTAATTCCAACAATGACAGTGCTGCATCGCTTTGCAATAAAAGTGCAGCTGCCAGCCACACTAATAACACTGCGCAGTGTGGGAGACGTACAATTCTCCCCATCGGATGAGTAAGTGTCAAAGCTTTTAGCTCTGAAAGAAAAATCGTCTGAATACACTTACTGACGCAAGACTGTTTCATAGTTTTTTTCTTTTTGCAAAACCAAAATGTATTGATTTTATCTTTTCCCTTCCTGAACCAAAACATTAGTAAAGAGTTATTGTTGCTGCAGCTTTAAGCAACTCTCTGTAAACCTAGCGTCAAGAATAATGGGGGGGGGGTTAATTACATAATTGTACAACGCTCTAGCAAACTGTTCGAGCAGAAGAATCCGACCCGGCTCATCTGTGCTCCAGCCAAGACAGAGCTACCCCAGAGACACGATACCCTAGTGCAACCCACTTCCAGAGAAAACGCATAACATTGTTTTTACATCATAATAATTGATCTGATCGCTGAAAAGGCCTCTTTCAATCCCAAGTTTAAATCCATGTGGAACAACACTCCTGTCTCTGGGTTTCATCAAAGCAATAACCATTCCAGATCCTGCAATGCCTACAGTCTTAGGCTTGAAAAGAAGTAAAAAATAATATGTGAGTGAAATTAACACCGACTACAAACTAAAGACTAAAAATGTGGCCACACACCTACTTTAAAAAGCCGAGTTTTCCCAAGCTCCTTAAATCGTATAAAACAACTGGCAGTGATTAATCTTGACAGATTGAACCATCTGCGTTACAGAGGAATTAATGATCTTCGACAACGTGTACAATAATCCCGAAACCGTTAAACGAGTTCTTATTCAATTACGACTCCTAATGAAACATTACAGACGAGGAAAATATCATTAGGCCCTTTCTCCTACTTCAGCAGACAGCACAATATCCCGCTCAGAGCTGCTGATCAGGCAAATACATTACTTTGACAGATGTCCTCCGACACCGACCACGCGTTTGTCAAGAAAATCAACGGACGGAGCCAGGCTGGGCTCGGCCGTGATCACCTGCTGTCTGCCTCAACGCCACTCTGGTATCAACCATGATTTCCAGAGCGCTGTGAACTTAACTTCACACGTCTCTTTAAGGTGCCGCCCTTGTTTGCAGCGCCTACGTTTTAATCTCAGCACATATCTGGAGCAGGATCGATGAGAGGCAAAACAGTCCAGAGGAATTCCTCAGCCCTGCTATGAAGGAGGAGGAGAGGAGGACAGAAGTTGCCGGCTGTCTCTCTGTAGTTCTCCATACCTTTAGGAAACGCCTTTAGCACGTGCCGACAGCTAAACTAACAAGGCCGGCCAATGAAGCACAGCGCTTATCAGAACCAGTGAGGGGTAAACAGCGCCATGTGCTGATTTGGCCTCAGCCCCTGAGAGTCTGAAAGTGAGAGACCTGGAACTGTAACATCTAGAGGAGGATTTCAACAGCAGCAGATCGACAAACCCATGTGAAGTAAGAAATACAAAAAAAGAGGCTTCAATTGTGTTTTATCACTTTCAGTTTTATTTTTTAATTAGTTTAACTGCTTTAAAGAGTGAGAAAGTCCCCCTACTTCACAGATGGGAAAAAGCCCTAAATCTCTGTGTTGTGATTTTCATCCATAAACTGCACATTAAAAAAAAGCACAACGCAGAGGTAAGGTTTCTGAATCTTCAGTAATGTATTTCAAGGAGGTTTACAGGAAATACATATATCATGGAGAAAATGATTCTCATGTATCACCTGAACCATGCTGTTCTCAACTCCATGCAAACTATAAAAAACTGCTATTAAAAAAAATGATTGGCTTAATGAAACAGCCCCAAAATTTCATTATCATAGATTAGTTGTTAAGATATTTTTCAATATGGAAAAGAAAGAAAATCCGTCCAAGGTCAAGTGTGTTTCTTCAGAAATGTAAATCTCTTCGAAGGCAGACCTACAAGGCTCCCTAGCAGACTGGAGAAGATGGACTGCCGATGGGATTTTCTGTTCGCTTTAATCTTGTACTCCCATTGGTAATTAGGAAAACAATGTTTTATGAAATGTATGCTCCTCCAAGGATTACCATTCAATCAAAGGAGAACAAATCTCCATTTGAAACACAGAGCACAGCCACGAACCACTTTGTTGCAGACGTGCTTTGTTCAGCCTTCGTAGGAGTCTCTAGCCATCTAGCCTAGTTGTTTTTTGAAGACCATCACTACTGTTTTTGTTAGCTAAGTATTTTATTTGTGCATATTTGGCATGCTTTATTTCACATGCATATTCATCTGACAAACAAATAGCTAACAGAATATCCACACATTCTATATAAATCTACATAAACATTGGTGGGACACCAGAGTTGTGTTTTTGGTGTCGTTAGCTAGTTTTTATTTAACTGAAGCTTGTTTTAATTTATTATGTAGTTTGTTTGTTTTTTACAGTTTTCAATCCGACCAAAGACAAAAATCCGGAGATGTTTGCCCCGGACTGTGGAGAGGGAGAGGATTAGACTGTGAACTTGAAAGAGACCATCACTTGGGCAACACTGCAACGTCTCTGTAGGTCCCTCCAGCAGTCACTTCCCTTCAGCTGTCACTGGTGCCATTTCCAGTGTCCCCCCATGACAGGCATCCCCCTTTCATATGTCACTCTCCACCAGCTCTGACGGCAGACGTCTAAAAGGCGACCGTCACCAACAGGTTGCAATAGCCACCCTCACACAGGTTGGGCACACGTAGTCTTGATCTTCCTTGCTCAAAACCCAAACTATTCCCCTGACATGACATTTTTAAGCCCTCCGACACCGACCAATGAAAACATATTGGTTGCATGTTGTCGTAGCAAAGCTCAAGCCAATCAAGGAGAAAGTCTTGCACTGAAGGGACTTACTTACTTCTGTCTCACCAGAAAACAAAGAAAGAAAAAGTTTTAAGTACGTCTAATTCATCTGTCTGTAAGATGTATAGATACCCAAGCACACCCAGCATCTGCCCATCATTGGACTTGAAGTGGGTCATCATTTTTTGGTGCCCTAACCACTACTCCACACTACTGCCCTATTAATCTAAAAGGTGTAAAGCAACTCCGGTAGTAATCACCGCTGATTAAACAAGCGAGTAAACTTCTCCCTTCTAATTTTTTTTTCTGTTTTCAGCAGCGCCTGCGGATGACAGAAGCAGCACTGCAAAGAAATATGGGTCACCTCTCTCTGTCAGACAGCAGTCACGACAGGCAGATCCAAGGACTGAAAGAAATGTCTGAGATTCTCTTTAAAACCTAAGCAGAAAGCACTGCTTAGAAACGATGGCAGACACACAGTTTGATGTATAACTAATATGAAATTGCCACTCTCTCTAGAGGCTCTGCTGTACTGTATAAATACTGGGCTGTCAACTAGAATAAGCTTCCGCGATTCGGAATTTGCACCATCAAAACCTCACAGCTTTTTTTGTTGTTGTTTGTGCACGATGAATTTATTTCCCGAGTAATTTAATGGGGAACGTTCACAGCGACACCGGGATGCGAATGCGTGTCCCGCATCGTAAGCAGTTTTGTTGAGGTGAACTTTTGAACTTGCCCAACACTCCCAAAACACATCCTCTACCTGGTTCTCAATAGTCCTCTCAGAGATGACCATCTGCGGAGATCTGATAAGGACGATCATTTGCACATTCCTCCACAAACCTGCCAGCAAATGTGTGAATATTATAACCACAACGGTCTCCCCATCTGGGACAAAGACCCATTCATCCCCCTATCTGTGTAAAGGCGTACAGACACCTCAGATGTCTGAGTTAATAGTGCGGAGGACGAGCAGAGTCTGGCAGGGCTACAAGAATATATCCCTGTACACAGCGCAGGCCGTGAAGACATAATGATTATATATTAAATGAACTGTGTTGTGGTTTCCACTTACAGCAGAGACATTTACAACAACCAATAAACAAGCAAGAGCCAGAAAGAACGCATTCATTTAAATCATTTAAAATTCATAAATATTAGGAGCAAAGTGTAGCAATATATATATTTTTAACTAATGGTTGTTTTCATTGATCCTTTTTTAAATTACAATAATTTAAATGCTAATTTAATAAAATTGCTAAAGTTAAATGTGTCTGTTTATATTCAGTTTATATTAAGTACTTTAAAATTTAAAAGAAATATCATGGAAAACAAGCTTCACACTCCTGTGAAACATGGCACAGGCCCGGTTAACCCATTGTAATTTAGCAGCGTTTGAAATGTTTCAGAAAACCACTGAAGGGAATGTAAACAAAGTGCAACAGCAGCTACGAAAATACACTTTGGAAAAAGACACCAAGTAATTACAGTGCGTTTCAGTAGAAAACTGAAGATGGGTTCAGGGAATCGCATCTCTGAGGCATTTTCTACTCCAGGCCAGCCTTTAACCATCTGTTTGTTAGCGCTACTAGGAGATCGGTGTAATTCTGTTGAGCTGCTCTACAGAAGTCAAACAAAGAGCTTTTACCCAGAAGACCATTCCCCATGATCCAATAACGCTGTGTTGAAGTAATAACAAATCATAGTGAATGCAGTGTCATTTACACTCACAAACATATGTATAAATATGTATATCAGCTATAGACATAATCAAGTAGAAACATCTTGGGGAGGCCTTCAGCCAGCAGCGGATCAACAAAGGTAGATGATGATATATTAAGTGTTTAATCACTTACAATATTCAATATCAATATATAACACATCCATATAAATGTAACACATATAAAACACATCCATATAAATGTATATAACATATATATATAACACATCCATATCAATGTATATAACACATCTATATCAACAACACATATATAGCCCAACACATCCATATCAATATATATATATAACACATAACACATACACAGATACAGTGCTGTGAAAAAGTATTTGCCCCTTCCTGATTTCCTCAATTTGTGCATATTTGTCACACTGAATGATTTCAGATCTCCATACAACATGTAATATAAGACAAAGAGAACCCAAGTAAACACAAAATTCAGTTTATAAATTATGTTTAAGGAAAAAAGTTATCCAACACCAACTGGCCCTGTGTGAAAAATTAATTGCCCCCCTGAACATAATAACTGCTTGTGCCACCTTTAGCAGCAACAACAGCAACAAAACACTTCCTATAATTGGAGATCAGTCTTTCACATAGATGTGGAGGAATTTTGGTCCACTCTTCTTTGCAGAATTGCTGTAATTCAGTGACATTGGAGGGTTTTTGAGCATGAACTGTTTATTTAAAGTCCTGCCACAGCCTCTCCATGGGGTTAAAGTCAGGACTTTGACTAGGCCATTCCAAAACCCTAATTGTGTTTATTGTGAGACATTCTGAGACCATCACACTACCACCACCACGTTTGACTGCTGGCATGATATTGTGAAATGTTGTGTTTGCTTTACGCCAGACATAGAGGGACCCGTGTCTTCCAAAAAGTTCCACAGAACATTATCCCAAAAGGTTTGGCGGTCATCAATGTGCTTTTTAGCAAATGTGAGACGAGCACTAATGTTTCTCTTAGTCAGCAGTGTTTGCGCCTTGTAATTCTCCCATTAATTCAATTTTTGCCCAGCTTCTTTCTTATTGTCAAATCATGAACGCTGACTTCAGCTGAGGCTAGAGAGGCCTGCAATTCTTTAGATGTTGTCCTGGGTGTTTTTGTGACTTCCTGGATGAGTCATAGTTGCGACCTCGGAGGAATTTTGGTAGGCCGGCCACTCCTGGAAAGATTCACCACTGTTCCAAGTTTTCTCCATTTGGAGATAATGGCTCTCACTGTGGTTCGCTGGAGTCCCAGCTTTGTAATCCTTTCCAGATTATTTTTCTCATCTCTTTTTCTTAAATTTCTTTTGATCGCGGCATAGTGTGCTGCTTGTTGAGACCTTGTAGGCGATTTCACATTGATGGTAAGGTCTTATATAAGTCATCTTTAGATTCAACAGGGTTGGCAGTAATCAAGCCTGGGTGTGTCTGCTCTATTTTAATCCAATGATCATTTAAATTTGGTTAATGGATTGATTGAGTAACTAAGGGGGCAATTACTTTTTCACACGGGGCCAGGTGGTGTTGGATAACTTTCTTCCTTAAATAAATCAAATTAACATTTAAAAACAGAATTTTGTGTTTACTTGGGTTCTCTTCATCTTATATTACATTTTGTATGGAGATCTGAAACAATTCAGTGTGACAAATATGCAAACATTGAGGAAATCAGGAAGGGGGCAAATACTTTTTCACAGCACTATACATACAGTATAGAGGCAAAAACAGCCACTATCCCACTATCAATCCTCTGAATTCACCGCTCAACTGCACGACCGACACCTTCACAAGATCGCTATCTTCTCAAACTGAGACCTGGGATTTTCCAGTTTACTCTTCTCTCCACTGTCCCAGATTGCTAGAGAGGGCAACTCAAATAAATCTTCCAGACAACCTCCGCTAATACAATTATTCTCCGAGTGGCAGCCCCACTTCGGCACAGTGTCCAAAAGCCTGCTGCGTCGGCATCTGGACCCCGCCAGTTTCCACAGCAAAGCATCTGAGTTACACAAGATTACAGCACACACAACAAGGTCAGAGCAGATGGGTAATCTGTTTGTGACCTGAGGAAAAAGTTCATTGAAAATTAACTCTGATAGGGAATTGCACTGTTTACACACAACAGTATGGTTTACTGTCCATGCAGTTTGCCATTTCCCGTTTAGTCTTGCAAAAATAAATACAAGCATTCAGCTAGAGCACATCTGGTTAAAACAAGTCTTTGTATCTTAGTCATTATTAAACCTCACCAAAAGGCAAATGCAAAGAAAAAAAAAACAATCAAGCACGTAGGGACAGAACTACAAATCACTGATTCAACTCAGGAGGGAAAAAAACAAACCGTAAAGCCTCCCGTGTTGTATGCGTTGTCTGACAAAAGACGGTGCTTGTGTTGAATATGTATTCCCACTCAAAACACTGCCGTCGATGTAAATGATCAAAACTCGCTCGTTCTCAAACCCTGAGTGAATTTCTGGATTGATGATAAAGTTGGAAGGGAAAAGAAAAGAAAGAAAAGAAAAAAAAAAAAAAAAAGAACAAAAGGCAGCTGCTATTACTCTGAAGACCACTATGCCTCCAACTTACTAATAGCTTTCTCGTGGCAAAGACGGGTACTGAAGAACTCCTACTGCTTGTCAAGTGCCAGTGACTGTAACTCCTGTGGCTAGGCCTGCCCCCGGACATGATTTTAATTATGACCGCACAAGCCGCCGTTCTTTGGAGTCACGGTGTACGTGGTCACATGACCCTGCCGGAGTCCAACCCCTCACTCTGTGTTGTCAGTCTTCTTTCTCCACCCCTCCATAGGTGCAGAGTTACCATAAAGTGTTTTGAAATGGAAATATCCCTCACAGTCTCTCTCTACATTTTCACAACACTGCAAACGCCTCATTAACCACGGTAATCACAGTCGCTCCACACATTTACAGAGTATCGGTTCGATTTGCTCCGCGTCTTTGAGTGAAATGTAATAGACCGGGGATTACATTATGTCATTAGATTATATAGTTCACACTGCCATTCGCCGGGGATGCCTTTTCTTGACAAACGTTGAAGGAAGGCAAGGACGAGGATGAGGACAAGGACAAGGCCCACAGAGCCTGCAGTTGTCAACCTGACGAAATGTATTTTGCCGTTCATTTACTGTGTGCTACACTGCGCAAGCGATGGCATGATTTAGATGTCTGTGTCTTGTATTGTTTTTTTCCTGTGTACAGAACATATTGCATTTGTAAAACTGTAAGGCAGATACAAATTAAATAAATGCATCGAATGATTATAATAATTACTGATTATTTCCCATCATTTTGTGGAAGCTCTTGTCTCCAGTCAGACTGCAGGGCCGCCCTCCCCGGCTCTGACACACTCATTCATTATCACTGCCACTGTGGTGAGCAATCAGGGAGACCAGTACACAGGCAGCCATCTTAACAAGATAAAGAGAACACCAGCACTGTGAGATAAACTTGGCATGTTTACATATCCAAAACAAATCCAGCGCTCTGCCGGGTGCTGCATATGCAAAGCATAAGAGCACCACTTCACATCAGCAAATGCTAACGAAGCAAAGGAGTAAAAACATTGCTTGTTCAGGAGGCTGTTTGATCGCTCGGTGGTAGAACTGTATAAGAAAATGTTGGTACTCATTTCATAGGCCAAGGTGATTTCAGTCGTAAAGTAAACCAACTGCAAATTGCAAACATTTTGTCTGCAGGAACATAAACAGATCGAACACAGCAGCATCAAACCGTTCAACATCTATCAGCTACAAACTTTCACATGAAAGTCATGGTCAATGAAAAATCCACAGAAATGTACAGACACCATCAGCTAAACGGCCTTTTATTTTTGACTGAATGTTTGTACAGCCGATGCAAATAAACACACTGACGTGAAAACCACGGTCGGCAAAACATCCAAAGTGATATTTGTAGGTTGCCAAAACACTAGGATGCAGCTAGCAGCAATAAGAAACTCATTCGTGAGTGCTAGCATATATGTATAATTACCACCATATTAAAACGTCTCCACAGTGAAAATTATAGGAACTAGGAAAAAAATAGACAACGAAAATGTAAAGTTGACTGGGGATACATTAGTATTAGATCTAATACCTGCAAGCAAATACTGGCTGACCAAACAGTGTGTCCAAAGGACAGTCAGCCTGGCTCACTGTCTCTCCCTAAATTAGAGGACAGTTTAGTTTATTAACAACAACTTAAACTGGTTTCTTTATTAGAACATAAGAAAGGGTACAAATGAGAGGAGGCCATTCGACCCATCATGCTCGTTTGGTGTCTCAGCATATTTTTGAATGTTCTCAAATTTTCAGCTTCAACCACATCGCTGAGGAGTTTGTTCCAGATTGTGACGAAATACTCTCCCAATCTTCCCAAACTGGGACATCTTCAACAAGGAACATTTTTATCTGACCCCGTAAACCTCCCCATTAAGAACTGTGTTGTTGTGTCTTTGATTTCCTCCCTGTCAAGGGCGCCATTCTATCGCTAATTTGCCGAATCTAGGGGTGTTTATTCAGTCGTCAATGTTACACTTTGTATTTTACAGTCCAAGCTTGTGTCCCCATCTATATGCAGGAGGTGTGATTTGCTTTCTCCTCCTTCGACGGCGAAAGAAACATAAAGGGGAAAAAAGAACACTGAAAAAGCAGCCAGCTCTTTTGAATGTGTGTAGCACGCAGTTACCTTGTCAAGATTGAAGGACCGGAAAAAAAAAGCCACAGATTCGCAGCTGGTCTTTGTGGCACGAGATCACTGTTCCATTGAATACAGATCAAACAGCACAAAGTGGATCGGTGCCCAGGCATCTAACGACGCAGGTACGAGCCAAGTCAAGGGCACGGTTCACCCGCTCATATCTCTCGTTTATTTCAGCCATTATAACTCCATTTTAATAAAATAAAGAGCGGAGCGCCGAGCTCTCACAGCAGACGATTACAATGCCTGTATATCACTGTAACCTCTGAACTACACTGTGAGCTGCATGATACAATTTAAATAAGCACATCAGTAAGCATTCATACATTTATATGCAGCATGACATCTATAATATATATATGCAGTCCTCTCATACATATTAAGTGTATATATATGTGTGTGTGTGTGTGTGTGTGTGTGTGTGTGTGTTTAGATACTTTAGAAAAGGGGTATTGATTTGAGAATATGCGATTTGCCAAGTGTGTTTGAGAAAAGAGAAAAAAAAACTATTTTCCCAGGTTAATACAGGGCAATAAAGACTCATTGCAGTTAGTGTCATTCCCTTTAAGTTATCACACATGATCTGTCGAAATGAGTACACAGCAGGGAATCCCAACCTTGTCAATCAAAACCCTGCGCCTCCTATGGATTTATATTAAAGGCACATTTTCACTAACCTGACAGTCCTACCTGCTGTGATGCACTACCTCGGTCCCAGCACTGCCGAAACGCGCCGCTTTTTCAACCGGCATTCCTTGAGCACCGCTGAGCCATTGCTACGGTAACCAAGCCATTAGCGAAGACCGCAGCTGCTGGGAAACCTCGTCAGACGTCGCCTGGCTTGGAGAGGATAGTGAGGGTCTCTTTTCTACTTCATTACACAAATCACTTGTAACCCACTTCACAGCACTCCAAGAGATTAACATACGCCCGTAAAAGTGGGTCCCTCCGCCAGTTTATGATTCTTGGCCTTCGATGTCCAATGAGCCGTTGGCCAAAGTAAACACAAACTTCCTTCGTGTCCCGCTAACAAGAAGAGCACCTATTTCTCACAGTGGACTGATCATTACAACAACAATGACGACAAAAGATTGGCCAGATGTTTCCAGCTTTAATCAGGGGTAAATGAACACAATTATTTGCACCTTGAGAAAGTGCGTTTACAGCAATGCAAAGGGATAAAGTAGTGCTCGGATCAATACTGGGTTTAACTCTTTTCAGAACCACACGGGCAGCCGCCGATTTGTTCTCTCCTAAACCCATATTAACCAGCTGTGAACGCTCCAGGTTGTTGCCCTTTAACCTTGCGTTTCTGAAAGGGTAGTCATACAAGAAAGATATTTCCTCAGTCTGAGTAACACTGTACAGAACGCACTTCTATTTCTCAATGGCAACTAAAAGGTCCGTGTGAGATTCATCAGACCAATACAATGCGGGAGAACAATTGATTACTTTGTTGAAGGACTAATCTAACGAATCGATGCCATCCTGTTTTCCTCTTGTGGCCGTTTAAGGATCATACTGAGAAAGCAACTACATTCCTTTGCAGCTCCTAACCAATCCGCAAAGTGCTGTGCAGACGCGGTCTTCCTATTGTGTCTACTACGGATATTTCAAACAAAAGAACAATCTGAAAGAGGGAGGCGTTGTGCTGTGATCCAATATTGAAGCCTTTAAGCCATAACTCTTAAATGATTAACGAAGTTCCCAGACCTTAAAACCACTGCATTGTATCTTTAATAACATTCTGTAACCACTGGATGTAGGTCTGCATATATAAACACTTGCGTGTACTTATTATTTCAATATTTAGGCTATGTGCTTTGTTTTTTTTAATCCATTGCAGATCCTTGCCTTGTTTTGAGAGGCTGAGCATGAAAAACAAGTGGATAAAAGGCGATAAAAGTACAGGAAAATAATTAGTGCAGTCTATTCACCGGTTCAACGTGGATTGACCCCAATACCACGTTTCAGCTCTCAGTATCAATCTCAAGAGCTACAAGGTATCATTTCGCAGCGCTGTGAGGTACTTGAAACTGACTGAAAAACTACGCTTAGACAGATGTTATTGAAATGGTTTTACATCAAAAAAATGTATGATGACTAATGTGATGTGGTCCGTTTGATGACACGTGTAATTGACAGAAACTCCCATTGCACAGAAGACTCAATCTTTATTTTTTAATATTTTATGAAATCTATTAAACCGTTCTATACGTAAACTGAACTTCGGTATTTCACCGCAGGTTTCCCATCGAATCCACATCCTGGGATAGTAAACGGACTCTCATTTTCTTTAAAGATGATTTTGAAATGGATATTCTAAATCGTGGAGACTATTAGGAGACACCATTAAAAAACTGTTATCAAAGACTGATCTGGTAGACTAGGAGGTGTGAAACTGAATGAGGAAAGGGAAAACGAAATGTAAATGCCAGGCACGGTTTAAAAGCTGGGAAGGATTTGACAAATCCAGGGGGGAACAGACCCCAGCCAACCCCAGCCAACCTCTGGGATTAGAGATGTAGAGCACAGGTCAGAAGGTCAAAAACATGGCTGAGAACAAGGCCACTGAGGGCTTCAGAAGGAGGAGAGCCTGGGGTACCATTTTAAACTGGAAACCACCTTGATTCAGTACAGTGGGACCTCTTTTACGATGTATGGCACTTGCTGATATACACTTTACCAATCGAAGTCTTCTGCTGCACACAGAAGAGGTTGTGCGACGCCACGTCTCCACACACAGGAAGAGAAGGGTCTTTTTTTCTGCTGTACTTATCGCATAAGACAGCAATGGCAGGATTAGGTTTCCCTCTCTCCCCGTACAGGCGGATATTCATCACGGGAGGAATTCTAAACATCTGATCGGCAACAAGAAAATCCATTGTAAAAACAGGCCGATAAATCAAGGGGTAGAGATATATTTTGCTAAACCTTGTAGATGTTTTGTGGTGTCTAGGGAAGGACATTATTTAAACCCTCTCGGTACTCATAGCCTGGCCGTACCGGAGATGAATGGGCATGAAGATAAAATGCTTACCTTCTCATAGTCTGGGCGACGGCACAGAAATGAAAAATCTAGCCGGGGCTCACGGCTTCTTGATTCCTGAAGGTGATACGTGGGAAGAGATTGATGTTTGGTTTGCAGTCGTTAAAACGTCCCTACGTGGCAGGCCTTTTTAGTCAAAAGACCCTCTTTAAGAGAGTAATAAATTTCCCTGAGCAAAGGGAGTTAAAACACGCAAACTCTAAGTGATGTGTTATGTTATTTTATGTTAACTTCGAGAAGCTGCCGTGCTGTGCCTTTCATATCCTCCAAAATGAGGCTTTTAAAACAAACAACTGTCAGTAGATCGGGGATGCCATAAAACACTTGAGTATATACGCTGCAACAAAAGCAGTAAACAACATGATTTGTTCGGCATTTCTGAAGACATCACTGTTGTTTGCAATTACAGAAAGACAGATACATTCCCAAAATATACACACATACACACAAAAGGAGGGCTACACACACCAACACAGCTCTGTGTTTGAAATTAGCACAATACTCAAACTCTGTCACCTTCTCTTCTGTAGGTGTGCTGTACCCCATTATTTTTGTCAGGAAATGCATATAGACACCACACACCGAAATGTGTGTAAAGCCTACTCTGATCATTTGAAGAAGAAGCACCAACACAACAGTCTTTACAGAGAGTCCGCCAAAATATATTTTCTTTATAAATCCCAATACAGGTAGAGTAGGAGACCTTAATACATGGATCCTAGTCTAAATTGTAATGTCTCTAGATTAAACGGCTTATTTGTTATGGCTGGAAAAAAGGATTTCGTTTTTGTTATGATCAGCCATTTACCCAACCTTAATGTACCTTGAAAAAACATTTAACCCGGATGACTTAACTGCAGGAAGTGCAAAACTAATTAATGTCCAATCTTGGCCAGCTTTCACATCACCGCTAAACAACCAGAATGTCAACTTCCTGGATTTAGGGTACAATGGTCACAAAACTGAATAGCTTTGCCACAGCGAAGAGGGGATTGCCTGGAGATTTAGAAAGGATGTTAGCAGCCACATTTGACCCTAGTTTCGGAGATTAGTTCTGTGAACAAGCATAATACCCTCGACTGGATGCCTCAGACAAAGTAACCCACGACTCCTGTAATTAACCTCACCACAGCGTCAGAAACAACAGGTCGCCATTCAAAGGGATGCCTGAAACTTTTCCTACTCGGAGCCACTGCTGAAACATGTTTCGAATGTAATTTTCTTGGAGACAATAAATAATGACAGAAATCATATGTTTTCCATGGATGCCCAACTGTTGCAAAAGGAGTAATCAAATGTTTGACCACCCTATATCAGGCAAAGCAGATTTTTCAGTACATGTAATTTTTTTAATGGAAGTCTCTTAAAGAAAATATTTTACCTGATAATTAGAAGTGTACACCACTAGGGCCTAAGCCAAGTGTTACAATTGGTTTTAAAGTACTGAAAGAAGCCTACTCAAAAAGCTTTAAATTAATGCTTATAAAATAGAGCTCAATCTCTGCTTGGCCTGCTAGCGCTATCTAACACATTACATTAATTAAACTTCTCAGAACGAAAGCCAGTAAGAGCTCTTTAAAAGATCCTTTCAAACATTAAATCACTTATTGCCTTTCATGGAGGCAATAAAACCGGTTGTCTTTGCAAAGTGCAATATCTCTGAACTGCACAGCGAGCGCATGCTAGGTAAATAACTGGGCAAACATTGTATTGTGTTACGAGCTGGTGTTTATCATAAAAGCAATAGTTGTTCAGAGATTAAAAAACGAGTAATAATCACAGAGTGCCAACTCCAGTGTTTTGGCCATGTTTATTATTATCATTTTGTTTATTGTCATGCAAGCCGGTTTTGCATTAGTGTACCCCGGGAGAGAGAGAGAGAGAGAGAGAGAGAGAGAGAGAGAGAGAGAGAGAACAAATAGCGAATGCCTGGTGGCTAGACAGCAGACTGTCCTTGAGAGTGTGTGAATTGAATTTTCAGTAAGCACAGCCTGGTACTCCACTTTCTTAGCGTATAAGCCTTCAATAATAGAAAGAGAAGCTTAGGACTTTATAGTTATTATGATCCCTTCGTCCTAACAGTAAATTCCAGCCTTTGACAAAAAAAAAACATACATCAATCCTATGCCAATCATTAGAAACAGTATTTGCTGTCACATTTCCTTCTGTACAGGCCTATCTGTTGATCTCTGATGAGAAAACAAAATGGTGGCAACCCCTGTAAGCCACATTTATGTCTGTTTGGTTTGTTTGGTTTCTCATAACCTTCTCTCATATTGTACAAAGCTTACGCGGGTGTAATTAAAAGCAAATCACACAGTGAAAATTAATGTTCTGTGCGGTTTTATTTGACATACGTATTCTGGGGAATTAGAAAGGGTTTTAAACAGCAGGAAATATTAAAACCTGACTCATAAACACCAAGATTTATACACCGAAGGGCGTACAGATCACAGAAAGGTCTGGAAGGTGATTGCGGTTAATATGAATTTCAGTAACCAGTATTATCGGTTTAATTTACATCAAGTTAGAATACATTTAATGATAATATAGCCTATATATAACATGAATACATACATAAATAGATTTCTGAATTGAATAATTGAGCATACAACTTTAGTTTCCACATCTAGGTAAAGTCAAGTGTCTATAAAAATAAGGAAAACACTGATGAATCATGATAAGCGACTGAAACGTTTTAATAGCAAAGATCAATAGACTTCATTAAAACTTGTTCTCTATTTCCATCTCAAGCTCCTAGTAAATGTAATGAAATGTACTTTAACCCTTTTAATATATACAGTATACTTCCACATTGCTCCCTTGTTCAACCTCATGCAAAGAAAACACACATCCTGCTTGTTCGACCACATGTTCTCTAAAACCTAAGCATACTCTGCTAATGAACACGCTTTCCTCAGATGACGAGACCAGATTAGAAACCAGGGCTGGTGTTACAAGTGTCCGAATATGAAGCGTGGCAGGGTGTGCATATCACAGGGCTGGCTGTTGTTTAAGGAAGAAACAAAACTAAACTAAAATGACAAGTTCCATAAGGCTCTGCCCTCAGTGTCATGAACTGGGAGCACTCGTCTTCCTGATAAATAAATTATCATGTTTCAGTGTTTGCCGAGGCCTGGGCCGTGACACACTTTGGTTGCCTTTTGTTTTCGTATTATTTCCCAATGGACACAGTCTCTCGCCAGGTCGCATCCTTAAGGAGGTCTCGTCAGTGGTGGTAAAAGGAAACAGATGTGCCTCCCACTTTTGAGCCAATAGCCCCTTCACACCTCCTCGTCTGTCTGCCCCCCAGGCCTGGACGGGGTTTGTGTTCGGTCATCGCATGCCTGGGGTCAAAGCTAGCCTTTCCAAAAAGCTACCAAGCATTTTTTTCTGTGCAACCTGTGCAGGACATGGGAATGTGTGTCACCGCCTTACAATCCCTCAGACTTCCCCACCCCCTTACACTGCTCATAATATAACCCAGTTACGACTAAGATGGTAAATAAACAAGCACTAAAAAGAGAAATGAAAACAAGCGTCTACTGGCTGGCTTTGTGTTCACTGTATTATAAGTCTCTGTGGGGGGAGCCATCGATGATTTAATTTGGTTAGAAAGAGCCCTCTATTTGGCAGTTTGATTAGAAAGCACTTTTGCTAACAGTGGCTGAGAAAATCCAGTTGATTTATTTCGAACTCCTCCTATATCATCACGCTGTAGGCAGGGGAGCCAGAGGCAGCTCCCTCTTACCCACAAACCCCCTTTTACCAGCCTGAAACACCTCTACCTAATAATTACGTGAAACCACAGCAACAGGGCACTCCAGCACTCCCCAGGTGGGGGTTAAGCGCCTGTGATTTGCTCCTCTGGCTATTTTAAGGAATTAATTGGTGTAGTATACGCTGTGATATTCACTGGGATTCACGCACCTTCACCACCGTTGGGATTGGGATGCATTCCCAGCGGAGGACTACTGTGCAGCTTCACAAAGACAAGGTCTGGATTCAAATAATAAATAGAGTGATGAATATAGGAGATTCTAAAGAGCACAACAGAACTGAAGGAATATTAAAGCTTGCAATAATACTTTCAGACAGGGACAGGGGTGGATTGTTGCTATTATTGTAATGTTATAAATACAATTTAAGTAAACGCTGATGTTTTACAGGACCATTTTTACCTCCTGCATCCAAAAATCATACAAATCTTAAGAAAATAAAGGTATAACAATTAATAAGCCTAATGCATGAATATTATTCAGAAATGTTGCCCAAACAAAAATACAACCGATTCATTTATCTCCGTTGAAACGCAACCATAACTTTACTGGATGCCAAAGATTATTGGAGATTTTAACCCTTACCCTGGCAGAGACCAAAATGTAACCCTAAACTTGATTTTAGGACACAAAATGTATACATTACTCATAAAAACTTATCCTATCTTAAACTTAAACCTATCTATCCAGTACGGGTAGAGTACATAAGGATGCAAACAGTTCTCAGTGGGTTTATTTACAAACCATATCCATAACCATATCAACCATATCACCTATATCATGGTGTTAAATCTGCCCTAATGCTCCCTGTCTTAGCAGCAAGAGAAGGTCATCTTGCCCCTAATGGACAGAAAGGGAATTAGATGAAAGCTCCTTCAGTACTTGGAATTACTTATCCTGAAGAAATCTGCCTTTAAAATCTTTAATTCTGTAAGCACGACAACTCCACCCCCACACAGGAAGTAAAGACATTGATTGCTATCTCTTCTTGTGCATTTTATAGAGAAGGGCGAATTAGCGAAGTTCAGCTCTTTCTGTAGTGCGTACATCAGCGTTTGTTGTAATGACCCGTGCAAACGTTGCTTGCAGCAGGTTTCTGGAGCTGTGATGTTTCGTACGGCGAAAGCCACCGTGCAGAATCTCGATGACCGGCCTGATAATTACCACGAGCAAGCAGCTGAAATCCAATCAAACGGCTCTATGGGACTGGACACATGACAGATCAGGCTGCTGCTCACTAATGTAGATGCCTAAAAGCAGCTTATACTCAGACTCCAGAAATATGCTCTGCTGGCAGAATTAGGGACATCCCACTATACTAGGGTTCCCAGGATCCTGCTGTCTACTCAACCTGATAAAAGTAGTATCCCAGAACCTTGGGGGTCTCTGTAGTTTCTGTAGAAGCACCATTCTGTCCGTAGTTTATCTTTTCATAGTTTTTCTGTTGTTGTTGCTGTTGATTTATTTGAACATCCCTTCTTTTTCTTGTGTTTCTTAGCTTACCCCTACAACACTCACACCAGCAAAGGAGAGGAGAGGACGACAGATGCACAGCCTCCAAAATGCCCAGCTTGCTTCTGTTCACGCTGCAGTTCCTCCACAGAAACAGACGAGCCCGGGCACAAAATGCCAGCCAAGGAAATCCTGGCCGATTTAAGCCCAGCTAACCCTAGTGTCTCTGGGCCAACTGTGGGCCTTCAAGGTGGGGATTGGTGGACTAGGTCTTCTTAAAATCTGAGACCCAAGCTCAGCTGATGCAAAGCTCACCGACAAAAATCACTGTACTGAGAAACATGCCTGAAAAGTTTGAATATTTTTAGTTTATTCGAGTTTATCCGTGAAGGGTTTCACAAATCTCATTTGGCTGATTGCACGGACTCAAGGGATGCAACCCTGCAAAATGGTTTCACTTATTTACAGGACTGAAAAAGGAATGTTTACTTGATATTAGGCACAAGCTACTTCAAATATCACCTCCACCCCCTCTCCGAAAATAAAACATTAGTAACGTCAGTTTAACACAGACGATTTCAATGCAAAACAGTAGCAGGATATCAAAACATACGCCGAGCTTATTGCAAGCCAACAGACATTGAAGACACTGTTCCGAGGTTGTAAAATGTCAGCTGCAGATTTGCACAATTAAATGAGAACAGCGAAGACACTCAATAAACAACTGACTAGAGGAGAGAAAAATAATTAACAAGTTTTGTCAGTGTACTTATTCCACTGCAATGCATTGACAACTCATTGTCTAAATCCCCATCGTTAGGAATAGTTGACACTTCGGCTGGTTTTAAGCGGGAGGGCTTTCGTTAGATTCGTTGACAGGTCAGAGCTCCTGGGATGGACACACTGAACTCTGACCAGCAGTGCGGAAACCCCGGCCTTGCTTGGGTCCCAGTTTATCCACCACCATTATCAAAACCTAACCTGAATCTGAAGAGACTTGCTTTCCCAAGCTTATATCGTAAATTATGCGCCCGGTTTGATTGGCAAGCTTCTTCCTGAGAAGCTGCTAATTAAGCACCGTTTCTCGTCTGCCTTTTGTGTTTTATTCCCTGTATTCCCGGGCTCCTAATAGGCGAGACGTCATTACAAATAACAACAAGAGCTGAGAACTTAATGCCACTTGATAGCTGTGGAACAAGCCTGCGTGCATGAAAGGGACATCAGTCCATAAAATGGCCAAGAAAATGAGTCTGCAGAGCAATCAATCTGCTAATGATCTCCACGGCCCCCTTCCTCGGTGAATGCTAGCTGGCTTTGATTGAATATAAATAAAGGTTCAGTCACATCATTTGTTCTCTCGTTGTTGTGGTGTTGTTTTATTCTAGTGGATACAACAGCTAAACAATTACACTGTATACCAATCCTTGAGTTAATCAGAAAACATATGATGGGTATTTGTCAATGTCGATTGAATGGTGGGCAGAACAAATCCCTTCAGCACCAGAAGGCGAAATGAAAATGCATCCGTACAGATATGCGAGGGCTCGAATTCACTCATCTCCTCGATTTATTGTACTGTAAGAGAACAGGATTTCGATACTGCCTACCAAGTCGGCCTGGGTTAGTTATATTTCCGCTAGTGGGACGCGTGCTATGATTAGAAATTATACAAATAAGAAAGGAGTTTCTGTTTCCCGAAGACTACGGTAACACTTAACAGTTATTTTGTTTTACCACACACCACAAGTAAAAGGTGTCCCTTCTGTGTGAGAGGTGCAGCTTGCCTCCCTGTTGTAATGGCAGTGCTGTTGTGCGATATGCAATCTGAGTACAGTCACAAGGAATAAAAGATCCTATTTATTATCACCCAGTGCCGCACTACAGATAGCTATGATGGAAAAAAATAAACCACTTTACCTAGCCTTATGAACAAACTCATATATTCTTAGTTTTATGAACACATTTTCTACCATTTATACAATATTTATGAGCGGCAGTTAAAATATATAAATATTAAAGCTGTTAAAATGACGGTACAGTATATTGTTTTTATTATTAATTCCACACACAGAATGCATTCATGTAAATTCATCACAGCCCGCGATCCTAGTTTCCAGGCAGAAAGCATTCAGAAGCTCAAAGCCCTGATTTCGCTGTTGGCAGGGCTAAGTGTCTAGTTCAGTCACAATTTACAAATGATTATTTTTCTAATTAATCATTCATTGGAAACACAAATAATAACAGGGCTGCGTGTCGACAGCCTCGCTGCGAACACAAGGCCGACTCAATCCATCACATCTGTCAGATCTACTCCAGAAACAATTGGAAAAACAACACATCATTAAACGTTACAGCTACTTATTTTTCTATCATTCGGTGAGTAACCTACTACAGAGAAAAAAAAATGAATTACAATTCTCTGCTCCAGGTTATAATTTAACAGGATTTCATACGCCAGGCATTGATTTTCTATATCCTTAATGAAACCTTATTTGAAAATAAAATAATGAAAACAGCCAACGCCATGCATTTATTTCATTTACAGGCTAAGCCCGAAATCTCCTATTAGTGCTTATTATCTTGCCTTGTATCAACAAATGAATAAAGAACGCCGCGGTGACACAACCAAGACTCTCAAGGCACATCAAATGCGCATAATGAATTTCAAACCGAGCTCCTCGGCGAACAACTGTCTAACAATGGCAGGGACCACGCTTGACTGCAAAGTGCACACTGGTCAATGCATGTTGAGTGTGTGTGAAATCAACAGGATACAGTGAACAAGATGCCCTAGCTATTAATTTGGTTAACTTATATTTGTAAATTCACACAGAGTGTCATCACAATTTAGAAAAACTCCCCAGCAATGCTGTTGATGCGACAATTTGGGAACATTCAAAAATAGACTGGATAGGATCCTTGGATCACTTAGTTATTAATGGACACGATGGGGCGAATGGCCTCCTCTCGATTGTAAATTTCTTATGTTTCTTATATGAGACACTGCTAATACTGTTAGATGTACATTTAAGTAAAAAAAAAAAACATCCATTTTGATGGAATTTGTTAGGCCAGGATTCTTCCAAATAATTCTTATGGGGATTAAGTTCCAACATTATTAGCCTTTCCTAAAAGGTTTGATATTATAGGCCTGTTTATTATTTTATGCAAGATAAGCGATATGCTCAGTGTTATCTACACAATAGTATAGTTTTTGCATCCTGCCATGCATTGGAGTTTCCTATTTTAATCCCATACATGACATACATAATATAAAATACATCATCTTTGCAGTCAGATCACTTCAGAGTTTCGTAATTAAGCCTTTCTCTGCCCCTAGGACACATATTGACATTCTCGTTTGTTTTAATTTTATTCAAATATAGTGTCGGCCACAGGGCTTCCTTCACTCTTCAAAGCTGCCTTCCAGGTTAGGTTGCAGTCTAAGAACAGTCGAAGTACATGAATACAGAGATTACAGATGCATCACATTCTGTGAAAGCTCAAAGACGTTGTGCATGATTTTGAAGAGGACGTGTAATTACCTTTGTACTGTCCGTGATCCACAAAGAAAAGGAAAATCAACAGAACAGTTTACTTTCTTCATAAGTGAATCAACTGAGCATTCTCGTTTCAGATGTATTCAAGTTAGGTGTGCGCACTGAACATGAACAAATGCAAAACTGTGTCAGAATAATGCACACAAATATAATGGGCGCTGTACACTGGGGCATTTTGTAAGCAACAATTTGAGACAAGCGTGGTAGAAACCCGTGCCATTCACAGTGACATTTAATAAATTAATAGTAAAAGATTTGTACTCCTTAAAGACAGACACATTGTATGTATCTAATGGTTTGAAGCTTATGTGAGGATTAGTTTATAAAAAGGAACAAAGACAACTCAGAATTTGAAATCCTGGGACTGAATGGGTATAATTGTTAATGAGAGCGAGCAGATGAGAAGAATAGAGCAATAGTTTTATGCCATTTTTAAAACAGGGGGATCTGGCAAAGCAATGTTTTTGAAGTGTGACACAGCGGAATACGAAATATGCAGAGGGGAACTAGACACCAGTGCTGCGCAAATGGCCATATACAACAATGTCTCGACTTTCTACTTTTCTAAATTTAGTTTTTAGAAAGAATTGCTTTTATAAAACCAGCCTCCAAAACTAAAGTCTTTCTCTGTATGATAATCAAGTGTTTTCATACTTGCTGAAAGCTAATAGAAACTGCAATAACGAATTAAGACAACAAAACTACAAAACGTTAAACTGCGAGTCATGCATGGCAACCTTTTGTGCATGATAATATACAGAGATATAATTGTAAGATAGTTTCACAAGCTACAAGCCACTATAGAGTATTATTAAGTTTGTTGGGATGCAATCTTATACATCTATTATAACAATAGATGCAATAAAATAAAATAATAAATATACCTTTAATTGCAGTTTGGATTCAACCACACACTCCTTTGGGAAAGACATTTAACCTCAAAGGTTGAGAAGTTGGCTGGATACAACTGCAAATATTGAGCTTGTTTTATCCTAAATGTCGTATAAACAATGCAAAATATTTATAATGCTGGTAGTGTAGGGATCTGTGTCTGGCAGACTGAAGGAAAACTAACTAGTTCCAACACTGGCTCCTCAGATTATTTTTTATAGATCTCTCTGCCAACCCCAGATGCATTTCACTTGCAAAGCGGTTCTTAAACACGAGAGATGAAAGACTCTGAAAATGAGAAGAAACACATTCAACATTTCTCGCTGTCAACTGGAGTCTTGGAAGATTTGACATTCACAATGTCAACTATAAAACATACAGCATGCAAAGGAAGGTTCTTCTCTTGAACGCGATTAAGTCCCCTTTTATACTTACATCCGGCGTTTTTCCGTGGAATAGTTTCCTGTCAACTTTCTGCAAACACAACTTACGCTGGAGTTCTCTCTCGCAAATTGGCGAAGGAAGTCCTGTTGCGTGGGCCATGTTTATTTTATTTTTTCCGTTTGCTAACTCTTTGACAGTTGGCCTGAAAAAGTGTGCAGTCAACATTTATCGGTACGAGACGTTGATCTCCTATTCCAGGTTCAAAATACTTGAGACAGGTCTATATTCCTGGAAACTGTCTCTGAGCTTTCACAGTAATTGTGTGGTACTTGAATAAAGCTCCTGGTTTTGCTATGGTCCATTTCTCCAAATAAGAAAGTTTGGATATCGAAGTCAATAGAAAATGTACTAAATAATATCAAAAGGGGGTAAAATAAAGCTGATGTTTTATTAAAAAATGAATGGTGTGGATTGTAGGCTACTTGAAGTGTATCATTAAAACCCACGCCGTACTACCTACAGTTAAGTGAGTTCTAATTTCATTGTACAATTTTAAAGTAATTATAACTTGGATGGACACTAGTTTTAATCTGATTAAAAGGGAGATACAAAGTCTGGCTGAGGCAAATAATGACATTTAATTAACTGTGTTTGCGCCATTGTTGCAGGGGAGGAATTAAGAATACACGAAAGCAAGGTCGTTTGTGTTCTCCTTCCGTCCAATTTTCTCTGAGCCGCAAATTAGATTTATATAATGTATGTGGCTTGTTTTAATGTTGGCGTGTGCATTTTTTTAAACCCAGAATCGTCTTTTAGTTGTAAACTAGTAAATTCTCGTTGAGCTGATCCACCACAGAGTAATGCCAACAGAAAGACCGAAGCGTGCCAGTGCCCACTCTAATTAATGCACTGAGAACCCCGGCTGCTGGGGAGAAAGTAAATCCAAGCTCACAGGCCATTTAAAGGAGCATGCCGATGTATAAAGCAGTATTCGGCCCTCCATGCCATGACAAGGTGTTAAGTAATTTTTCTTTTCATGGTTTTACAGCCTGACAGGTTTTTAACATTATAAATCCGGCGGGAAAAACTGCGGCCAAAATGTTTCTCTGGCACAAGACAGGAAGGGACAGACATCCTTCTTTGGAAGTGAGGGAGGTGGCCTTTATAACTTTACGATTTTAAAAACCTGTGCACATGTGAAATACAGAAAGGAAAATGACTTAAACATTTACAGAAACGCACGTTGTGTGCTTTTTTAAATGTTGTGCATGACTGAGCGGGAAACAAGGTTCAGGAAAAGCAAAAAGACAAAGCTTCTGTTTTTGTAACATGTCTGTATCTTTAACATTGTGCACATCTGTACGCATTTTACATTGTATGATTATTTTTAGTCCAGTGCACCAACTTCAAAGATGTCATCTTACATTTAGTTCAGCAGAGGCGTGTCCTTGAGACTGCCTAAACCCTGCAATATGCAAATAATTGTTTTCATCCCAGACAACAGAGAGCAAGTAAGAGTCTTTCCCGACACACATTGTCAGGCACAAATAATTCAGCAGAAACACACACTTGGGGGGTTTTGCACAGGTTTCACTCGTACACTCAAGTAGGATTTTCAAATGGTGTTTAATCCAGAAAACAAATTACACAAACATGATGGCAAACGCCTTCAGACGCAAGCTGGTCATTAATCAGGAGATTTTGGAGAGACTGTTTACTGGAGAGGACCAAATCAGGAGAATAAATTGCAGGTTATATCTTAAGCAGGCGGCCACAAGCGAGTGAATCTGTGACATAATTGTGTGCTTCCAAACATGGGAACAGTTCATAAAGTGGGAAATCAAAAAGTGTTTAACCAAACTGAAGGAATAATTTGTAATTAGCTCTGCCTTGTTTTTAAATACATAACCCTCAGTTTCTAAATTACTGTTTGGTATCAGTCTGAACCCTCTTGACAAACAAGTTTTTTACTTGTACATTACTGTAACTGATCAATCTTCCTATTAAAATTAATGTTCATTCTTCGTACAGATAAATGTTTACGGTGCATGCAATCTAACCATATCCAAACAGGATATCATCTTTCCGCACCGCGCACAGTATTACAAAAGCATCGCTGCATGACCATCTGAAGGTGTATAGACATTCAGCAGCCCCCCAAGAGCCATCGGAGAAAGACGGCGAGGAGAGAGGGCAGATACGCTGGCTTTTTCATTTGCAATCCCGATTCCAGGACGTGACACACAACCACTCCCATAAAAACATTAGGGTTGTGGATCATCTGCAGAGGCGTCCCATGCTCCTAGATGTAAGTTAATTCTTTTAAAAGCACCGACATCACATGTCTGGTTATCCCACAGACCAGACCACGGAGATGTTTCTGGTCACTGCATGGGCAACACGAAGCTCGGCTAAATAAGTAATCAACTATAATTTTAAATTCTGGAGTTCAGACACTAGTTCAGCCGTGTTTCGTATGAAATAATAGCAACAAAAAGCGCTTTTAGGGTAGAAATGATTAAGTTAGACACATAAAAAGACATACATTTGTCAGCATTTCAAGACTAATGGAAGATCTCCCCAGATACCAAAGGGTTTATCTTTTTAATGTAACAAGAAATCCATGTAGACCCCTGCCTTGTCAGAAGAGTGTCTCTCATCAATACTGTAATAAAGCTAATGAGAGAAGATTAATTTCCACTCCATGTTAAGGCACACAAAGAGAAAGAGCAGCTTTTTTTTATCTGCAGTTTTTCCTTATACCTTCCGTTCCCCCTCCTCTCTTCACTACAGTACTGTATATGTGCTACCGGACCAGGTTCCCGCTGTGGAGAAGGATTAGACAGAGGAGTAATATTATGCGTGATGCTCTGTCCGCACTGATGCAATCACTGCTCCATTTCACACGATTCCTTGTGGGAGAGAGGGAGCCGTTTCTGAGCCGGATCCCTCTATGGCAACTGTCTGCTTTAGTGATGCTAAAGTCCTTCTGGGAGCACAGTGAGGTGTTTGACAGCAAAGCACTGTTGACAATCTAGTTTTCCCCTCATATTGCCAGGGTAAGACTTGTGTGTTGAGTATTTACCATGGCTAGGAGACTGCAAGAGCAGTAGGAACCAAAGCCAATAAACATGTTCACACTTGGTCTCCAAAGCCTCACCAAAAACCCGATGACCGCAGAATATTGTCCGTCAAAAAACAGTAAAACTAATTGCACCTCACCCAAAAACAGCAAATCGGTATGGTAGTGCCAAGTGAAGAGGCCCACTAATGGGGTTTTGTGTGCTAGTAAACGAGGAAAAATCTTGTATTTTGTGATAAAAGAATTAAACACAGATATATCAGTACCAGATGAATGGTCACAGATTAAAGAGGTCTTCCAGAAACTGTAATCAAGTGTATTGATGGTAGAAACGATAAGAGAGATCTAGAAAACTAGATTGTGCAAAATCTCCAACTGCTAAACGCCTTGAATCTTCTTGATTGGCATTTCAATTCCTAGAGAAGCACTGCAACATCGCGCTATATTGAACACAACATACGATTTCCCACCTAGACATGCAATAGACATTCAATGAGGAGAATCGTGTCCAATAAATAACAAGGAATAAATTAATTGACTCTCATAAGGTAGCATAGTTCAGGGAATAAACCCTTTAGTAGATGAAAATATCACAGTGGGATTTCTACACAAATAAATCAACAATCAAGTTTTATAGGAAGGATGATTGACTAACGGCAAAAATATATTTAAAAAAGAATCACCAAAGTGGTTAAGGAACCTGGTATAAACAGAAGTTAGATAAGCAGCTCATAATAAAGGGACTGACACCAGCAATTTAAGAAACACTGGTAGAATATGTAAAAATAAATAAATAAATAAATGAATGAATAAATAAATAAATAAATAAAACTGAAAATAAATATGAAATAAATAAATAAATGGAAAATGGAAAAAGCCCAACATTTTCTTCATGAAATTTAATATACTCCTCATGAAAAGCTAGGTGAATGCATTTCACAATATTGGAGCAGGAGAAAAGAAAATCAATACAGCATGTCACAAGTAACTGTTTATATTCACAGATTGCTTTACCGCGTGGAGAGCTTGAAGAGGCCTTCAGTGGATACTTGTGTGACAAATCATCAAAACGAATCAAAAGAAAGAGAAATACGAATCCGTTAATGGAAGGTGTAGCATTTATTGCCGACAAAACATTTTGTCTAACTGAATACAAAACAGTAAAAATAGAATATTAAAACAAACAAATTTTCACGTAAATCTCCTAGATACAAATGTGAGAAGACACTAATGCAACAGGGATTTAAACGGTATGAGTTATAATCTCTCCTTATGGTAACAAAATGGCCGTATAAGGCTTTAGTTCTGTGGTCTCTACATGCTTTCGTCTATCGAACATATATCAAAACTAAACTCATTATTCTCAAACTTTCCCCCTAAACATAGACATCTGTGTTGTGAGAGCTGGGATTTTACTCCGCTTTGAGTTTAAAAGTGAGTTTCTACAGCCTAGAAGTATCTAAAAAGAGGCTTATTCAAATTTCCTTAACCACCATGTAATGTAATGTATCTTTTAGAATTGCTGTCTTAATATGACCCAATCGATTGAAAGCCAGTCATGAGAGACTTGGTATTTACAAATGCCACAGAGATGCTGGCCAACCTCATTGGTTGAATTACAACATACACGTATTCATCTTGCGCGGTTACCCTATCTTGGACATACCCGGCTCATTTTCAGCTTGTAGTCTGCAAACAATATGCCGGCGGCTTGCTTGCACAGCAGTTTATCTTTTCTAGTCTTATTCAGCTTCCTGTTTTGGCCAGCATTTAAACCCCCTCCGACTCAGGTAGGAAAATAAATGACAGACTTCGAAAACCATCTGAGCTAAAATTGATTCTGCCTTAAGGAGAACATACGATGAAAAAGAGTCTAATAAAGGATTATTATAGTAATTACAGTAACTACTACTATTATTATTATTATTACAGAAATAAAAAAGACATTCAGTCACTAATGAAGCAATAAATTGGGCAAACAAGAATAAATGAGCCCATATCTAGGCTTTTTTGGCATCGAGAACTTGTGAACAATTTAATGGAAGAAGATCTAGCAGACAGTGGGGGGGGGGGGCACATTGGTTTTAGGCCGTGTCAGTGAGACACAGCCATTCAGATCCCCTCAACACAGCCCCCACATCCCTCATTTCGCTAAGCAATGCCCATTTATCGGACGCTCCTGAGGATTAATTTAAAGATATAATCTCGGCTGCTGCAAAAAAGACCTCCGCCGGTCTGCCGTGCTCTCAACGGTTCACCTGTTAGAGGTGTCGGGATTTAAGGAAGAAGCATCTACAGCATCTGGCGCGCTAAAATATTCAATTACAAGAGCGTACACGCTTCCCTGTGCCTCCAGCGTATCTTTCCTGTCAACAATGCAGTTGTATACACAGGGGATTAGACAAACAGTTCTCTAAATGTAAAATGAAATAACAGCAGCTATTGTGAAAGTACACTATTACATCATGATAGCGGCACACTGTGTGATAACGCTGTTACAATGCCCTCCAGGCCTCCCCCACTTACACACGCAGACATCAAGCCATTAACAATGAAAACAAAATTCATCTGAACACCTTATCCTGCTGGAATTGTGAAGGACATGCTTTTCACGTCGAAGAGGATCTTATTTCAGTATAAAAACCAATCCGCAGTCATGATCAAACTTTTTTTTGAGTGGCAATCCTGTTGATTAAAGCTGCGACTGAAGCTTTAAGATTGCTGTGTTGACCTTGGAAGTGTTTGACACTGAACGTGGAGTTGGTCTTCATTTACTTTCCAAGAAGGCTCTCAAAGAAAGAGTCCTCAAAAAGTCACGAGGTGATGTTATCTTTTTTATTCGGTGCAGATAAAAGATGTATGTCAGTAATACAGCTTGTCATATTATCTCCCTTCTGTCGAGTGTAATTCACGCATTGTACAGCCGGAGCTGACCTTTCCTGATAAACAAAAATAATGTATTGGGACGCTTGGGCTGTTTGCGGTGAAACAAAAGATCTGTAAACATCTCTTTAGGTGATTCGCAAAGCCAACTTCTGTATATTAAAACACCCAAAAGAGGTTTTATTAATAATGCCACAAGACATCATGCCAGTGGTAACCTTCAAATAATTAATACTGGAAGTCCATAAGTGAAGATAATCCTTTCAATTGCAAAATGCACCTTCAGTCATCCTGCTTCAAATGCTTAGAATGCAGTCACTGTATATGAATGCATTCCCTTGCTAATACGCTAACTATAATAAATGCTTTCAGTATATAAATATTTTTTTAAATATATAAAATACCTGCCAGCCAAGGACACAGCAGAAAGTAAAGCGATCAAAAAGCTTAACTCCCTGCCATGCAAAGAGAGTAAAAATGACACAGCCCAACAGTGCTGCACGTGAACTTATTGCTCATACTAAGATTTTGCAGAATTGGCCAGCAGCAGCCAATGGGAAGGAAAACTATTTCAGATAGCGGCCTGGCATTCACCAAGGTGTCCGTCAAATCTTTCTCCTGGGTAGGTCTGAAACTGAGAACCTCAAATCAAGAAAGTTAAACTCCGCACACAGCCGTCTGCCTGCGGGCATGTGCCATATGTTGTGACAAGCAACAAAGTGGCTTAAGACCAAAATAGAAACAAATAGAAAACAAATGTCAAACCTCAGACCAGACACATGTGTGTGTGTGTATGTGTGTGAGCCTGCGAGTGAGAGTGTGTGTGTGTGTGTGTGAGTGAGTGCGTGTGAATTATGCATTACTATAGAACAAAGTATCCCAATGAGTTTTCAATACTAGGAAATCGATCCTCCTTTACAACTCTGAACTGTAACAGAGAAATTCCCTTTCCGATGCACAAATAAAAATAAAGTTAAATAAAATAAAAAATGAAATTAATAAAAAATCAAGCACCCAACATGACACTACACAACACAGTACTGTAACACAATGCGTCTCATCACTTCAATTAAGTTACTTGAAAACATCTTGCACGGCAATCTCATCCCATTAGAAACAATGCACGTTCATTAAGCTTTAACCAAGGCACTTACTAGGCTTTCAAAATGTACCTAATACATTATTTACACACCATGAGTACAGCAGTTAGAAAGGGCATGTAAGACGAAATATAAACAGCCCTGATCTGCAATTAAAAAAAACACACACAAAACAAATACAGTATGAAAAGTAAATAAAATAACATTATGCATCTCTCTCCCAGGACTAGTTGGAAGTGTGTAATCTAAAGCATTTCCACCACTTGCAAGCTGAGCACGTCTGTTATGAAACAAGCAGTTGCAAAACAGAAGCAGTCAACTAGATTTGTTCATTTTAATATTTATTTTCTAAACCATTTGGGATCTACTTCACATTCTGGAGCACCTGAAAGATACTGGTTGGACATTGGTCTTTTCATCAGCTTAGCCATTTGACTAGAAACACAAGCTAATCTGATTTGAATAGGTGTCTGTAAAAGTCTCTCTTACCACTGCAATGTATGTAATGAAAAAATAAATGTAAGGGTGGGATAGGGCTACGAAACACGGACTATAATACGCATGAAAAACAGACCCCAGGAGTGAAACTAATTAGTGATTATGATTTTTCTGAGCATCCACTACTTTGTAACCTCCATTCTTCAGGTACAGCACTGTCAAGCATTTCTGGACACTCGATAAAAATACAAGGTTACAGAATTATTCTAGAGCATCACACAATCAATATATTCACACAAATCACACTTGTAGACCTCACTATATTAAGATAAAATCTCTGTGTATGTTTTGTTTCTCTCAGATGCCCTCATCTTGAGATAGTCAATCTCTTCAATGATTTTTCTTACTGTCTTCAGCAAAACAAGACACGTCTACCTAGAGCTATATTGTAACAGCACAGCAATCAATTCCTTGTATTAAGTCACCTGAAAAGTTCAACCACATTTCACTGTATGCAGTAAAAATGACATACACACACAAACAACCTAGTCGGATAATCTGTCGGTCACAAAATTGTATTAAACTGACATTGAGGTGAAAATTGTCCTTTTTAAAACACTGTAGCATTTTATTGTCTAGTAAGCATCAATGTTTTCATAGCATACTACAGCTATTAAACAAAACCATATCCATAATAAAAATAAACACGGATATAATTTCACAGACGTGCCCAAAATATAAATCTGGAGGAAGACGCTTGCGTGTTCTAGCTGGAATGTAAACTCATGCACAGTGATTGTTCAGATTCATTCATGTCCTCACTGTTTACTCATTTATAGAAACACTGCGCAGCACTGTGACCTTGTTACCTAATTCAGTTCTACTACTGATCACATTACTGCCTGACTGCTGTGCCAGGGCCTGACCTGTACTTGAATCAAGCACACGGCTTAATGTGCCCGAATTACTCTTTCATCAGCTGTTTACCCCATGTTGATAGAACAGGAAATCGGAACATTTGTTTATCGCCTGTGGCAACGAAAAAGCCTCAGAGAAACCAGCCAGCTAAATATCCAATACAATATGGGATCCGTGTGTGTGTTAAGCATTATAAATATTAATGCAATCTGCAACTAGGACAACTATCAGTCTGAAACCAGCTAGGATGTGTTACCTTATCTCAATGAAACCAATTTAAACTGTTCATCTCATTTGAGTGCAATGGTTGCTGATGGGATAAGAATGATAGAAAGTTGCATGCATAAAACAACAACAGGAAAATGTTTATTGCACGTAATGCACGACCAGAAATGCACTGGCAGTGCAAAGAAAAACACATTCTCGTGTTGTTGTATCTAGAATACGATTCAAACTGACACCGAAACATCTGCACCCATCCTATCCGTTTTTGGACGAGCCATCCCACTTATTACTGCTTAAACACAGCCATACGCTCTGCTTTCTTGCTTGTAATTACTCCCAAAGAAATTGAAATCCGACAAAACGAAGCCAGACACTCCAGCAGCTTCAAAAGAACATTTGACCTTGGATGCCTGCTTAATCCTTCATCATAAAATAACAAGATAAACCACATTTCATACAGACTTTTGTTCTCCACTATAGAGTTGAAGAAGCTGACTCGATTCACAGCACGCTCCACAGTGACTGCAGATAGCAGGAGAAATATACACACTGACACAGCTGTTAACCAATTGACATTCTTCTATTATAAATTATATTATAAATCTTTATACATGTACCTCATCACACCATTACAATAAAATCAAAAGTACAATGAAACTGCAGTAGTAATTTGAACATCTGTCTGTGTTACAGACTCATTTCAATTCATGTTCCAGTGTTGGAATGCTGCAGCCGAGACAGTTAAAATAAAAATGAAGTTCTTCTGTATTCGTACTCGTTGTTTATTTCATAAGCTTGATATCAACTTTTTTTCCAGTCATAAAACCAGAAGCTAACAAGTGTGCACCTCATCTCTGCACAGGTCTTTAAATTGATTAATAATGGGTTGAGTTTAGTTTAAGGAAATATGCTTAAGCTATCACGGAGTCTAGCATGGACACTCGACTAAAATGGGCATTGTTTAATACATGATTCCTACTGTTTATGCAGCCTACTAGCTCTGAGGAAGTCAAGATGTCGTTTCCACCAGCACAACCTGGTTTTGCTGGGTAGCTGTTGTTACTGGAACAATTCAAATCTGAACCTCATCCCAATCCTGACCTAAACCCTCTCTGTAATGTTGTTTCAGGAATAACAGGCAAAATCCAGTGATACATTTCCACATTACACAAAGGCAGACCGCTGTGCTGCTGCTTGGAAGAACTTGTTATTGTACAAGTGTACATCTGTTTAATCAGCATTAAAGCTGAGCCACAGGCATCCCCAGAGAATGCTCCTTAGTGTTTTCAAAACACTGCATCCTCAGACTCAACAGATGCTCAAAACGAAGGCTACGAAAATCCCAGTTTGTGTTGTGGCACTGTGGTGTTAGACCATTGAAACACGAAGCACCAGTTCCACCTTGATCGATCAATCGAGAGCACACTGTGGTGCAACAGATCACCGTCTTCACCGAGGTGTTTAGATGCAGCACGAGGTCACCTCAGACTCCGATTTACCCAATTAAGTGTAAGGTCTCTTTATGTAGGAAACCCACAAGGATCATGTTACGTTAGAATGATTTGGAGAGACAATGTTGTCTTTTCTTTGCGTGTTCAGCAATATATATATTCATGAAAACTATGACTGGCAGCAAAATACTGAAGCGATCTTGAAATGTTGCGTGATCTCGGCGCAACCCATTTACACTGTTCGTCTCATTCGAGTGCACCGTCAGACCATGTGACAGAGGGACACATCTGCATTTCATGTATGTACTTTTTTAACCATTCATTAGAAGTAACAATTGTGAGGAGGAACATACTTGGTGTACTTGGAGTGATCATTTACATTTTGCATGCATGTGAACCATTTGTTCCCCTCTAGACATTCCCAGATGAATGTCAGCATCCACATTCTTAAACAAGCCACCTTCGTAAGGCTTTTATTTTACACATTACTGTTTTGTCTGCAGTCAAAGCTAAAGATTTTTTTTTTTAAATCCACAAAGAGGAGGCAAGACCCTCCATCACCTATGAAAGAGCAGAGTTATGTTCTGTTACATAACATCCCACACTCTGAAGCCAGGCGAGGAAGACCCAGAGAAACATGTATGCAGCCATCGCCCCAGCACCGAGCACCACACGAGGAGGAATGCTGTTGATATTCGAGATGGAGCCGCAGTCCCAGCATCACCGGGAGCACAATTCCCCACCTGCCAGCTCTGAGGCCTGGCGCGGCTGACACTTCCTCCGGAGGCCTGGACTCTAATCCCCTCGCTGCATCCCGCTCTGTGCCTTTTGCACGTCCATATGTTTTCTAAAACCCCCCTTTCTGTCGGCGGGCTACAGGAGGGCCTCCGTGAAGATGGAGATAGTACGACAAAACACATCATCGTCAGGGCAATTATGTGCCACAGTAACCACTTCACCACGGGCCGTATTTCAGGGAAGCCATTTCCAAATCATCCTTGGCAAACATTTGTCTTTCCCCGGTCGGCAGACCCTGAGAGAGACAGATTGGAGTAATGGGGGAAAAAAGGCTGGGGCCCACAAGATATGGGACCTATAAAATGTTTTATTATGAACCTACTTAGGCATAGCAATTATATTTAAATAAAACTGTAATTTGCCTCTGTGCTAACACAGTGCTTGAGTTCAGCACTATATCTTTTTACAGAAGAACCCTGCGTTAATGACCGTCTGGGAGACTTAAGTTTTACAAGACCATCAATCGGGTGTTACTCTCTGGTCGCCACTGCTGAATTAATGCAAGCTTTGGTTTGAGAAATAAAATTCTACATAAAAACACAACCCCTTGCTTAATTGTTTTCCAATACACACGATATGTTCTGAAGAATCGAGGGACCTTTACATGTTTTTCCTTTTATAAACTGCATCTGCAGCTGTACCTTTTTTCCCATGAACATAACACAGTGTAGAGAAAAAAAAGGTCAGGAGGAATAGCATTTTCTTTTGAGGTGGAGAGAAACAGCATTAAAGCCGACCGAGTGATCTCAGGAGCGGCACCTTTCAAAGGATGTGAGGCGAGCTACAGAAACGCCGCCGTTTCGAATCTCCTAAAAGACGTTCGTAAAAAGACAATTCACATTTGAAACATGCTGTGCTTTGTTTCCAATTTGCCAGCTGCAACACAGCTTTCGAAAGCACGTTAAGTGTTTCCAGGCTGAACATAATGAATACTGATAATGGTATTAATATAAAAATGGGCCCTGACTGAAGACCACTTTGACCCTCCCTCAGTCATGTAAACTATGTCTGTCATAGGTCTACGTGCTGGGGTGTCCATGTCTGAGCTGGGGGTTGTTTTGGGTAACATACTACATGCCTCTCACAATTTTTACGCTTCCACATGCACACACTGAGAAGCACATCTTTACACCGTTTAATTGCAGGAAACGGGCAAAAGATAACACGTGTGCGAGGATATCTGTGGAGGGTGTGAAGGTATAATGATGGCAGGGGGGGTTTAAAAGTGCTTTTCAATGATCTGCAGGAACTCACAGCTGCACTTCATGCATCATAATGAGCAATTTACAGTACATTCAAAAGAGCGGCAAATAGTAAATTCTCTTTTTTTTTGGCACGCTTAGGTTTTTTTAATTTCCATGCATTTCCTTTTAATTGCATTAGACATCCGCAGTATCAACAATGCAGGGTATTACAATACCGGGATGCCATTGACAGAGGTGTGGATCTCACTAAAGTGTTTAGCAGACTGACATCTTATTTATACCGCACAGAAAGAAAAGAGAAGATTAGTCTTTCATCTCTGCCCGTGCAGGAGTTCGGTGTCACACGGCACGGGAACGGCTGCTTCCACAACATCTAAAATAGCACAGAAATGATAATGATGAAGAAGACAGGAATGACAGAAAGTTGATGGCTGACATTTATTTAAAGCACACAGAGATATTGCAGACTTATAACAAACAGAAAACAAACCATTGAAACCCATCCTTTTAGCCACCACAAATTATTTTACAATTTCATCATAAAAGTCCCCATCACAGCACACAGCATTGCGTTAAAAAACTCATTTTTTGGGTGTGTTATGACCAAACACATACTGTGCATTACCCTACATACTCCATCACGTTAAGGCTATTAAGTACAAATTAAAATATTGAAACCATTTAGGTCAACTGTGGCTGTTATATTAAACCCCTATGCTTTTCCCTTTTAAGTACAGCGATTAAAGGTGCCATTCGCATTCAGTCCAGCCACTCCAGCGCGGCATTAACATAGATATTGTTTAATAAAGCTGCAGGAAACTTATTCAAATCCCAATACTGGATTATCATTTTATGTCATTAAATACCTACAGCTGTGACAGAACGTCAAATTTAATGTGTCACTCATCAAACCACGACTGTATACCAGATTAATGTATATAATACATCATTCTGTGACAGATGGAAAGGCAACTAAATTCAAATCTTCGGGTGCTGTCAGAGAACAAATAAAAAAAAAATAATAATAAAAAAAAAAAATAATAATAATAATAATAATAATAATAATTGCTGGCCAAAAAAGGGAATTTGTCATACATTTATTTGCATATTTGGCAGACAGCCCCAGTAAACACTTATCTTGCGCAGAAAAAGTGTCATGTTAAGACTTTAAATGCAGTCACTTAAATCATAATTGAGCCGTTCGTTACTGTGACCTGATTTCTTTTTATTGACAGCAACTTTGTGGTTTAAAACAAGGTAACACAATCGATAGCTTCTGTTTCACAATTTCCTTCAATTTATTATTTAATCAATCTCTCCCCCACCTTCAAACAGACAGCTCCAACTGCTGCGCCTGCAAAACCCAAATAAGATAATTAGACGACCACACAAGGGTCAGCGTGTGCGACAATGCTGTTCAAAGGAGGTGAGAATCCAATACTAACACAGACACACAAAAACAAAACCGAAAGCCTTGACATAAAAACCGTCTCAGACAAATATGCATCTGAGCATAAACCGTCCTTTGATGAGTAAATAGTTATACAGGACTTCCTTTCAGTGGGGTGGGGGGGGGGTCCTTATGTCTGAATCTTGAGCCAACAGAGAACACAGCCATATGAAGAATTTAAACAGTTCACTGTGGTTGTGCATTTTTTAAGGCAAGTTATTTATCCAGAAGGCAAGCAAAAAAGCATTTGAATAGCTCAAGTGCTGTACAGGTTCTACAGAGGATGAACAAATATAAATGTTGTTTATTTCAGGATATTATGTGAAAAATGAGCCACTGGAACCAACCAAATTAGTTCAAGGTGTCTTTTTTTTTTTTTTTTTTTTTTTTTACAGTATCACACAAAAGCTACTGTACAAGAAACCGGTCATAGTTGAGACATTATTTTAGACTTTGAATGGAGTGCATGGCAGGTAGGTTCCCCGAGGGGGTGGGAGGCAGGGGTTGAATTAGAAGAATGAAGAAAGAAAAGAAATGCTCCTCATGTTCCTAAATTGATTTGGATGGAATACATTGGTTTCGGCTAAATGAGGTTTGAGATCATAATGAAAGAGCTACCAAACACTCTTCGGGGAATTACAGTTAAGACGTTAGATTGCTGGTAAGTAATGTGTTTTTAAAATCTTGACAGTCTTTGCATTAAGTAATATCGAGCCGAGAAGCACAGATCGTCCCGCCTGTTATTTACTGCAGTACTCGGGGATCGGGGGTTAGAACAAGAGCTCAATGGTTTCGTAATTTTGTAGAGCGATATAATTCACCGCTGCCCGAGTCAAAATATCAGCACTTAATGAACTCCCCACTTGCGATAGTTCGCTTGCAAAGACTGCTGCTCTGGAAGTGGAACATTTTGATTTCAAAGCACTGAACGGGAACACCTTTGAATTCAGTAATGACTCGCGAATTGACAAGAAATTCCTCTCTCAAATTGAAACCATCCAGGGTCTGAAAAACATCACTCTGCGGCACACGAGCGGTGTCACAAAGAGCAGACGGGAGGAATCTGGAGGCATAAACGAGTCAATTTCATCGCGCCCGACGACAGCAGCTAAAGTATTCGGAGAGCCACACAGGCCTTTGTTGTCGGGGAGAAAGAAGAGGAAGAAAAATAGATTTACCAAGCAAGAACTTACTGAATGAACAGCTGTACCCATTTTAAAGCCCTCTCGTCCAAGAAATTAGCAAAATCTCTATCAGATTTGCAGAATAAAGGCTAAAATCATGTTGCCAAGCCATTACCATGAAGCCTATGTATCCGATTCGCTTAGGGTGGGACGCGATATTTGCTTGAAGCCTGTGGACAAACCCTTGGATTGCTAAGGCGGACAATGACGTTCAAGTCACATAATACACTTGCAACTTCTTTCATGATGGGAACAGGTTTTAATAACACTAACAGGTTAAAAAAAAGAGAGACAGTGGCATTTTGAGGTCACTGCGGCTTCAACCAAAACAAAGTGCATACAAAATAATAAAAAATACACAAATTATGATGTGCATCCTATGGTTATTGTTTAGGCCCCAGTAAGATATAATGTGAGTCTTTCTGAGAGCCACGCTAGCTCCCAAAGGTCAAAGGAAATCTGGACAGTGACCATATCGACGCATTAGTGCTCAAGCTGCACCCAGTTTATGAATGACCTGAATATCGAATCCTAGACCACTAGTCTGTATTGATGGTAGCAGATCAATACAGTAAAGTACCCTTCATCAAGTGATTGGCGTTGAACCACTAATAAACTCAGAGGCGTATTTTATGCAGTTGTTACTCCTCCATTTAGGTCAGACCTGATTACTGCAAAGTCTAAAATCTTTGTTAAGGGTTAAAAAAGGCATTAAAGGTGTCAGGGTTCCAGGATGTACAACAACTGCCAACGTTGTGTCCAAACATTCGCCGTCCAACAGCGGTTTATAAAACATCACTGTAATGAGAAATTGTTCATGTTCCCAGAGTAGGAAAGTTGTCATTGAATGATTCTCAACACTGCCAACACTGTGTCAATAGCTTTATGACCGTAATGAATTAAACCAATGTCAGAGCCAATATAGACCATGCACACAGTTTGTGAACAATAATGTAAAAAAAATAATGATTTTTGTATTATTTTTTAAAATCTGCCGTCATTAAAACCAGAGCCATAAAAGTATATGAGCATCACTCTTAATGACTCTAAACGTTCCTAGGGACATAAAGGCTACAGCACATATAGTATACAATTTTGATAAAGGCCATAAAACAACAGACAAGTTTAATAAAGCTGATGAGCAGCAATTCGCACTTCTGCTAGAGCTGGTTCGGCTTTCTTGGCATGTAATTGACGGCTGGAACAAGATTTGTGAGTAGAGTTGATCAGTTCATTGCTATTAAAACACCCTTTCAAACAGCATGGCTCAAATGAAACCCAGCAAAATTACAACACTTACTTGACTTGAAGGCGCGATACTATTCTTGGCAACGAGGTTAAGAAACTTACAGGGACTAGGCAAGGGAGGCCATGTGTGGAATTCCAGTTGGTTTGCGCCGTGTCCCACAAGGGCAATACTGAAGATTGCAGTCGGCTTTTTGGAACCGTTTTTCAATTAAGATGTGGCACAGAAGGGTTCCAGAGGAGAACGAAAGGAAAGTGCAGCAGTGATTCGTTTAATTAAAAAGTAAGAGGTTGATCAATTAAAAATGGGTCACACCATTCCATCACAACCTCAGCAATAACCATAATCACAATAATAAGAATAACCGCCGGGTTCTCTTACCTCTAAATCTTCAAATGTGACGAAGCTGGCTATTGAAAATCCATCAATGATGTCTTCCTCCCCGGAGGTCGACTCTTTCCTTTTCCTCCGCGGAGGCCTGGGCCGGGACGAGGAAGGGTTCCTACTCTGCTCCCTCTCCGACTCCGAGGAGGAGCGCAGGACGTCGCCCCGCACATGGTTGTTCCTTAATCCCTTGGACCTCCTCTCGCGGTCCCGCTCTGACCTTGACCTCCTCTTTTTCCGGAGCCCACAAGACCGCGGTCCATCCATCGCCCAGGGACAGGACCTCACAGACACGATCCCAGCGGGCTTCAGCTCTGTCAGGTGTTCAAGATGTTACAATTCCAACAGAATCACAGAAAAAGGTGTTTCTTCCCAGGCTGGCCAATGGGGTAATGAGTGACTGCTGCTAACCCTCCAGCGAAAAAGCACTCATTGATAAAGAACCACGGGATTTTAAATCAATTCAGGATCCTGGGGAACTTCTGAACGATGCAGAACGCACGTCGGAAGCCATGTGTCGCTTTCCACACAAAATCCAGGCAATCCACTGAGTGTAACACACCAGCGTAAAAAACAATCAAGATCCAATCGAGAAAAGACAGCTCCAGCAGACACAAGTATTTATTCGCCACGAAATGATCCCGTCACTGGAAATTTTCCACCCAGTCGTATTCACGGTAAAGATGCATTGCAGCCGTCCACAGAATCCACACCCCCTAAGTGCAGACAGCTCCCTCCTAGGATTCAAAGAAATAGAAAAAAGCACACGTTGGGAACATGTTCTCCAGTTAACTACTGAAGAATACATTACAATCCTCCTGCTTTTTTTTTTTTCTTTCTTTCTTTGCTGACAGAATGTTGTACAAAGGTAATTATAATTTTTAATAATGCAAGATAAATTAATGTTTCATTACAACTATCTTAAATTCCACTTCTAACTTTATTATCCTTTTCACAATGCATAATCATTAGCCCCTCAGCAGTGTTCATTACATTTCCAGTCACTTGTTATTGGCGTTCTCCAGTTTTTCCACTTAAACCAAGTATTGTTACCTTTCTCTGCAAATTTTGGACTAGGTTTCCATCATGGCTCAACACTAACCCGACTCTACAGTTTACACCCTTTACTGCATTGTCCTAGTTAATTCCCTGTAAACGCAAAACTAACCTAGAGAGATTTTTCAAAACCCAGTCTGCTTTAACTGAAAAGCCATTTCCTTTTTTATGGAATCGAGACACAGCAATTTTGTCTAAACCCTCGACAACTACTGCTCTCCAGTACAGCTTATTAAACCCATAACCTATACACTGTAGATTTGAAAAGAACATCTCAAATGCACATTCAATAAATCTTAAATAATTTACACCAAACCTATCCATCCAAACTCCTATGTTAACCAATATTTCAGCTTTTTCATTTCTGTGGTACCTTGAAGTTCAATTCACAAAAACTGATCTCTGAATTTGCCTTGATATCTTTACATTTTATTTAGAAAAATCTTTTATCATCTCCTTTCAAAGTAGCTGCTTCATAAACACTATACAGAACACCCCATAATGTCACAGACGTGTCAACAGTGTGTTCATTAGTGCATGTTCATAAACTGCACACTTTACACAATATTCAAAGCCATCTTTCCTGAAAAAATATGTATAATACTTCTATCTACACTAAACCTTGTAAGCAGTCTCCATATCCAGGTGTGAAAACAAACACATTATATATCCAATTATCCAACTTTAAAATGCTATTCCTGATACAATGATTTGTCTAAATTTCTTCTTTAAAGCAGATCAACCCATGTTGTTTTCATATAAATGAACTTGATGTGCCATCTCTAAATGTTGTGGGTTCTATTTACACTTTTTACTGTCATTTCTGTTTTCCATATCATCCATATCATCAGCTTGCATGTGCCAATATGTCATCTTCATGAGTATTCCCCACTATTGTCCTGTAAAGTAAACGGTCCATATCTTCCCAGGACCCTCGGCATTACATTCTCCCACCATATTGGCATTTCGTTTTCTCTTCTTTCCCATACTGGAATCCAACAGAGATCACTGCAAAACTGGGAATCAATTAATATCCCCCCAAGGGCGCTCCAGTTGGTTCTAAGGCATTAAGTGAAATCGGAGAGCATTTCAAGCAAAGCAACTTTCCCCCCAATTCTGTGCAGGTATGACTCCATCCAAAAAGCTCTTGAAAAACAGCAGATCTTCCTCTACATGGCATTTCAATGGTTTCTAATGCAGGCATCTTCTTCCACTTGCACCAGTCGGAGTGTCTAGCTTGTTTTTTCATGCACTCCTTCCCAGACCTCGATTGCTCAATATTTAAATTGGAATTTAAATTAAATTAAATGACATGTATACAAAATCACTATCCCACACCTTTACCCTGCCACTGCCACTATAGTCAATACATATTTCCTGCCGTCGCTTGCATCCCTGCAGGTGAAGTAACCTGTCGGAGCACAACTGTTTAACTATGACAGCTCCGGCACGACGCTGACACAGACGTGCACTCGGGTCAGTGACATCTGATCCGATCTCTGAATTTCAGTTCTTATAGATGCAGTTTCAAGTGCACCAATGCATTTGCCAACTCGCATCTTTGTAGCCCGTTTTTCTTCTCCTCACGTTACACTGCCCATGATTGATAGAGGGATGCATGTCCCCAGAGGAGAGCGCATCTCCGCCGGCACTGCCCGGTGCTCAGCGCGCAGGGGGGCACACCTGTCCAGGCGCGTCCCTCAAACTTTGCGCGATGCCCGCCGCCGTGCCAGCCCGAGCCGCCGCCAATTAAAAGTACACGTTTATTTTTCCACTAGCAAAATACCGCAATTCAGCACTATTGCATGTACTTGCGGACTGGGCAATTATGCCGTTGACATGCATGTTATCTATCCCTCGCTTGAGCCCCGGTTCTGCTGCCCCTCAAGCCCTAATGCAACATCCCGCTTCCCCGGGATGCCCTTTTTTCCCTGACACCTATCCCTTTAACCTGATGCCCCTCTCCGTGCCTGCCTCCCTAATGTCACCCGAGCAAAATCACTCCAACAATGTGTGCTCCCTCTCCCCTTCTTCCTCCCCCTCTTGCTCTCCTCCTCTCCCTCTCTCTCTCCCTCTCTCCAGTCCTTTTTGTCCGCCTCTCTGTCAGTAAATCTCACGCACCGTGGCCAGTCCAGCCCACCGCCGCCACTGGCACTGCCTCCTATTCCAGCTCCGCTTTATTTCCACCAGCAGCACACAAAGCGGGGCTTTTTCCTCTCAACGCGCCGTGCAAAACGGACAAATGCAAACCCGTGCAAGTGGGGAGGAATCCCGGGCCAGTCGGAGACATTCGGGAAGAAGTGGTTTGTGGAGAAAGAAAAAGAAAAAAAAAATGCAACCAACAAATAAATCCTGCCAGGAAGCTGAGGCGCTCTTCTCTCCCAGTCCCTGCTTCCCAATCCCGGAGTGAAGAGCCGGCGCATTGATACGCCAGTGCCGCAGTGCCGCTTCACAGGGGATGCGCTTCCTCGGCGCAAATAGTGCTGCCTGGACAAACTGCTGTGTGTAGCTTGAGTAGAGCAACAGTGAGGCTCAGTTAAACCGTGCATTACTCCTATATTTTTTGCATTTGAGTTATTTATGCGTAGAAAAACGGGGGCTGCATAGATTACATTTTTTATAAAAGTGCCCCTTGTGAAAAAGTAGTGTAGTAAAAGTACACTTGTGTCAAAACAGCTCAAAATTTGTTTACTAATAGCATATTCTTTTTGAGCTATTTTGAACCAATATACTTTTAGTATACTACTATTTAACAAGGGATACCTTTTTAGGATAATTTAGCTTGCTTACTAAGTATTTCAGCACTGTGTGTGGGGTTGCATCCCCATCTGTTGCCATCTTTCTCCAGCCAGCATGTAACACCTTGCCCACTTCTCTCAGTGACAGCAAGGAATTCATACACGGGCACATTACTAGTGACAGCAGACTCTGATTCATGCAGCTCTGCCATACACACATGAGCAGACCCAAACTGTACAGTTGTATGTTTCTTTCCACGACACTTCCAGTGGTCTCATTGTGAGGCTTTAACATGATGCTACAACATGATGCTATTCTTGGACATGCCAATGACTCCGGGAGAGGTGGTGCAGGAATTGTTTCTCAGCATGGTGTTGACCCTAAACACACAGCCAGGCATAAGGAAGAAAAAGTAAGGAGGAAAGAACAAAAACAACAGGTGTTAAGTCACGCGCTGGACTCCAATGTAGGCTGATGCTAAATCGTCTGAAATGTTATGGTGCATAACTGTAAGAGAGCGAAAGATCACATCCCTCGTGTTTATTATTATTATTATTATTATTAAAGTACATTAATAAAGGCTCATGTTCAATAGTGTATTTTGGTTCTGCCGGTCTTAGTTATATTCCAGTAAGATTAAGTCACAGCTGTCAACATTTATGGTGCCTTATTACTTTTCAATCCCAAGGACACAGATCTTTTTTACAGTGTGGGTATCATTTCTGTTCCACCTGTATCTTACTGTTTAAACATCCTACACATCTCTCCTGTATTCATTATGAATGATTAAATGAGTGAATAAAGTCAATTTGTCTGAATCTTTCCAACAAAATGAGTCTACCTTCTCTCTTATTTTCCTTTTAATTCTAATAGTGTTGGCTGAATGCATTGTACTGTTTGTCTGGGAAGAGCTGAACCATTTGTTTCCACCCCTGACAATTATGGTTAGTTTGTTTGTTTCTGTTTTTAATTCATTTTTCACAAGAATTTCCCCTGAATTGTAACTTGCTAATGATGTGCAATGTACACGGTTGTGGACTCCCAACAGGCTCAACTACTACAATACCAACAGATACACTGACACCTTCAAATGATTCACCCAGTTGCAAGAGATGAACAGGTTCAGCTGCGTGAATAAGTACATCAAGTAACTAATTAATAGATTTTTTTTTTCAATCCCTAACATGTTAGTCAATATTTCATCCACACGAATAATCTTCACAGTTTTGTTGGAAGGAGAAAACTACTCAAATATTACTGCTGTTAAACGGGAAATGTCCCGAGCAGCAAATTTGTCTTCCCTTTTCTGCTGGCTGTCATTACTATGCGTTTGAGTTGCACACAGCAGAGGAGTCAAGATTGTCTTTATTAGCTTTTAAATTTGATGAAAACGGGGGAATATGCATCACTCTGGGGCGATGATTTGATGGAGCCTAGTGTATCTACAAATCCTTAACGGTATCAATTTTGACAGTATGCGATGAATCCATCTTTTTTAATATTGTTGCAGGTCCTTGCGAAATTCAGAAAGCACTGGAAACTGAATTAATTTATGTATCTATCCTCCACTGAGCAAGCAGAGCAGGGGCTGGAGCTGTGTAGTTTTCTTGAACCGTCTCCCGTTGTGTATCATGGCCTCCTCGCCCTGGTGGGAATCTTTTCAGTGGAGAAGACAAGTGTGTTTTCTTCACTCTCTCCTCTCTTGACGTCTCATCTCTGAAGATCACCGATACAGGTGTCAAACTGTGTTTTGGTTACGTAACCAGGATAGATTTTCTCTTGGGGCGAACCAGAGGCCACCAAACTCATTGCTCTCGTCAAACTGAGCTGAAATTGGACCCAGGCCTTTAGAGAGGATTGTGTCAGAAAGAGTTTATGTTATTTAGATTTGTTTTCTTTTTCAGCTTTTCCAGAAGCATAGGGTAAACAGGCATTTTTGTCTGTAGTAATTAAAATTAGTTAAGGATATTATACAGAAACCAGTGCTATCATATTTTTGGATAAGATACAAAATGCAAATCAAAAGCCTATCATTTGTACAAAAATACACACAGTCTCTCTCTCTCTCTTACACACACACACACACACACACACACACTATATATATATATATATATATATATATATATATACACTCACCTAAAGCATTATTAGGAACACCTGTTCAATTTCTCATTAATGCAATTATCTAACCAACCAATCACATGGCAGTTGCTTCAATGCATTTAGGGGTGTGGTCCTGGTCAAGACAATCTCCTGAACTCCAAACTGAATGTCTGAATGGGAAAGAAAGGTGATTTAAGCAATTTTGAGCGTGGCATGGTTGTTGGTGCCAGACGGGCCGGTCTGAGTATTTCACAATCTGCTCAGTTACTGGGATTTTCACGCACAACCATTTCTAGGGTTTACAAAGAATGGTGTGAAAAGGGAAAAACATCCAGTATGGGGCAGTCCTGTGGGCGAAAATGCCTTGTTGATGCTAGAGGTCAGAGGAGAATGGGCCGACTGATTCAAGCTGATAGAAGAGCAACTTTGACTGAAATAACCACTCGTTACAACCAAGGTATGCAGCAAAGCATTTGTGAAGCCACAACACGTACAACCTTGAGGCGGATGGGCTACAACAGCAGAAGACCCCACCGGGTACCACTCATCTCCACTACAAATAGGAAAAAGAGGCTACAATTTGCACAAGCTCACCAAAATCGGACAGTTGAAGACTGGAAAAATGTTGCCTGGTCTGATGAGTCTCGATTTCTGTTGAGACATTCAGATGGTAGAGTCAGAATTTGGCGTAAACAGAATGAGAACATGGATCCATCATGCCTTGTTACCACTGTGCAGGCTGGTGGTGGTGGTGTAATGGTGTGGGGGATGTTTTCTTGGCACACTTTAGGCCCCTTAGTGCCAATTGGGCATCGTTTAAATGCCACGGCCTACCTGAGCATTGTTTCTGACCATGTCCATCCCTTTATGACCACCATGTACCCATCCTCTGATGGCTACTTCCAGCAGGATAATGTACCATGTCACAAAGGTCGAATCATTTCAAATTGGTTTCTTGAACATGACAATGAGTTCATTGTACTAAACTGGCCCCCACAGTCACCAGATCTCAACCCAATAGAGCATCTTTGGGATGTGGTGGAACGGGAGCTTCGTGCCCTGGATGTGCATCCCACAAATCTCCATCAACTGCAAGATGCTATCCTATCAATATGGGCCAACATTTCTAAAGAATGCTTTCAGCACCTTGTTGAATCAATGCCACGTAGAATTAAGGCAGTTCTGAAGGTGAAAGGGGGTCAAACACAGTATTAGTATGGTGTTCCTAATAATCCTTTAGGTGAGTGTATATATATATATAATATAAACTAGATGATGTTTGAACATTGCTTTTCGACATTACATTACATGTCCCATAGGATCATTTACCTTTAAAACCATCATGCAACGTACATGATATTATTCAAACTATTAACAAGTTTGATGGTGTGTCACTTTGCAAGGCTCTACATTAAGTATGGAAACATGTCTTTATGTTACTTTGCATGAAAACATAATTAAAACAACTTACATTACACTAAACTCTTTTAAATTGTCTCTGCACCTTTTTCTGTGTCTGTGTCCCAGTCCGATTGGAGATGGACAATCGAGTTCTGTGGACAAATTGAAAAAAATATTTAATGTATGAGTGGTGAGAGTGTACTGCATAAATTATATATCTTTTAAATCACAGAATGCATGCCTACTCACTCAGTTTAATACATTCAGCTTGTCCTTTTGAAACACATGCCTTTCAATCAAAATCAGTCCACATTAAAACTTTCCATTCTTTCAATGAGTGCAACACAGAGGACCAGACTTTATTAATATTGCTGTCCACGAGTCACCAACGGTCAATCATTTTAAAGGACGTAAAGGAAAGTCCAAATTAGTTTTGTTGTCTCGTTTATTCCACTGATAACTAATTAGCCTGGCAGGGGGGCGAGAGCGATTACTCAAGATTGATTACACACTAAGAGTATTAGACATGATGAAATTTGGCATTCATACCTTTGCCACCTTTATGAGAAATCTCAGCTCTAAATGAATGAATCCCCACATTAAATAGTGCCTTTGGTATCACATAGGTTTAATCAAGTGAAATTGATTCTTAAAACATAATTTTCTCAGTTATGATGCTAGTCTTAAGTGCTGTAATTGCGGTAATTATTTTATTTCAATAACAATCATTTGCAGTTTCTGCACAGTCTTTATTGAAGGAACATATTTACTGTAACATAAAGGTTACAAGTGTAAGACTGTTTCCACTCTATTACACAGAAAACGTCACTGCTTAATGCATGTATATGGTATATTTTATGGTACATTTTAAATAGAGACAGAGAGATGGCTGTCCCTGTGTCACAATGAAAGATTCTGGATTTGGATGAGCACACCAGAGAAAATGTACTGAATGTTTACTTGCTATAGTTTCTGTAGAGAATTGAGTTTATATCATTTGCAGTAACCACAGCGAGCAGCGTTTAGGGCAGGTTTAGAGCAGTGTTACTCAGAATGAAAGAAACTCACAAGAAAAAGACTGCTCTCTCTCCCTCTCTTACCCTTCGTGGGTATGTAAAACATTTGGGAGAGGCATAGCCTGGAAACAGCCTCCAGTCTCTCACACAGACAGCGTTTCAAAAGACCAACCTCTCATTCCCTCTCCGTGTTGCATAATGAGAACACAAACTGCAGGCACAGAAAACAATACTGAAGGGAAAAAATACACACACACATTCCCAAACATGTGTGCATATATATCTATCTATATACGTTATCGTTGTTAATACCCATATTAAAAATAGACATGTACAACCAGTCTGTGATTCAGTCGAGTCCTGAATGCATTGACACTGGGTATTCAGCGTGGTTTGTTTGTATAAGGAGATGCATTGTTATCTCCCTGGCTGCAGACGGGTATTGGGAGCACGGAGTGAACCGGCTTCAGATGAGCATAGTACGTGGCCAAGGGAATAAGCTGAAAGCAGGTTATTTCAATATTAAGGTGCAACACATTCAAGGCCTGTTGTGTCAATACATAATTCTATAATCAATTGTATGTCTGACAGGCAGTCGGTGTACTAATGCGTGCAGAGCATTCCTGTGGCTATGTGGCTTCAGTTTCGTCCAGACAGGAGCATTTTGAATATAAAGGCATCTAACATATAATGAAAAAGATTTATTCTCATGAAATCTGGAAGCTATAAAGAGAAGATTCTAGTTTCTCAGAAGTTGATTAATAATAAGGGGTTCCAGATTGGAAAGTATAAATAATAGAACACAAAGCCTCAAAAATAAAAGAAGATTCCAGACGTTACAAAGGAAGAACTTAAGTCGAAATATGGATGCCTGCAAGGTCGAGAAGAAGCTTGAGAGTTAGTCAACAATATCTAAAGCAGAAGGAAATATAAACCCAGATCTAGACATTAAAACAGTGAACAGTTATGTGTAACCCCCCCCTTTCTAAAAACTAGCAAGATGTTGGGCGTTATTTCAAAAAGGTCTTATTCATAATTCTCCAACCTCATGTTTGAACCATTGTGATGATTCATGGTGAACTGTGAGCATCTCAGAGGCCCACGGTCTCTCATCAGTACGCAACATGAGTCTGTGTCAGCGTTACAAAAGAAGAGCAATGGAAAAGTACATGGGCAATCAAACATTTCAATCCAAGGACATACATTTCCTTTTCACCAATGGCAAAGTTTCTATTGGTGTAAAAATATATATGTCTATTCACAACAAGAATTTAGCAGCAACTTTTCCTCTGTATTGTTATGCTAATATGACAATAATACATGATAATGCTCTCATTTGCCTACCCACAGGCACAAAAATCATTACTGTAATAACGAGGAGCGCGTTTGATGCTGGGGTGTTATTATTCCATTAAGTCAATATAACAGCTTCGAGCAAACTTACACAGAAAGCCCCCGTCTGAGACAGAAAGAGAGGGAAATTGAAATAGCTCATCCTACCCGGTCTTTATTTTATTTTATTCATTTATTTTTCCAGGACTATTCATAAGATCTGACTTACAGCGTTTAATAATGGATACTAAATTTAAACTAAGTGAGCTCTGCGTTTCCTTGACACACACACAAGGCCAGCTTCCTTACTAAATTAGACAACGCGTTTTAAGATCTCTTTCCCCTCTATTTTTAGCGTCACATAATGATTCAGCGTGTTGGTATCCTGCGCAAAGTGTGCTGGAGTGTTTCTATTCTGAGGCCTGGAAACAGGAATCCATAGTTGTAGAACTAATGCTTTCTAATACGATACATACCCTTGACCCTGCCTCTTATTGTACAAGGATGTCGTTTTGCGAGTGCTTAGGTTATGAAAGGAGAACAAAGCACTTCTGTCTCAACAGCTCTGCCTCGCAGACAATGGGGGGGAAATCTGTATTTTGCACTGACATTAACGTGTCCTTAATAATGTTTAATTAAAACAATGCCCGCCTGAGAATCTGATCTCTTTACAGCACTTTCCCGTTCCCTCCCCTATGATCAGCGGCTCTTGACATGCATGTATGTTAAATTATGTATCCATGCATCACTTGTCACTTTTTTGCCCCCCTCCATGATGATCCTGGGATGTAGAACAGATTTTTAATTTTCAGACGGGGTAGCTAATCATTAAAGGTGCCATTTAAAATCGGCGTCGATCTTGCTGTGAGGTATTGCAGTAGCCTCTTTTAACCTCTGTCAGTGCGCTGTCAGTTTAAATCTGCACCGATCTAATAATGGGGGCAAAGTTTATCATTGTAGCCAGCTACATATTTTCACAAATGTCCTTTTATTTATTTTTTTGGTCAATGCAATTAAATACAAAAATGGAGACACTGTTGTGCCAGACACTTGCAGAGTCTTGTGGCCATGATTTTTCAAATGGCCAAAACCACACTGAATATAATAGCAGATCCATGAGCTTCCTTCATTGGGGAATTCTGTCCATTAGTTTAATCACTGTAAGCTGATGTATTTTCTCACTTGAGTTAGCAGCTTTATTTTTTTTAATATCAAATAAACACTGTAATCCCGTTATCAGTTTTATTTTCCTAGGCTAATATACATCTGGTGCAGAATAAAAACATTTAGGGTGATATTACTTAAATACTCCCCATCCTAAAACTCACTTGATATGGGTAATACTCCAGCTAACTCTAAACAAATTCCTTTTACCTTTTTACCCAAAATTTTGTTAAACCCCATTCAATGACAAGAAGGTCAGTTCTACTCTGCCGCACAATCACCATTCAGGGGAAGGTTAAGACCAGAGACCGGCCACCGACTGGCACCAGTAAAGCACCTCGACAATATGGTCATGCATGCATAAAGACGCATTCTCCACTACCCACTCGAGCAGGGACCCCTGACCCCGGCCTCCTCAGCGACACAAACACATACACACAGCCGGCTGTGGCGGGGGGGGATTCCCTCCCTCTCTCTTGTCCGACAAGTCACTAGAGAGATGGAGTCGGGCACTGGAGTCAAAGGTCTGTGTTCTACCCATTGGAGCCTGATTAAAACTGAATTAGACGGCCGTAACACATAAGGTGGTGAGGAATTGAACGCTGAAGGCCACACTGACACTTCAGTGAGCAGGAACACACAGGGTCACATGAGAGCTCCTAGCCTGGCCGTCTCCCTCAGCTGAAACCAGACTCCCCCGGTGAACGTCAAAGAGCAGGATGCGATCGGAGACTCTCGGAGGTGGAAGTGAGGAATCAAAGAGATTGGGGAGAATACAATCAAACTGCAAGAGTCAAAAAAACACCCATATCTCACACACCGGCAGTATATTGGAATCGTCATAATGAAACAGAGCAAGACTGGTACCTTTTACCATGATACCCGGAATAATGAAAAGGCTGAGTCAATCTGAACGTTGGGTCAATCTCCCTTTTAAACACCTCTTTTATAGCACAGCCGTTTCATCTCGACAATGAAAGGATTACCGCCGTGTGAAGTGCACACTCCCCGAAGTCTTTCCGACATGTAACTAGCCTGGTTCTCCTGCTGAAATTTAAAAAGGATCATTACCCCTACATGGTGTGTGAAATGCAGAAACACCAATATAGCTTTTACAGCTTCACCTCTCCTGCCAGCCAAATAAGACTGTCATTTCATTTATATCCATTATGAAAATGTTGAAGTGATATATATATATTTTGAGGAGCACACAGAAAGCGACGGCACGTCCTTCATTCTCCGTTCAGAGAAAATGCACAGCAGGTGGTGGGAATTTATGAAATTTAATTTGTACTGAGACACTTTATTTATTTATTTCTAGTTTTTATTTCCCTCCATACAATTCACACTGAAATAGAAAACATGCATTCATTGTGTTATTGCAATTTGCAAGAACACACAATTAAAATTTGGGCTAGCCGTGCTGATGTATTTTATATGATACCACCACCTGTTCTTATTTTCGTGTGGGTTTGTGGGGGGAAAAGGCTGCAGTGAAATTTAAAAAAAATATCCTCAACATAAACACGCTTAAACACTTTCTGAATATACGTATATCGCTGAGTGTAATCCTAATTATTACCTCTCTATATCTAAAATTAAAGATCTGTAGTAACAGAACTCATACTGCCAAGAATATCATATACTGGGAATAAAGTGATGTTGTGGCTATTTTGTAGAAATTAAGACCTATCCTATACGAATAATCTTGCTATATTAACCAATGGTTGTTTTCATCCAATATTTTTAAGGCTTAGACAGAAAGATCAGACTTCATATATTGTACTTTCCATAATCATCTTTAATCATGTTACTCCCCTTGGCTGATATCATCAATCATGGCTGCTTATGAAGTAAAAAGCCAACTTTAATTGGCTCAGAGGCTGTGTTTTCAATCCAATAGGGAAGTGAACACAGTGCTCAGGGAATGGCACTGGCGGTTAACTGGGCTACTTAACTTTACCCACGTGAACCGCCACGGTATCAGTCTTTCAGTTCACAGCCACGCATGCATTTATGTATTATCTTCTTTTACTGTTGTTGTTGTTTTTATTTTTTTTTAACGATGTATTGTTTGGTATAGGCAGCATATAAATTGGTCGGAACACAAGCATTTTTGTGCCGATGCAGAAAAGTGGAAAAACCCGATACTGCCAGACAACTGACAAAAAATTGAAAATAAATATAGAAAAATAATTGCATTACTAAGAATTCCTGGCCACATATATAATGCTCCAAATTCGGAATCTCAAATGACTGAATTTGGGTCACTGCAATGACTTCTGAGCCGCTTCAAGACGGGTGAAACAAAGGATACCTCCTCCAATCGCCATCTGCTATGTATCACACTGCAAACCCAGAAAGCCTACGGTCCATCTATCGCACCGATCGGAGTATGTGATGCAGAGAGAGCAGCACATACCCTGAACTCGCACCCGAACTCGAACACCTGAGAAGACACCGGAACTGCCACATGAGACCCACGTTTTGGCCAGGGGACTCCCACCCACCCTACCACAGTGGCGTTGTATTGGGAGCACCCATTGGGAAGTGCTGACTGAGGGTGACAGTGCCATGGTCTGGATTTGAGCACCACCCTGCTCAGAGCTTTTGCCAGACGCGTCGCTCAGGACCTCCCTACAGCCGGGCATTTAACCAGCACAGACTAGTTCAACACAGTCGAACTCTTGTAATGTTTTACTGTGTGGAATAAAAATTTTTAAGTATTTATCACTGTAATTTCATCCTGGATATTGATGGAGGCGACGGGAAATAAATAATACAAGAAAAACCTCTGCTCATTTCTCCCACATCCCCCTTGGGAATGAATCCATTCAGAGACCAGGCCGGCTGTCTATTATTCTTTTGCTGTCAACGATGTCACACATTTGCAGGCAATATCAGAGACTGTAAAAATGAGAAGTCCAACTGCAGCGAGCGAGGGGTCGCAGACAATTTTTCAGACAGTGCTGTCGGTCTCTTGGCCAGGACCAAGTGCGGGGTTTTAAACCTGGAGAAGTCTGCTTACGATTCCCGTTGTGCGTGGTGGAGGGTGTTCATGTCTTGGCTTCATTGTAGCATGTGTGAAAAATGGTGGATGAGTTGATGAAGCAGCTACTTAAGATTACTGAAATGATCTCTTAACTAAATCAGCCGAAGATTGAAGATAGGAGAGAGCCTGTTTAATGATCAGAACTCGTATATTTTTTTCCAGATTCTTCCTTGTTTTCTTACTGGGACAGAATCAATCAATCAATCTTGTTGTCTTGGAGTCTTGTTGGGTTTTCTTCGTATAGTTTATCTCAGTCAGGTCCATGTCAAGGTTTAGTACAGGTTCCAGAAATTGCGTATTTCAACATCTCCATCATGGTCATGTCTGAGAATATACTTTTCCAGATTGCAAAAACATCAGGCAGGGAAGCTGGTTGCACACACACAAGACAAAAATAAAATACAGGCAGAGACTAAGCTGCATCTCCAGCCCGTCAGGGAACAGGTTCAAAGCCTTTGGTTTTCTCCATTACCAAAGAGCAGGGAGTCAGAGCTCAACCTTTATGTTGTTTACCTGCTGCTCTTGGTGTCTCCCGCATTACAGTAATACAGATCCACAGACGTGCTGCTTGTGAAGTTTAATACACAACTCAGCTCACCTCACAAGATGTCGCTTCCACCGTGCCTTTTAATGCATGTAAACTGTAGATTAGACAACTGGAAACAGACATTATGCAAGGCAGTAGATGACAGCTGCATAACCAATCTAAGCACATTTTGCTTTATTTGCATTATTTGTTTTGTTATTATCATGCCTAGACTATTCAACTCAACCAACTGTGCTGTTTATTAAGCAAAGAGAGAAGAGAAAGAACATAAGAAAGTTTACAAACAAAAGGAGGCCATTCGACCCATCGTGCTCGTTTGGTGTCCATTAATAACATTAATAATAATTGTCGCTTCAGCCACATCGCTGGGGAGTTTGTTCAGATTGTGACGCCTCTCTGTGTGAACAAGTGTCTCCTGTTTTCTGTTTTGAATGCCTTGTAGCCCAATTTCCATTTGTGTCCCCGGGTGCGTGTGTCCCTGCTGATCTGGAAAAGCTCCTCTGGTTTGATGTGGTCGATGCCCTTCATGATTTTGAAGACATAGTCTCCTCTGTTCCAGGGTAAAAAGGTATATCTCATGGTACAAGGCTCTCTCGTGGGATACACGGCAGGCACCTCCTGACACCCCACTCGACATGCTCCTGGGAGACGGGAGACGAGATAGTTTATGAGTATTAGACGGTCGCTCCTTCAACATGAGGTTCTCCTACCAAGTGTAGCTCTTCAGACAGACATCGAAGAGACATAGCAGAATTCGCAAGAGTCCGGATGAAGTGGATTGGAAAAGACCAGATTATATTAAACGTGAAGTATTGAAGACAGGAAGAGAAAACGAAGAATATTTACTTACTATTTAAATCTCATTTGGATAATGGAAATTAAAAGGTATATAGCCAGTGTTTTACAATGCTTTCAGAAGAACCCACTCAGAAACTTATTTAAAGAATCTGCCTCATTGAAACAAGCCAGTTGGGAAGCTACTTAGTCCATACTTAAGTGAGACAAGACATTTACTAACACAAACAATGGGAATGTATTGACTTATAATTGGAGTTTAGAGATTTAATTTCGTATTTTCATCATGTGATCTGCCTTTAACCATATTTTAAGCCAATTTGCATTCTTATTTAAACAAAGCATGGTCTGATTAAAGGCATGGTAATCAGCACATATTTAAATATATATCCGATTTATTTATATAGCATGTGAAAAACAGAGATTTTGTTTGTTAAATACCCATCTGTGGGGTCCATCTCATGTCTTAATCAGGCAGCAACAAAAGTCTTGAATTTCAGTGGAACTGCTTTATTGCTGCTTAATTGTGGAAACATTCCCAAGACAAATTTCGCTCTTAATCCAAAATAACCAAAGATGGATGAGTGCTCCAGAACATCAGCATGTTTTTGCAATTATCCACTTCAGTCTCATACGATATGCTAATGGAGAAGGATATCTAAATATCCACGGTATTTGCCTTATATTATACACCGAAGAACGAGGAGATGTCATTTGGTTAATTTCAATAATTTACTACTTCTGCCACTACAATGACTCCTAGTTAAAGATGTAGAAAAGGTCACTGAGGTCAAGTGAGCATCTGCCATTGCGGTTAATTGCCAGTTCTCAGGTACTAAATTAAAATGTAGATTGTCACCATTAAACATAGCCACACAGCTAGGTTTTGGATGAGGATTTTCTCAGCCAGTTAAATTCTTCTGAAATTGGGGAACATGTTTCAGATCAAGAAAGAAGTAGGAATCACCACCTTTTATATGGAATTCTATTTGAACATTAACAAATATCAAAAGCGCAAAATACTTAATTTAAATTCCATTTAAAAAACATAACAAATCAACTTTCAAATTTAACATAATATATGGAATAAATTTAGTTCATATTATGCAGCTTTTAACAGGGTCCGTCATTATATAATTGTAGGCAGTCAGCCATAACATACTCACGGAAAGCATGTATAGTAATATACATACTAACAACAATCATTATCCTTGCCAACAATCATAGCCAAGTGTCTCTAAACAAGATGCAAGAACATCTTGCATGATACAACATGAAACTTGTGCTGCTTGACACGTTGTCTAGTATCGTTACCACAGCTTTCAACTAGTAGTATATCGGCGAACATTAAGTATTGAACGTGTAATTCTTCATGTAAATAGATGCCTTTCATGGCACATATCCTCACGAGAGCAGCATCTTCATCCTCTTAAACCCGAATCAACTCATTTGAAAAAGATCAATTAATATGTATAAATGCCTTTGCATGCCAATTATACCACTACTCCCTTCACATGGAAAAATTAATTGGTTGGAAAAGCTTTTTGCTCAGCTTTTAAGAAAGTATTTTTTCATAAGACCTAGGGCTGAACTTAAATAGATTTCTCTCCCTTGCAGTGGGACTTACAAGACTGTGTCATTAAAACTGGGATATGCACGGCCAGGTTTAGCCTTAATTAGCTTTTAAAACAGCGTCACTGTATCTTGCATAAACCATTATGCTACAGACGCGCATTTTTCACACTCACACTCACTCACATAATGTGTACGGTATGTGTATTGCATGGGCAGAGAAATAAGTTTCCATGTTGACCCAGGTCAGGTGGAATTTCAGCAGGATCAGTTCTACAGCCTGAGGCCGAATCTGGTACAATACGTTGTACCAGATGGAGAATGAATGTGGCTTAAAACTCATCTCTACAATCCTTTCCTTTCCTCACAGTCCTGACTCTTTGTGTTGGCTATTGCGTCTGTGCTGTTGTTCGGAGAACCTGGGTTTAGATTTAGCCCTAGGACTCGGAGCAGCAGCCTCATTACAACACGCTCAGAAAAGCATGCTGGAGGCCTACTAGGAAAACGAAAGCTGTTAATTTTTCATTTAGGTTTTTTTTTTTTTTTAAACTGTGCTGCCGAGCATTTTCGGAGGATTCACCAGAGGCCAAAATTAATCATACTAACGGATCCTCAGATTAGATATCTGCTCCTGTGATAGTGTGTCAAACGGTTACAATCAGCAGGTTAAACATCCCTGCTCTTGAGTTTTGTTCACCCGAAACAGGGTTGTAGAGGAGCTTGGCCAAAGTTTCTCTAAGCAAAAACGACTGCAGTACAGTCTTTCATAATGCAATTCAAGTCTCGCTCTGAGCGCATGCAGTGGACAGATTATCAATATCTTTTCCATTTGCCAAAGAGCCAGCCATGTTGTATTCAGTGAATCTCTGCGCACCGTAGAAATCACAACGAAAGCCCAGATGTATTAGCACAATATTACTTTCTTGATTAGAGCAGACATCGGACCTTCACAGCTCTATGTAAACATCCATGTGAAATTGTGAAAGGTTAGGGCACCAGACAGTGTAACACTCTTTTAATCATCTCCTCACAGGTCGCAATGATTTTTTAAACTCGCCTGAGACGAAAATTCGTCTGACCTCGGCTGTAAAACAATAAACCCCACAGCAATATGAATTACTCCACGGTTCACAGATTTCTGCTTGCTAGGTAAAAACGCAATGCTCAGTAGGTTGCTTTTTGAACTGAACAAAGTATAAAATCCACAAATCAAATGGAAAGAAAAAAACCTCTCGTATCCATGGCATCGTGGGCAACGCACTGATACCTGCGAAAACAGCTAACAAGGAGGTAAAGCCATTTTGACAGTCGATTTGACAAACTGGAGTGCGAAGAAAGTCCACACGAATGCGTCTGGTCAATAATTCTCCTCACAAACCTTGACATTTTTCAGCTGTAGAATTTCAGACGCAGGTTGGTGTGAAGTTTTCAAAATGTTCTAATGAGAACAAACAAGTGCAGTGTTCAGATACATCTCCTACGACCTGGCTTTCTGTCAGGTCCATGAAACAATCCAATAAACTTTCAACCACGTTCAGACGATTCATTTCTGTTGGGGGGGGAAGTGGGGTTCTACTACCAAGAGAGTCTCTTTATTACCAAGTGAACTACATACTTCATCAACAGACTTAGACCTTCCTAGATGTGTGTAATAATTATCTTTACCCATGTAAGGGCAGAGGTACAGGTACCGTGGTTCTGTAATGGCCCCTTCACAGCATTTTGTGCCCTGTTTCGAAAGTGCTTAAGAAGTCCATGAGACCAGAGCTTTGCTACTGATGACAGTAACATCTCTCTCTCATTCTTGCCTCCCTATAATGTTTTCAGATGAGGATGCAAAAGGAACAGTTTTCAAGGAACATCCCACCCCCTACAACTAACCATATCAGGAAGGAGACATTACAACACCTGTGCTAAAGTGGTCCAGGACAGGATATCACTGACCTCTGAACTGTAGAGGTTTTGCAGGATCAAGCCAGCAAAGAGAAGAAAAGAGGCAACTGTTGCTATAGAAACAGATAGGAATAGAAACCAGGATACTGGTGTGTAAAAAGAGCAAAACTTACTCAGTATGTATCAAAATTTTCCATTGAAAGGATTTTGGTATGTTTCTTCATATAGTTTAAATAGATGTATGTCTGATGGTTTAAAATAAGGTGATCCTGAACCAGCCAAGAGTTGGATTGGTATTTGGACAATCTTGCATTGTCCAGCCAGACACATATATATCTTGTATACATATTTTGAAGCTCAAAGAGTTGTTTATGTTTGGAGAGAGAACACTTGGACTCCTCTGCTCTCTGTCATTTTAGTAGATTTTCCAAGCTTTCTGGAAAAGTTACTGAATCGTACCTCGTCTTTCCCCAGACAATGACTTTTTTCTCACTGGAAACAAAACTCTTCAAGAGGTTGCCATGGAAATTCCAGTCTCCAATTACATTGGGGTTTCTATGCAACAATTACCAAAATAGTGACTTAGAAACCAGGCTTAGCTTCACTGTGACACACTGTGTGAAGGTACACTTTGAGAAGAAGGAGCAGTTCTAGTTGATTGCTGCCTTGTTATGTGTCGATGGTCACATGCCAAGGGTTTGTGGTAGTTAAGCTATTGCCGAGCACCTCCAAGCCCAGAATCAATTTGGATGTGGCCAACAGATTATCTGCCACATAACTTCCAAGTTCATAAAACCCAATTCAATTCTCTGAAAGGCCTTTTCTTTTACTTCAAGTAACACTTCAACCACATTTCTGCCGAGCATAACTCTTATAGCGCAGTCTTTTTAAGCTGCGGAAATGACACCCCCTATTATACTGAGAAAATGACACTGCTGAGGGCCTGCAGCATTTTTCTGGTGCCGTTGAAAATGAAAGGCATATGAATTGGTTGCAATTATGGGATCAAGGTAGAAGAATAAATTCACAAATGTGCGCTTTAACCAAAGCAGCACTGGTTACCATGCACTATCAAATCGGTGTTACAGGTTCAGTGCGGAGCAACGTTCGCCTGGGTTGTGACATTACCTGCCAGTGATTACTGCAGCTGCTGTTAGGCTACAAGGCTAGGCCAGGGCTGAGATGAAATCATACATCAAATGGAGGAGGCTTTTGGTTTATTGGCTCTCCAGCTGTTCTAATAGTAAAGTTGAAAAATATTTGCTACATGTTCTTGGCACAATCATGGCATGCTGGGAAAGAAAGGTTAGAGAGTGTGAAACAAAATAAGACCGAAAAAAAACAAGGCACAGATGAAGATGAAGCACAGGTAGTGCATCGTGTCAGCACTAGGAAAACAAATTTACAACCGATTACCCTTGTAAACTTTATTTATGGAAGAAACCATTGTCTTTCCTATAAATAATAAATCTGGGATAGTGTTGGAGGGAATAACACCTGTCTGTCTGCAAGACTGAAAACAATTTCAGCTGAGTTACAATCTACAGGGTTTTCAGTCAATACGATCCACACTGAATAATTTCTGTTTTATGACAGACTACATTCAAAACCAGCTCCAGATGACAACTGAAATCATTCTGAGAAATAAGGAAAAAAGGCAATTGTCTTTCCCTGGTATAGAAGGTATTCATCCCCCTTCAAGACATACAGAAGCAAAAACAACAACCACCACCAAACAAAAACATGTTCATATATATATATATATATATTATATTGCAGCTGAAGGCATGACTTAGGTATTTCAATTAAGCTTTCAAATGTATTTATCTTAAGCCACACTGTACTTAAGCCATGCTCTACTACTTGAGGTCACAAACTGTATTTGCTGAGCTAATCTTACGACACACACACACAAACACTGAACGTGAGAAATGCAAACAACAACAACAGCAACAAAAAACACACACTCCACATGTCACTGGGATCCCATTTTCCAGCTCTTTATCCCTGGGCGAAGAACAACCATTGCTGAAATGATACTGAAGAAATTTGTAGGTGACAAATCACCTTGTCACGCAAGATGAATAGACCATACACAGAAATGAGAGAATGGGACTTAAAGGCAATATCCATGATTGAGGGTGAAGGTTTTAAAGTCTTTGCTGCAATAAACTGCATGACACCGAGTACGATTCCCAACACAAGGCCCTTTTCTCCCATCAGACACTTGCCCTGAAGCTGAGAAAGTGGCGTCAGTACATATAGCTGTAAGAGAATGGGTTGATCAAGTGTCTGTGGCTGCGAGGCTGTGATAGCAAAGCGGGGGCCAAATTATCCTTACACCGCGATGACACCTCCACAAGCTTCCAAGCCTGGCCCACATTAACTGTCTCGGCACTTTACGGCTGCAGACGCACTGTTGTCATCATCATTCAAAATCCACACCAACGACCCTGATCCATAAATTGTCAGAATCTCTCCAGTTTTTAATTCAGCTCCGTGATCTCTAACACGTGAGCACACAAGGTCAGAGGTTTATTTAATGGGGGGAACTGAAGGCATTGTTGTTGTGCGGTAGAAAATGTGGGTTTACAGGATGAACATGGTGGGAAAACACTTTTGTTAGACAACTGCATAGAGCAAGATGGAACACCAAGGGTAATAAATCAGTGAATAGGTTACTTGAAGAGAAGATAACGAGATTCTGATAATATAACACAATGTAGTGTCATTACTTTAATATATATACTACCGGTCAAAAGTTTTAGAACACCCCAATTTTTCCAGTTTTTATTGAAATTTAAGCACAGTTTTTAAGTACAGTTTCCTACACCATCAAGGCACTTGGGAACTGAAGTAAACTCTGACAGGAAGAGGTCTGGCAGACCCAAAGCCACAACAGAATCAGAAGACAAGTTTCTGAGAGTCAACAGCTTGCGTGATAGGCAGCTCACAGGACACAGTTTAACACTGGTTGAAGTAAGCAAGTCTCAGTTTCAACTGTGAAGAGAAGACTTCGAGCTGTAGGTTTGACAGGTCGAGTGGCAGTAAGAAAGCCATTGCTAAGATGGCAAAATAAGAAAAAGCTTGTCATGAAACACCGCCAGTGGACTACTGAAGATTGGAAGAAGGTCTTATGGACCAACGATTCAAAATTTGAAATCTTCGGTTCATCACGCAGGGTTTTTGTAGGAGATGGTGGTCTGAGGCTCTATTGCTTGATCCAGAGTTGGCGACTTGCACAGAGCGAGCGGCACCCTGAACCAAAATGGCTACCACAGCATTTTGCAGCACCATGCAATACCCTCTGGTATATGCCTAGTTGGTCAGGGGTTCATCGTAACAGCAAGATAATGACCCAAAACATGGGATGAACTGGACAGAAGGGTGAAAGAAACACATTTGTGGGAACTTCAGCAACAGTGTTGGGAAGAACTTTCCGAACAATATTTGATTTCCATTGTAGAAAGAATACATTGAGACATTAAACTGCGTACATTTCAATAAAAACTGGAAAAATTGAGGTGTTCTAAAACTTTTGACTGGTACTGTATGTAAACGGGAAATGAATCTGTGTCCTGGATCCACAAGCAGTATGTGTTTTCCACATATACCCTGAACATATAGGTTATACATCTAGCTGGCATTCCCACAGGGGACATGTCCTGAAGGCTATTGCTTGGACAAGTGCTTTGGATTTTAAATGCATAATATTAAACTCATTATCTGAACAGCTGAAATAACAAACTGATATACAATGCTATACAAACTGCCATAGGGGGAGTACGTGCTGTATTGTATATTACAGATTGGATGGGAATCCAGTTAGATCCTCTTTATTTCCTGATTAAACCATTGTATAAAAAATAAAATCCTCTAAAAGCCATTCAAGAGATGCAGAACATTCTTTGCATGCATTCCTTCACAGCATTTTATTTAATCATCATCCTATTGAAATCAAGCTGCTGTAAATGGTGAAGATCAAGGCAAAGAGGATGTCTGCCTTCATGAGACACCTGCTTGATGCACAGATATGGATATCAGACACACAGCATTGGGGAATCAGAGACACTTTGTTGTCAACTGCTCGGTGCCTCTTGCTGCACATAGGAGAGCACCTGGTTACTGCTGCTGACAAGAGAAAATGTTGCTGTCACAGAGAACCTTCCCAAAAGGTCAACCTCTTACAGATTAATCAGGCGCACGGTGTGTTTCTCCTCTGTACGATGCAAGGCAACTCATAGAGCAGCGGAAACTGCACAATAAGCACGCATTAGCCAGGCACATGTGTGGGGAGTAGCACCTAAAGAAGAAAGTTCAAACAAGGTGCTTGTGCCTGACAATGGATAACTTTCAAACTTGTTTTTGTCAGTCATGTTAAATGTGCGTAACATTCTTCCTACAGGCTGCTCACTGGGATTGTTTAGATACAGGGAGACGTTATTTTATGGCGGACGATTGCAACCACAACCCCAATCACGTATTTGCATTTTTGAGTCGCTGTCTCTTTATAGTAAAGATTATAATATATAATTGGAGTAACTGGTTTTATTATTAATAAATAAACAAATAAAAGCACAATAACAGCTCACTGCTTTAGGAACATTCAGGTTTAGAAGAGTTTAGGTAGAGAAGGCGATTAATTCAGCCAGTTGTTCCTAGTGAAAATACCGGGCATCGTTACAAAATTCAGGGCCTCCTTCGTACCCCAAAGGACAGTTTGAACAGATCCTCTGAGCTCCATTTTCAAATGAATGCCAGCTAAGGAGTGCACAGAAGATGATAAAGGCTGTGTAATCTAATTCGAGGCACCTATGTTTTTTTTATTCTTCTTCCAATCCATTCCTGTAGAGTCCCTTTTCACCAGGGACGTTGGCCTTATTCAATGACCGGGCCTCTGGTGTATGGTGAATTCCCAATCAGTTACCCTGCAGGGTGGTGAGACGGGTGGAAATGTCTGTTTTAACAGCACTTAATCCATCTGCACTAGAATGAGCTGCCACTTTCAAATCAGACCCCATTGGCAGGAGAAAGATAGAAATAAATACTGCAGACAAGGAGACTCAAAGGAGTGTCACTCTAAGACTGCTATGAACTGGGGGGCTCCGCACGGCATGGCAGGGGGATATTTTTAACAAGGTACCGGAGACAGACAGCAGGTAACAACCAGTGTAGAGCCAGAATGAGATATATTTCACACACATGCAAGGCAGAGGGTATTTTTATTGAGGTCTGGGTTATTGCACTATTACGAAGTATTGGAAAGCATCCATATCATTTTATGATGGCATTAAAAAAAGAGAGAGAGAGAGAGAGAGAGAGAGAGACATACCTACTTCATTCCCATCAGCATCGCTTTCGGGACGCAATCTGCTCTTTTGAGTCATTAAGGAAAAAGGTGAAAGCCATAATAAAAATCAAGACCTGCACACTAAAATAACATAAATCAGCATATCAGCCGATACTCAGCAGCAAAAATCAGGCTTTGTCCTTAAAATGCCTTTAACATTTTAAGGACGCCCAGCCGGATAAATTGCCGTCCCGAAACATGGAAAAACATGCAATAATAACTATGAGAAAATAAACACCATATTGTACACATGGCAGTGATTGAAGCAATGAATCTATTTTACATAGACTGAAAGGGGTGTCAACACCAGACACTTACAGCCACATTGGTCAGACTTTAAAATAAGGTGGTGCGATTCCTCATTAATTAATATATGAACACCCCAAGATTGACACATGATTATGTCATGTACTACATCTGATTTCTGCTTTTAATCACACATATAACAGGGTTAGGGTCAGGGTTCATGTGCTCAACATCACAACTCAGTTGATGTCTATGAGGTATTGATGTTTGGCAGGATTTTACATGGATCTAGACACACAGGTGATGAACGCTTTCATGATTATGTGTTCTTCATTTACATTTTAAAATCCAATCATTGAAATTAAGTCTAAATGGGTTATGACTGATCAACTTTATTTTGAAATCCATAAAACAAAAGGAGGAGAGAATCTTCTCTCTGTTGTTAGAGCTCTGATCTTGGGTCAAAACCAGTTATTAAAACAGCAACTGTTTAATGCTACCCAGTCGTTATTGTTTCTTAAATCACAGTAATCAATTGTAAATGCAGACCAGAAACGGTAAAACTAACTGGTTAGTCTGTGAATTACATTATGCAGCCAGACAAAGAAATATCTATCCTAAGGGATATTTGGTTTCTAAGCAGAGGCATATTCCTCTGAGACACAGTCACTCATATATTTTCAGGCTTGTTTTTTATCCTGATGACTTTTAACAGCAGTCTGCGACCAGTAGAATACAGAGACATTATGCAAATTTGCCTTACTTTTATCATTTATTCCAGATTCGTCCTCTGGTGTATCTGGTGACCTGTTAATTCAGTAAAAAAACTAAAACACACAACGTCCACTATTATTCTAAGAATACCCTATAAACCTTGACTATCTGTGTCATGCATCTGATTGCAGAGTTTTAGGGATTAGACTTAACAGAAAATTAACTTCTACACAACTATCCAGACAGGAAAAAAGTGTACTGTAAAACTCACCTTGACAAACATTCACTTCAACATTCAACATGTCCTCCCTTCACCATGGTATCTACAATGAAAAGTATTACATTATCACTTTATACAGATACATTCCTAAAATGATACAGATCAGACACAAACACACACACAGCTGTTCTTAGGGCAGAGATATACAAATACATGGTTATTCTCGGAGTAATATAAATTAATGCATAAAAAGTCACTTGTGATGTTAGGGTGCAACGCTGAAGAGGCAGGATGTATTTACAGTAGAAGAATTTATTTATAATAGCAATGATAGCTACATAGCTTAATACATACTGATATGCATTTATAAAAATATATTTCACCCACTACCTGTATTTAAACACCCCCCCACCCAACCAGCAAAGATACCTGGTCCTATTTTATCTATTTTAACCTATTTTAACAGGGATCTACTGTTGGAACAAATACCAACAGACACTGCGGACACCAGCGGACTGCAGTCTGACACCTTGCTCTAAATGAATCGCCGAGGGGTCAGCAATGAGGTCAAAGTTCAGTTGATTCGAACTTTCAGCGACTTGTTATTGAGCAGGGTCACTGTCACCAGAAAGTATAAATTGCACAGCAACATGGCAACGATGATCACCGCTCTTGCTCTTCGGTGCTGGTCAGGCAACAGAGTTTAAACTATCCTTTATTCATGTTTGTGAAGAAAGACCCATTTGAGCCGCTCTTGTGCTCGGTGTTACTGAAGCGATCTGACTGTGCAGCTCCCGAGGGCAGGATTGGGCCTTTATGGACCAGCTGCCTGAAGGCAGGGAAAGGATTGATCCGTGTCCGCAGTCATGTCTGACAGGAGGGCCCGTGTCCGGCACAGGAGTGAATTTAGATTCTGTCACTGACTTCAACTCCTGGGTCAATTTCTGTATAAATCAGTGTAGTCCCGAGGTGTGGTGTCCACTGCGCTGCAGTGTGTGTGATGGTGTTGTGTCAGTGGGTGATATTGTTGTGATGTAAGTAAGCGCACAGCTGTGCCCCGAGTCTACTCTAATGTCCTGCACTGTGATGTGTGTCAGTCACCCAGCAGGAGGCTGTGCCACACCACAGCCGCTCAGAGGGGTATGGCCTGCGCAGGAGGGAACGGCTGAGCTACATGCAGGACCTGAGGGACGATGACTACCTGTGTGAGTGACTGACAGAGCAGCTGTGTGCTGTGAGCTCTACAGTCCGTCTCTCCCACAGAGGAGCGGCCGGCCAGCAGGGCCTGTGACCCGTGTCCCCAGCCTGACCCTGCTCTGTTCCTGTGTCTCTGCCAGTCTTCGAGGAGAGCCAGGCCCTCTTCCTGGACGAGTGCGAGGTCCATGGCTTCCCCCTCTTCGTGGCTGACACCCCCGCTGCCCTTGGCTCGGAGCACAGGGCTCGGCTCACTCTTACCTGGGCCTGAGTGTGCGGGAGTCTGGCATCCCTGGTGCGGGCCTGGGGGTGTTCAACCAGGGCGCCCTCATCCCCAGAGGAGTGCACTATGGGCCCTACAAGGAGCAGCTGGCCAGTGAGGAGGCAGCCGTGGCCAGTGGCTACTCTTGGGTGGTGAGTCTCACCGACATCTGCACTGGAGCCCAGCCTGGTCTCTGTAGCCCTGACTCGTAACCTGGCTCTCTGTAGCAGGTGAGACAGTGAGCCAATAGAGGAACACCCCACTCTCACACATACACACTCAAACTCTCTCCTGCTCCAACTCCCCCAACAACCAAGGTGTGCCAAATGCTTACTCACCTCCTGGGCTTCTGAGGGATGGATTGCCCTTCTGGGCGGCCATTTTGTGCCCCACCCAGCACTGCACCACAGCATGACCACAGATGAATACAGCTCCTCCTCATCTGATAAATAAAGGTGGTTAATTTTGCTCACAAAATACAAGTCCTCCCCAGGGTCATCTTTCTAGCGCCTAATGATTTGGGTTTGTGTTAATTTAGGTCACACACATTACCATTTTATATCATATTCCACAGTTTGTCTAGTTAGAGGAGACACCATTCAAATATGCAAAAAAGGTTTATAATAATAATAAATCCAAAAGTCAGTCTGGGAGGTTGTGAACACCAGGAACTATACATTGTGTTGTGTGTTGAACTTATAGGAAGCAATACATAGACAATCAATGAATTAATCCTATTTGTCATATAGGAAAGCTGGTCAATATTGAGACTGTGATAAAATAACACTAGTATAATATAGATGAAGAAATACATACATACATTCAACAACTGCATACTTGTAGAAGCCTTTAAGGGCAGACTTTCCAAATTTGGGAAATAATGAGGGTGAAAGCGATGACACAGTTGATTTTGATGTCGAAGGTCTACCGGCACAGATGTCAAACCGGGAGGGTCGAACAAAGATGTCGCCGGACATTGGTATCTAAACCTCAGAGAACGAATTGGGTTGATCCACCCAAAATTGGGGCATCAATTACAACGTATTAATTCACAGGGAAACTATTTGTGATAGAGACATGCATTTTTTTTTAGCTGCATAGCCGAAATGCTGCTGAAAAGAAATGTGCGGTTTTGTTTATATCGCGTTCTTCTGGGATTTAGAAATCCATTGCGCAACTGCAGAACGTGGGCATAGACAAATGGAAAGTATGTTACTATGGTCTGTCAACAGCCAAGAGATTTCTTTACCCAATCGCAGTCCGTGACTTTATGAATATCTATCAGCTATCCCTGCATGCATATCGTTCGTTAAAGATTCCACCTGGGGGTATCAATAACAATTCAGCACATTGCACATTGCTTTGTAAAAGGAAAAATAAATAGCTGGTTAGTCTGAAGTGGTCAGATGGAGCACTTATTAAGAAAGTACAGAATCCGCGCTGCTGTGTTCAGGGAGGTCAGGGCAGAGTAGGGTCAGTGGGCCATCAGTAAGTTATTGTACAGTGTGTCATTCAAACCGCATGAAAAAGAGGAATAATGCTCATACATTCAATGGAGACTTCCCAGCTATATCTTCCATTAAAACAGAACTAATGAACCTAATAAATGATACAGCTTGTAAATGCTTTTCAACGACCCCGTGAAAACCTTCTGAGCCAGTTTAATAATGTGATATTTAAACCTTTAGAATTCTTCAGCTGAGCACATTAGATTCTAATTGAACCATAAAAATAAGTGATTATAGGAGTGTTGGGAGAATGCAGTAAATGGGAATGAGGCAATGTTTAAAGAGTGTCTGGATTCTCATGTGATCGGTCAACACAAAATATCTGCACCGCCTGAGAATCGGGAAAAACACCTCGAAAATGATGTCTACCATATGGGTCCCACTGATTCCACCCAAGACCAACTTGATGACTATAAATCAGTACGAATCTGCTCTACGGGCAAGCTGTGCTTTCTTTACACTGCAAATGGTGTCTCACAAGGATGCACGAGATCCCCTCGAAGAAAAGGAAAGAGAGCATTAAATACTGCACCTTCGGGGAAGCTGGGTATCTCCGAAGAGATGCTGATACATTTTTCATTACTAAAGAGCAAAGGCCCGAGGTAGGAATAAAAAGCCCTATGTACTCCCGTTGGACCCCAGAGACCCACACGCAATCAGAGCCAAGTGCCCCTCGTTCCTCACGCATCCTAATTGAAAGCCCTGTTTCTCGGTGCCCCCACTGTGAGGTAAAAATCAAGGTATCGAGAGCCTTTTGTGAAAGAGCAGTGTGGCGATTAAAGATGAAAACTGACACCGTAAACTTTCTCAATAAGGTGCTGAAGATAATCGTGCTAAGCCACGCTCTCTCAGAGGCTCACATTGCTTCTAAGCCCACAAAATTATCATTTAAAATGGCAACGTATTATGGCACAGCAGAGTTTAATGCTTATTGACACAATATACAGTACAATACATAATAAATGGAATACCAGTCCTTATTATTGGTATAAACCTTAGAAATTAACATTGGAATTGAAGACAACCAGGATATCTGTTTTGCACACGGTCATATATATATATATATATATATATAAACATCTTGCTATTCTGACTGTGATTGGAATACTTATTTAGCCTGTTTTGGTTATACTGACTTTGATATTCTGCAATCTAGTGCCTATTATTTGGCTCTACAGTCTTTGTAAATGCAGCCAATATTTTATTCACTGTTTACATTTGTGCTAATCAAAGTTCCTAACGATGTGGTCAGGTCCTTCCATGGAAACTATGGAAAACAGCGCCGATAATAACAGCAACAACCACAACAGACTTTACAATCAATTCCCAGGGTCAGGTGGCAAGGTGTCAGCATGTGTGCTGTTGTGTTTGTATTGCAGGTAGAGAAGTTTCTCAGCATAAATCAATAAGTGCTGAAAAAAGCAAAAGGCATTGAGTGTGAGAAAAAAAACACCACCATTGTAATGACACAACAGAAAAATGGCTCAGGGTTGGAGCTCGGTACATGCCAATTAGGTTAAATTGAGCTAAAATGTTTTTGCTTTGCTCTTTCATTGTTGTTTTTCATAAACAGCCGCCTAATTGAATTTGCGTCGCTTCCGGCAAATCAAAAACCCCAAGCACCCTTCCCGCCCCTCCTTCCTCCAAGCTCTTTTAAGGTAATTGAAATGCATTACCCCAGCCCTTAGAGATGGTTTGATACAGGTCCTGGAGACAGGAGCCTTGAGATTATTGAAAACAATGTCTGCTACAGAGATATCCTTCCCGGAAAGCGACTTACTCACAAAGAACTCCAGATAGTGCAGTGTTTTTGGTCCAACCGAATAATAAATCTGAGTTTTCGAAATCTCGTTCTGAAAACAGACTTTCTTTTAGCATCTCAACTCCTATTGTAGCGATCTGAAGCCTCGCATTTATAGCACATTAGCCAAGCTGTACAAAATATGATCCCTTTCTGATGCTCCAGTGATTTTACATGTAGCCAACAGGATCAGCATGTGTTTAAAAGTAACATAATTCAAATGAAGACTAAGAGGAAGAGGAACGAGAACAAGAGAGAAAGAAAATAAACTATAGAAGAATCAGATCAAGTAGAAGGGGAGGGGGGAGACGGTCAAAACATAACACACACTGCAGGAATCGACTCTAAGCAGACCAGTTTAAATGCAAAGAGATGAATAGTTTGCTATTGCTCACACCTTTGGGAACTATTTGCCGAAGAGCCTTTTCTGCCGTTGCAGATATCTCCTGGAGCATCAACACTGCACTGCTTTCACAGTAATTTATTCACATCCCCAGTCCTGTTCTGGATCCACCGGGGGAACCCTGCCTGCTGCGATGATCCCTCTGCTTTACAGAGCCCAGATTTCACTCTCCTCTCACCTCTTCTGGGGCATCATTAAATATTCGAGTTAATGCGAGCATTACATCTTGGATAACTGGTCCCAGTGCTCCCAGTACCTGTGCAGGCTGTGCTGTCGGAGAAAACATGTTCCCAAATGCTAGGCAGGAGAACGGCATGATCTGTAAACCAGCATAGCCGCCCACCTGCACGGGAACGGCTTGTTAAAAGGCAAGACATAACATCTCTTTAAAATGCGTTATCGTTGTATCCTCCTCTCCCAAGCAACACACTGCAGAGAGCCTGCCAGCAGATTACACATCTTAATGGTGGTGTGAAATCGCATATGATTAGTTCTGTGATCAAACCCTGTTATTGTGTTTCTCTGAATGTGGCGAACAAAAAGCTTCCCTGGGGTTTTAAATGCTACGTGTTTGTTTGAGATTTCTGTCATTTCAATACATTTCAATTCGGGTGAGAACATCCTGTGGAGCAGAGTTGTGTACTGAGGAACGAGTGTGTTTGTGTCCTCAGATGTGGAAGGTTGTCTAAAGGATGAAGATGTGAAATGAGGTTGATTGATACAATAAGTTTATTACAAATCCGCAGCCAAGTTATGCGAGTTTCATCCCACCCTGCCCCAGGTGACCCTGACCACTGATTTCAACTTATTATTATTATTTTTATTTCGTGGCAGACGCCCTTATCCAGGGCGACTTAGTACATAAGTACAAACAAAGTGCAAAAATACAGTTAAGTACAAGGCATCAATCATTACAAATTCAATTTAGCTAAAACATAGCAATTCAACCCATTGGATCTGAAAGTCACCAGGTCATTTATAAATCAAAAGCAAGACGGAGGTGAAGAACTTTTCCTACGATGGCGCCCAACAGCCTAATCCAAATGCATTCTGGATTAAGGAACGCATTACAGTTTAATGTCAATTCACAGTGTTCAGTGTTTTAGCTGCCGGAGAATGTATGCTGACTTGCCAGGGAGGTATTTCTCTGTGTAGCTGCCATGTCTCTGGGGGGCATGACAAACACCGGAGCTTGTTAGCCCCGCGGTGAAACTCCCCGAGCCTGAGGTAATTGTGCAAGACTGTTCATACGCCTCAGCACCGGCTCTGGTTGAGCGGAAGTCGACAGGAGTTAAACGTAAAGACACAGCTACATGCCCAGCTGGCGGAGCTCGGCTCTTTTGGTTCGGTTCACACCGTGTCCATCTTTTGAACCAAATCCCAGTCACTGCCAAAGAAGAAGCACTGGGAACAGTTCAGAGCTACGGAGACATAAGGAACAGATTTGAATCCTCAGTCAAACTCATTTACAAAGTTTGCCACTTTTAAAACATTTCAGCTCTTACACTCAAGAGGCATTGGAATCAAGTTTTGAGGTTGATATCTGTATAAAAGACCTAATTAAAAAAAAATCTTAAAGTTTTTTACAGTCAGTGGTTCAAAATGTTCTGTTGATTCAAGGTACTGTATCTAAGATTGTGGTGCCTCGAGAGAATTCTTACATTCATCCAATTAATTGACATAATTAGCCAAATTAAGTTACTAAGCTCACACTGCTGGCCTCCAGGAATCGGGTTCGACTGGCAATCTTCCTGCATTATAAAATCAGTGACTATATGTTAATACTGATGATGCTGTTACTGAAGCAATAAGGCTGAGTATATAGTCGGTGATGTTGCCGTTTTCACACTCATGGATCTTGCGTATTTAACAGCAGCTCTGATTCGAAGCTTATTTGAAAATTACATTCATTCATAAAATATGTTCAATTTGAAGGGCAAGACAGCATATATGGAGCATGCATTATTGAAATGTTACACTGGCATACTATTTCATGCAATGATTACCGCAGAGTTTTGCAAAATATTAGCTTTCTGTAGAGACTGCTTCAGACCCTTGGCTACAAAGACTGAACCAACATACCCTAGTTCAATTAAACAATCTGTAAATTAATCCAAACAATAAACACGCAATAATGGTGTGACTGTGGCGAACACGAGGGTTACAGTAATTCCATTAAGGACATAGGATAGTGTTTCAAATGAATGGTGATGTCTCAAGTGTACTCAGAAATAATGCTGCTTGTTTGGACCATTTTTACTGCTAATCAATACAACACTTTTAATGATTACAATTTGAAAAATAATATTAGTTAGATGACTGAGGTATGAATCTCTGCGATGGCTACACATTGATGCTATGGGTTGCTGCTTTGTTCAGACACTAGAGCAAAACTTATTAAACAGTTTCAAAAGAATCCATCAACCGCAGTGAAAGTCCTCTCTCAATGGTGCTAAAACACATAGCTAGTTGTTTGATAAATCACAAAGGCCTGTTTCACATTAGGGACCGCATTGATATTGCTATAATATGACAGTCATCAGTTCTGCTTCGCCACACAAAGGATATCCCCACAATACAATAATAGCATGGTCAACAACTTCATACAAAGCAATTACCTCAGGTGATTAAAGATAACAATACAGAACTTGTGAACAAGCTGTGTATGTTTTTTTTTTTTTTTTTGATTGGTGGCACGTCAGGACATAGATACTGCGTGGGCAATTCAATTTTATGTTTGTTTTGGTTTTCTTCCTTGGTTGTGGTTTAAAGACGTTTTCATTGTCTGAAGCTTCCTTACGACAAGCTCTCGCACGGCCTTGAAACACGATCGTCGTCTTATTCCTCTTGGCTAAATCGTGTGCAGTGACTGACGTGCCCAATGGTTGCCTACCATTGTCAAGGCAGCAGTGAAGGAGGAACGCTAACAAAAGGGCCCTTTCAGATTCCAGCCTTGTTTCAGGGGTAGTTTAAAAAATAATAGGTGTACTCTCAGATGACAAGCACCCTTGTCGTCCCTCAACACGTCGCTAACAAGCTCTATCTCCCTGTTGCCCCAATAAACGGTCAGTTGATTACATTAAATCTAGTCCCTGTTGTTTAATGAAGACCACATGGCAGGGCAATTTCAGAGAACTGTAACAATGTCATATATATATATATATATATATATATATATATATATATATATATATATATATGACATATAATTTATTTATTTATTTCTTGGCAGGCACCCTTATCTAGGGTGACTTACAAAATATAAGCACAATACAAATATATGTATATACGGGAGAGGAGAATGACTGGAGGGCAGGTTACATAAACTGAGACTTCTGTTCTTACATATTCGCACTTGTAGCACCGGACACAATCTCTAATTTCTGATGCACGTCATTATGGTATTGCACATCAGAATCACATACGGTTAATGTCAAAAGCTTTACGGGGGACTGCATCATCGTCCATCCTGGCATGTCACACCAAACATGTCAGTTTGCATGTGTCAGTTTTTACTTTGCTGGGTTTGTTTATTTGACATTGCTTTTAAAAAGAAAAAGAAAACCATTCTGAACCCAACCTTAGTCTGAATATGATATGATATGGGGAAAAACAGCACAGGTGTCTTTAGACGTATTAAATTATATAAACTACTGTGAAGTGAAAATAATACACACACAAAAATGACTCTCTGACAGAAGATACAGTCCTAACCGTTAGGCCTGTCAGTTTTCAACCGGAAAAGGTTTTTTTTCTCCGAAAGTTCACTTGACCCATGCCTGTGTATAATTCAGGACAGGGAATGTATTTCTCACTGAGTTCCCCAGACTTATAAACGCTCCTGGTAAAAGTCATTAAACGTGTAACAAATATTTATTTTGCACATTATCTCAGCTGGTGAGAGGGAGAAAAATAAATGAAATGCTTGTAAACATAGGTAGACCTGGAAATATATACGCACATAGCGTGTTCATGGGCTTGTATACTTATTCAATTTGACACGGGAGAAATATTACAAGGAACTGTGCCTTACAATTTTTCAGGATAAAAAGTATCTGACAGTGTAATGCTCTTTTTTTCTCCCCATCACAGTGAATCAACAGCAGAGTCAGTGAAGCTGCACAATATTGCATTTGGTCGGCAGCTTAAAGCCTAATATGCTTATCTAATTCCACTTCATGCTCCCATTAGATTTGGGCATAGTTTTATAACAAATTTCACATAACTGCTATCGTTTCTCCGCAATCCTGTGTAATTCAGTCACGGTAAGCATGTTACACTGAACTGTCACAAAGATAAATTCCTGGATGCTTGATCCGTTCAAACAGAAGTTTCTAGTACATTAGCAGGAGAAGAAAAACCACAAACAAACTCACAACATCAACAACAGACTTCAATGCGTTTATGCTAAATTGTGCTACAGTCCTGCTCGGCGCTGTCAGTTCTCTTTAAATTATTCCATTTCAGGTTTACTCATCCTCCTGCATGTATTTGTAAACTCCTTGTGACCTTTCTCAGTCCCCAGTGCGTATGTATATAAAATACATAATTTATTATACTTTCGCACATCAAAGTCATTGTATCTATCAGACTGGAAGTATGGATTCATTCTTTATTTATGAGGGACAATATATAGAGAGGAATGGCATTGGGGGAGAATGCATGCAGGATAGATAGACTTTTTAAAACTTTCAGAATCTGAACTAACGTTATTTATAGATTATTGCGACGCACAGCTCACCTTCTCTGTGAACAGAAATTGCACATTAATAGTGGGTTATGGAGAATGAGACTGATGGACCAGCTTTCAATGTTTAGCTAGATGCATTTTAGATGGTCACCAAATACCAAACTGAGAAACAAGACCAGAAACAATCCAGATGTTTCAAATCTTGAAATATATCACCATAGAAATAAGGGGTGGTTTTCAACATTCAAAGTAATTCTATTATCATATCATATCATACAACATGCTTTACAAAAAAATAAAAATCTACTGTTCATCTACAGCCATCTGTTCCTCACTTTTATTGATTCATCACAATATTCCAACACTGGGTTATAATTTATTTTCTACAAACCGAAGACGATAATTCTATTTACGCCAGATGATTATTTAATTATCACCTTTTCCATCGTGCCTGCTGCAGAAGGGTCCGTGGCACACTTGATGTACCTTGGATGATATCCTTCTTATGTTCGTTCTAATTAATGCTAATGTCAGCATAATAAGACTGTTAAGGCTACAACGTTGATGAGGTCTGCTTCATTTCCTATCTATCTCCCTCTCTCTCTCCCTTTCAAGGATCTAAAGCTCCAGCTTAGAAGTATTTGAATGGGAGAGGAAGCTCAAGACCAATGTAAATTAGAGATAAATTCCTGATTCCAGCCGAGATTAGACAATGCATTGTCTGATGTGATTTAAGACATTTGCGCACGGATAGGAGAACATAGGGTTCTGACATCCACAAGGCAGAGGCGTAATTGAAACAGGAAAGCCCTCAGACGATATCTAACCCCTCGAGAGAGAAACCAAGCTGCACTCCACTTTGGGACGCAGGCCAGAACTCTACCAGATCCTCGACCCACATGAAACAATCCCAGCCTTGTTCGTTTTTACCATTTGACTGCCCATTGTTTTCAGTGCAATTTAATTATTTGTTTTAGTATATAGCGTGGGACTCTTTGTTTGTAAAATGCGGCTCTTCCAGTTTATGCAGGAGCTTAGTTTAAGCAAGTAGCGGGTTTCTAGCATCGTCAACATCTACATATCGGCACGTTACTTTGACTGCTTTAAAATGATGCCACTTTCGTTCTTCTCTTCATATTTGTTAATACTTTCAAGGTGTGAATTGTACAGGGCCAGGTATGTGCTTTCAAGACCATGTGCAATCCTAATTGCAGCTGTAGTAGGTGCTTATCCAAAACTGAAGACAAAACAGGCATATCGTTGAAACAGTTGTAGCAACACTGATACATCTACTCACTACACCCCGCTGTGGGTGTGATAGTCCACCTTATGTTTTTCTTGCCAGTTTGTTTGTATGCAATGTGGGGCTCTTGCTGCTTGCTTTGAAATGAACTGAACTTCCAAAATACCGCGAAAGTAAAAACTGCCCCAAACGAAAACTTTATCAGCATCCTTTCTAAAAACAAACAAAAACTAAAAAAACCTTTGAAACCAAGCAAACAAATAGAAACTGTGGCCTCGCTCGCTCCCGGACAGCCCCGAAAAGGTCGGAGTCGACAATGTCAAACATAATCTCCACCTGTGCTACATGCGCTCAGGAAGAGTTTATCCATTGTATTAGCCCTGACAGGGATCGACAGTTAATCTTTGAGATGCAGTGTGGCTTTGGATGCTTGGTATTGTTATTAACTTTCCCTTTAAAGCTGTGGTTTCTATTTTCAAGGGGAATCTGGGGATAATCCTGTGATAAAAGCAAATGAGGGTTGTTACGGGATCCTTGCAGATAGCCGAGGATGCATGGTTAAAATCCATCCCAACACATTGTACCATCTTTAGTCTTCATTTCCACTGCGTTTTACTTATTAAATTTTGCTGGTCAGCGTTTTATGTCGCCAGTTTTCATATATTGAACCAGTCTGAGTACTTGGAACAGTATATTTTCCCTCAATAAATCACACCAACAGGGAAACACAGAGAGTTGAGCTCTATGGCTCTCATTACTGACTATTTAGGCCAAACGATTTCTGGTAATTAGCTGCACGTTTACAACATAATCAATACGGAACTGAACCTATCCTATGATTGCATTTACAATTATTTTATTACATTTGACGTCAAAGTGAATTGAAATCCGTTTCTTCCAGAGTTGCATAATTAGAAACTTCCAAAACTAAGCACAATTATCTCCTTCCTTTTGATCTGAAATCGAACAAAAGAAAAAATAATCACATAAACAGTTTTCCTTCCTGTGAAAAGGTCATCAAATAAACATTCGCTCCTCTCAGGATGAGATGCTAACAGCTGAGAAGAGATGCTGCAAAAATCTAATTGAAATCTTGCATTACATCTTATATTAATGATTTAAAAGTGATTAATGAAAAAAGTTGTACTTGTATTTATAGGGACCCCCATTCTTGCCAATTATAAATTCGAAGATGTCATTTGATGGGGGATGTTTGTTTGACCGAGACAGATCCAACAAGCCCTAGAGTATATTTACAAAGACAGAGTAGGAGGAATGCATGTTTAAATGGCCAATATATTATTTTAAACATACTTGTAACTTGTCATTTTCCTAAATCAAAATCTATAATGACATTAATCCAAATTCAAAAGCCCTTGTTTTTTTAATTTTTGTATATATTTTTTAATGGGGAAAGAAATAAACTTGAAAGCAGGTCTAAAAATCGGAAAACATCAGATTCACTTATCTGCCAAGACCGACAAATGGGCACTCTCTGCTCAGAGGACGAATGATGATAACAAGAGTGCATCCTTGCTGAATCATGTTCTTAAGATTTGTTTAGCTCATAATATATTTATACAAGAGGCACTGAAATGACCGGATAAAATGTGTCCTCGGCTCTGGCCAAAAGCTCAAATGCTCTTCAAGGCCGGCAAAGTAAATGTTGTGTTTTGAAATCTATGCATCTGGTAGAAAGTGAAAATACTAAGAAAAATACTAATTGTAAATACATTATTATTGTTATTATTTGTTCATTATACTTTTACAAAGCTGTTTGCTTTTTAATTGTCTACACTGAGCATCTGGACATAACTCAAAATTAAATCACTGCTTTCCAATCCTCAGCTTTGTTTACTCTACAGAAATCACAGGTCAAAAATTGACAATTTTAATATATATAGTTTTTTTTTTACAATTTTAGTTTAACAAATTATCTCAAGCAGGCTGTGGTTTGGAGTTCTGACGGGGGAAAAAAAATGAAACGCCTAAATGAATCTTAATAAATCTGCAGTCTGTTAGCTGACGTTGTAATAATCAATTATGAAACGACTGGTGCTCCATAACACAATTTGTAATACATCAGGGCACCTGTAATTGAAATAAACAGGTGTTGAGGTAAACCTTGAAACTCCTCCTTCACCAGGGACTCTTCCATTCAGAACGTCCTCCTACACACACACGCACACCGACAACAACAGCAGGAGCATATATAGGAAAGTTATAGCTGACAACAATTGTGTTTACATATATGTTGTGAGGGTTTTAAAAATAATTTGCACACCCCGTCTCTCTCTCTCTCTCTCTCTCTCTCTCTCTATCTCTTTGTCTGTATGTATATATATGTCAAAGCAACACATAGTAGTACAACTAGCGATTGTAGCCCAGACCCTGGCAGAAGAAATAGGCATTGCAGTTTGACACATACCTGTCAGAATAAGGCACTCTCTCTCTCCCTCTGAGCCCATCCTGGTCTGATGTCCCTGGTGGTCGTCAAGAACATCTTTCCCCCCGCACTTCTGAGAGGACATCCCCTGCAATTTCCTGGGATGTGAAGTGTGAGTGGTTTGGAAATGTCCTCTATGCAGATGTTCCTCATATTGCAGCATTTTGACTGTGAGTGAGTGCCTAACCAGCTGCAGTGACGGGAAAGTTAGGCAAAAGTGTTGGATACAGTGTAGGTCATTTTTGTGTTTGGTTGTGAAGTCACCATATTAATTTGGTCACATAATTACAGAAGATGGCTTTCACCTGCTCTTTAGGATCGACATGCGCTGATTTACCAGGCCATGGAAGACAGTGATCACACAGAGACACACACACATATGGAGACATATATATACAGAATTATCAATATGAGGTGTAACTGCAATATCGTGCTAGAAGGTTTTATGGGAGTTATGAATATATCTGGAGATGTTTATATATATATATATATATATATATATATATATATATATACACACACACACATGTGATCAATGGATCAATATTGGTAGCAGATGATATATGGATATATAGATAAATATTTAAAACAGGCTACTGAACTACTAATTGCCAGTCATGGTGCAAAGGGGGGTTTGGAATTAGACGGCTCAGTTTTGGACAATCCTAACCTGCTCTCTGGTTTCCTCACTGGTTCACAGGTTGCCTCTGTATAATGATGCAGTTTTTCATTTAAAATTCCCGTTGTGTTCGCTGTGCTCCTCTCCAGCTGCCTGCTGCCCGCTCACCCAGTTCAGTAACTAAGCAGAATAATATCTGCCCGGCTCGGTGAGTCTAACAACAGTGGGGCTTATAAAGACACGTGATACTGACAAACTTGGACACTGCGGTGCAAAGACTTGTTTAAACACACAGCTTTCTTCTGTGTTTGTCTTTTTTGCCTCACATCCTTGTTTTTCTCATTAACTTCAAAACGCTTAGCCATGAATTCCTCGGCAAAGCTAAAATAAAATGCTTCTTCGGTAAATGTTTCTGCTCTCTGCATTTTATGCATCTTTAAGGACACCGTCCGTCTGGGCAGAGTAAACAGCAGCTGCCTGGCTTTTCTTTTGTTGTGCACAGGTTATCGCTGTGTAATTTCACGTTAGAAAGCAGGGATCTATAAATAATGAAGTGTAACACAGATTGGGATGTAAATTCAGACGAGCGGAGGGCTACAATCTCATAATCCATACTTAAAAATTAAATCCCACTGTGTGCTCTGTAGCAAGTAGCTTTCAGCTGAGAGCTGAAGGCTGCCCAGTTAGGCCTAAATCTCACCTCCCTCATCCCCAGCCGCTGATCCAAACAGAAGCAGACTTCTTCATGCACTCCCAGCAAAGCGAAATGTGGTCCGCGCTCGTTACATCCCCAGCACGATAAAGTGCCTTGAATCTTTCATAAGACTTCTCTCTCCATGTTGGCAACTGTGATTATGGAGTTTAACAGTCAGATCAGTTCACCCAGCGTACTGAAGAAAGGGACGAGGAAGGTGTGACCGTGTTGATTGTTTTCGTGTTACGCGAGATCTGCGGCAAACTGAAATATTGATAACTTTGTGCGTGGGACATATGAGGAATTTACACACATAAGATGTGAAATAACATGCAGCAGAGGAAGTGAATGGAATTGTATCAGGAGGCCCTTTCTCTTTCAGCCCACCGTGGTGGTCCTCAGTCTCTGGTTCTTGAAGGTCACGGGGTCTTCTGGATTTCAGGCCACCTGTGCCGTCTGAACTTAGTTAAGTAACTGAAATAATGATCCACTCCATTAGACTGGTTTGACTCCAAGGCCAAGGTCTTGAGTAGGCAATGACTGAAAGCAATATCGAAGACCAACTGGTTTGTGTCCCTCAGGAATCAGTTGAGGATTGAGGAGCATAACCAAATTGCTTACTTATTTATTTGTTAATAATTTGATATCTAAACCGCAAGATTTGGCTCTATTACTCAATTACAAATATTTCAACTGTCATGAATTCAAACGCTAATTAAAACCATAACATAATCATGTTCCCTCCAGCCTTAAAGTTTAAACTGACACCAAGCCCAGCCCAACCCAACACACGCTGTCAGGGTCGTGTCTGATTACAGTGCTAGGGTTCATGTTAGCAATTCATGTAAAATGTTGGTGATTCATTCCAGGAGGACCATCTTGGAGGGTTACCAGCCCTGGAAAGCACACATGTAAAGTTAAAGAAACATCTGTGTGGTCCAGCAGACCACAATGGGGAAAACTTTGATCCAGTTTATTATAATGGCATCGTCTGAGGATATTTGCAGCTTCACATGTGCAGCACCCAGGGGAGACAAATTAAATATGTTCTTTTTAGTGTTTTTTTTTTTTTTTTTTAAAGGCATTTTGCTAAATTAACTGATAGATTAGATTTACTGCCTCCAGGCAAACAAGCAATAAAATGGTACGAGCGGGGAAACGGCTGAACGAGATGCAGGTGCTCGCCATTTTTCACTTAAGATTAATAACTGGGAATTGAGTTCTTGTTATTTACAAGTATCCACTTTAGTAGAACAATGCTTATCATCTCATTAAAGCGCACCTATCCCGTAAAGCCTTGGCCTTCCATACATGCTATTTTTCACTTGCTCTATTTACTTTCTCTACTGCACATCTGTTTAGTATCATGGCATAACCTTATTATACCATGTCAGCAATTAAATAACTGACTTTCTGGGATTTGTTCGATTCATAAAGTGCATTAATAACTAGATTTTCCAGCCCAGTCATTCAGACGCATTTAATAACAGCGTTAAGGCCAGTCATTTTATATTAAATAATTAAGTCACAGAATAGTCATAGAATAGGTTTTGTTGCAGCTTCGTCTTGACCTTAAAATTTACATTCCTGCATTGATTTGGGACAACCAAAGCATCGATGTCTTCACCGTGAGAAAATATCTGTACCTGCGGTGTGCCTGCCCAGCAAAATTGATCCACATGCAAATGTATATTGTCCGACCCAAACAAAATCTGAGCCGCTGAGGAATTTACCACAAAAACGTACATGTAAAATTCCCTGACGAATTAAATGACAAGAAATTAATTCCACCGAGGTATAAAAAATACAAATAAAAAGGCTAAACACTGCTGGAGATGAAAGCTGTAGGGTGGGGAAAAAATAAATTGCAAATGACTGGTATTTCATTTCGTTCTGCCTGTGGGTCTCCACTTTTCTTTTTTTCCATTCCAGCTTCTAAATACCGGGCCCTTGAGTCCATTAGTGGAGCAATCTCGTCCAAAGCTTGAATGCAAACTAAGCGCTACAAATGAGTGTGCAGCGAGCAATGCATCATCCTGAAACTCAAATACTATGAACCCGATTCACATGGCAGCCGCAGACGTTAAAAAATGTATACTTCTGCAGCGCTTCTTTGCAGATGGGCCCGGGAGAGAAATATGAATGGTCTTCGCAGCTGTAGTTATTAAAAGATTGGCCAGACGAGATAATGCACAGATACAGGGAACGCTAGTTATGTCATCTCGAGTCATTTGTCAGAATGTCTTTGGAGAGATTAGCTGTCAGATTAGAAAATACCCCTGTCAGCTTTTAACTATCAGCCAGCAGTGATGGGTTATGATACTGCACTTTAAGATCAGGCTGCGGATGAGCGCACACAAGCCAACAGAGAGGCGGGTAATTGAGATTGGAATGGACATCAGGGTGGGTAATTGTTATAGATTTTAAATGATGCCTTTACATATTTTGCACATTTTAATCAATAAAGCGGTTTTCTCTCTGATAGTTGTTTCCCCCCGAATGTTTTCATTTCACAGATTACCCAGAGTTCTCAGTATATTAGTGGTACTTTAGTTATTATAAAGTCAATCAATATGTCATCGTTGTTGATTTTTTTTGTCAAAAGAGGTTATAATACTAATGTGTAACTATTAAACCATTCAGCTTGTAAATTATTAATCATTTCATATTATTTACATTCATTGCAATACTTTGATCGGCTAATTATACATAAGACAATAGGATTCACTGTATTTCTGGTTTTGTTTTTTAATGTTTATTGAATAGAAACGTTATGCTGGTTCATGCTGGTTCATGCAAGGATGGAAAAATGTTTTTTCATGTGTATAGGAATTCTGCTACTCAAATGATTACTACAGCATTTGTAACGTAAGTCTTTTAAATTATCTTATCAATTTCTTTAACAGCAAACAGATTCAATATTACCTGAATATTATTCAGGATTTTTATTCTCAACTGTGATTCTGTGATGTAGGACCAAACTGAAAGATGTGATACTATATTGTATAGGCACATAAATTACTCACCCCAACTGAATTGAAACGCAATAAGTGTAACCCTAAATATAGCACCACACTTAATTTTATTGAAAACTGTGGCTACATTACCATTAAACCTAAATAATATTCTGAATCTCTCTTCTGAACTACGACACCACACCTGTATATGTTGGTAGCTATAAGTTTAAACAGCTTTCAAAGTCTGTTGTCCTGTGTAATGGTGGTGTTGTGCAACGCAGGTGCTCTCTAAACACCCATCTGCATGTCAAGACAACTGTGTTATGTTGTTGAAATCTTTCCTGCACTATCCATTGTATCTTGGGAGACAGGAATCTCTGTTGGATTAAATGAGACACAGGCCTTTAGGGTTTGTATTCCACGCTTTTCACAGCTTCAAAGAAACAGCCTACAGGAACACTTGTGTCTCAGAAGCGCCGTGCATGGTGTGTTACATCAATACGCACCGTGGATGTGTCTTTTAAAGCAAACACAATCCTACTCTGTGGAAGGACAGCTAATCCATACACATCTACTGTGATAAGGAACCTTTACGGTCATCGCTCGTCCATGTCCAGGGAAGCCAAATTACCCAGAACCGAGATTGCAAGGGAAATTACTTGACTTGGGTTTCAGAATCATTACCGATCAGGCCAGACCTATTTTTTGATTTTGGTGCGGAAAACAACAATTTGGAACTACCAATTACTCTGTCAGGTTATAAAACTATCCGGGCATCTTTGTATTCAACATGGATAATCTATTTTTCATTATTTTTCATTATTTTTTATCTAGTAAAATGTACTTCTTATCCTATGCCCTGAATGTTTATGGCTTTGTTTCCAAAATGAACAAATTGCCAACTCTCAAAACGTAGGCAACTGATGACCGTGAATTACGAATGCCACATGCATACATTCAAAATAAAAGTGACACCATTTTGCCACAGGTAAGAGTCAACAATTCAAAATCTCTAGTAGCTTCATCTTCACCCTTTTTAAGGCATGTACAAAGCTGTGAAGAAATCCTGAAATGATAATCAATCACTAAATAAAAAACACACACAAAAACATCTCAGTGCTGCAACACATCCAGCAAATAGGGAAATCCGTTGATAGCTTCTCAGAGAAAACAGTAGAGGGTTGGGGCTGAGTGAAAAAGATCGAACAAGAGAAAATATCACAAAGAAACACGAACTTGAAGTCCCATCCACCTGCGTGTGACAAATGGCCAGGAGAAGAAATCTCTCAAAGGCCCTTTGCAGAACAATCCAGTCCTTTATAGTGCAAGAAGGCTAATGCTTCACATACTCCCTGAAAATCAATACCACTCTTATCTGTACTACCATACTTCCCAAGTTTTTAATCATTTTTTACTCCTGTCATGGGCAGCAATCAGATACATATTGCCATGTAAACCTTCTTCTGTGGCTTCCTTCCAGGAACGAGATTAAACTGGGTAACGTTTCAATTTATAACCCAGGCCAGGCTCCCAAAACACCGGCTATAGCAAGAGTCGATATATTTGTTTGGGTTCTGGTATGTCTCATTACAAGAAATACGAGGCAATGCTTCAAGGAAATACCTTCGTTCTACGGCAAGGGTTTTAAGAGCCATCTGTCTTGCCAGGCTTATCTTGAGTTTCATTGAGCTATGACAGGGCATTTTATAATTTTCAAAGAGAGAGAGGAGTATAAATTCCATAACTTGTGACAAAAACAAAAATGATTATACATGCTGCATATTTCTCCATGACTCATTTATTGTTAAAACAAGCTTCTTCTCTCCAGCTCCTTTCCAACTGTGAGCACTGCTGAAATGATGGTTTCTGCCAAGCATGAGTAAATTACTTTTTTTGCAGAGTGGATAAGATCTCAACTCCATCGGGACACTTCTCTCTCTCTCTCTCTCTCTCTCTCTCTCTCTCTCTCTCTCTCTCTCTCTGTTTTCAGTAGCATAAAGTCATTTTTGTTTTTTTTACTTGGTCTTCTGTATGTGGTTTAAAACAAATCTATTGTGCAGCGCATGAAGAAGTAGAGTCAAAAACGTCAGTTTCTGTAGCGTGGCCAGCCTGTGAGGTGCCAGTTTCCATTGATTAATTGATATTTAATGCATAAAATATTCAGTGATTAATTAAAATTAATGTCCCCAAGGGCCAACGACCAGGTTTGTTGACTGCTTCTGAAAAATATGTGGGTAATGTCTTTTTACCTCGATAATGTGCCCAATCAAAATATGATTATTGTTTACGGTATCGCATTTAATTTGAATGTACTACTGTCTCCGATAAAGGTATTTCCTGCTTGGACTGCACAGATCTGAAAGGATTACGGATGTTCCATGGCTGAGGAGCACAGGAGGTGTGTTTTTCGTTCCTAAACATAATAAATAAAGAGGCAATTCATTTTAATCTTACCTTCAGTGGATACCAAAACAAAGCAGTAAGAGCTATACACTGGAGGAATTTCTTTGTTGTTGATAACGTTAAGGGAATTATTCCTGCTTCCCTTTGTGTCTTTAAAGTCTCGTTTGGGGGGGTAAGAACCTTACATATAAGAAATAACTTATGCCATCTTCTAGTATGGATCAAAGACAGGCCTTGTAATGTATTTATTTGTTTTTTGACCAGACATATTACATTTTTAAAATCTACTGTGTCATGACACTGAAGAACACCAAAACTCAACCGAGTTTGTTTTTGTGTTTTAAGGATTCATTTTATTTTTGTATTTTGACACCATGCTTGAAGTGATGGATCACACATTTCTGAGCGTCACATTTGAGTAAGTTGTCAACCCTCTTTATTACTCTGACAAATGTGGCACGAGGAAATTCACGTACAGCTGTGCTGTGGCAAAACAGACAGAAAAACGTTCCTTGTTATGAATGATCACATGAGGTGGGCTGCACAATAGCTGACAGTGCTTGAAAAGCAGATTTCAGACACAAACTCGGCTCCTCAAAGATGCCACTAGTATTTGATACAGTTATTCGGTTTAGTTTTTAAAGTGATTAAGAGTACTGAATATAAACCATTGTAAGAAAGGATACCACATTCACTGACTTAATTTACCTCCCAATTGTACATTATTTAGATTCAAACTAAAGTATGGCTCACATATAGTCATCTCTCATGATGGTATCAACAATTTGGTTGTTGTATTAATGTATAATTTAGTGACTTGTCAGGCTTTCATTAAAAATGTACCGGCGACAAAAAAATACAAATTGAAATACTTACAGAACACAATGGAGAGACTTTGCAGAGAGTTTTGCGAAAACTATCCATTTTAAAAGCCGAATCAACGGCGGTGCTGGCCTAAGCAGCATCTAGGCCGAGCATTCAATACTGAGTCCATCCATCACAAGTTTTTCACTAGCCCGTATTGATTGTCCATGCAAGAGAGTGGTGCGGATCAATAACTGTTTTCAGGGGAATACTGCGAGGGGCTAAAGAAATTAGTTTATTTTGTAATGGTGAGAAACAAGATGTCAATCAGGACCCGCAGACTCCTCTTGTACTCCGATCTGGGGGAGCCACTCCGAAAGGCAGAAGGCAGTCACTTTCCCGCACGCACGGCACAAAGCTTTTAATTAAGGGGAGAGTCTAAACTGCAGGTGAACAATAAAACAGGAGGAACCCGACATATTTGCCAAGGCAGAGGGAGTATTTCTTTATTGCCGGCTATAAATGTATTAGAGATTTAATATGTTAACTCCCTCCACAGAGTGGCTCATCCTGGGCATGCTGGGCCCTAGAGTCCAGAGATTGCCAGTTCATAATTTTGTCCAGAATCTCCAACTGGATTGGTGCCCTACTGCCCAAGTGGGACCAGGTTTGTGTGGTTAACGTAGAAGGCGCTGAAGTAAGTGTTTTGAAAAGTCACTACCCAAAAGATACTGTTTATTGGGTTGAGTATTTTACATTGCATAAATAAAAACAATTAAATTTTTAATACTTATGATTAAAATCATTTAAAATATCAGTCATTAAAATCACTTAAAAAAATTTAAAATCTTTGTGATTTTAACACAAACTAAAACAATTAACTTTAAAATAAACGTGCTCAAATCAACAAAACAAACGTGATAAAAGCAAAAATTGCACACCAACAAAAGGGTCAAATACATTGAAAATAACTGAAAATGCATTGAACAAATTAAAAAAACAATTAAAAAGGAAAAAATAAAAAACAAACAAAAAAAGTCCAATGCATTTTAAATTAAACCCAAAACGGTCAATGTATTTGACAACAAAATATAACAAAACTATATCAAAAAACCCTGAACAATGTGAATTAAAAACAACTAAATCTTTAAAAACACTTAAGATTCGTTTTTTTAAAATCTTTTTAAAAACAATCAGCCGTAAAATCTTTAAAATATCTTGGACTCGGGCTCCAGCAGGGGGAACTGACCGTCCCCGGAGGTGGGTCCCATCATGGGATCCTGAGCTCCCCCAGATCTTGTATATGCCAGTTCTTATAGGCTTCCTCCTTGCCCCTCTGATGGACCTCCAGATTGACATAGTCTCTTACAAACACCATGCCCCTCCGCGCGATGACGATCGGGTCCAGCTCCTGCTTATTGAACAAACAGATGTTCCGTCCCTCCCACAGTGCCTGCTTCACTGCGCAGACGACACGCCACCAGCACCTCAAGGTAGATGAAGAGATTCCCTTGGCCGGACCATACAAGATCTGCTGGGCGGTCGCCCGCGCAGGAACGGCGAACCTGTGGAGGAACGGAGAAAACAGGAGCCAGACCCTGTGGGCGGAGGGGCACTCACTAAAGATGTGAGCCTCCGTCTCCTTCCCCAGGCAACCCTTATAGGGGCAGGTGTCATAAGGAGCTATGCCCCTTCTGTGCATGAACACTCGGGTGGGGAGACACCGACTCACAGCCATCCAGGAGACATCTTTCTGCGTGTTCGTGAGGCAAACGTGCGTAGCGTTAGCCCAGATAAACCGGCAGGTTTCGGGAGGGAAATCTTCTATCCGGCTGGTCTCCTGGGCAGATCTCATCTGACTACAGATGGTCTTGTAATCCCAGGAGGCCAGCACGACTTTATGGAGGCCTACTTCGAGCGCAAAGGCTCGGAGCACCCTGTAGAACGGCGGGGGATCCCACGAGTGCGGCCTGGTGTTATCCATGGCGCAGAGGCCGAATGGTCTCAGGCTGCTGGCAAAATAAAAGCGGTTCATGAAACTCACTTTCTTGCCAGCAGCCTGGATGTTCTTGACCACATAGGCCAGCCCCTGCGCCTTTATCAGCCGCACAACGTCCGGGACCCCCCTGCCTCCATCCAGGGTACCCTTCACCATCTGCACTCTTTTCAGCCTCTCCATTTTGCTCCCCCAGACAAACCGAAATATAATTCGGGTCACTAATTTTGCGATGACCTTGTCTGGGGGGAAGATCATTCCTACGTAGAGGAGTATCGGGAAGAGGATGGCCTTTACGACCAGCACCTTACCAGCCATCGTCAAGGTCCTTGTGCTCCAGCCGTGGATCTTCCTTTGGACCTTTGCTATGGCCTCCTCCCAGCTCCGGGTGCCCGTGTTGGTCCCGTCGATCGTGATCCCCAGAACCTTGATAGACGGCTTCACAGGGAACACGGTCGGCGGGCCCCGGCCGACAGGCCATGCCCTGGAGAGGTAGACCTCGCTCTTGGCCTTGTTCACAGCGGCCCCCGTCGCCCTGCAGAAGCCGTCCAGCAGTTCCTCGACCCTGGCCACGGACGGAGCGTCCGTGCAGACCACGGCCACGTCGTCCATATAGGCCAGGGCCTTCAGTTGCTCTCCGCCGGAACCCGGGAGATGGAAACCTGTCACCCGGACGTCCCGGCGGATCGCCTGCATGAACGGCTCCAAGCAGAGGACGTACAGCAGGGCCGACAGGGGACAACCCTGCCGGACCCCCGACCTGACCGGAAATGGTTCGGTCAGGTGGCGGTTCACAAGGACCCTGCTGCTTAGGCCGCTGTAGATGATCTTGACCCACTTCCTCAGGCCAAGAGCGAGACCCATCCTCTCCATAACGAGCTGCAGGTATTCGTGGCCCACTCTGTCGAAGGCTTTCTCCTGGTCCAAGCTGATTAGGACCAGGGGAAGCCCTCTCTCGTTCGAGTAGGCCACGACATCCCTGAGCAGCATGGCGTTGTCGGCCGCCGATCTCCCCCGGGCACCACAGACCTGGTCGGGACCCACGACTTGAGGGAGTGGCCGCTGCAGCCGGAGCGTCAGTGCTTTGGCCAGTATCTTGTAGTCGGTGCACAGGAGGCTGACTGGCCGCCAGTTCCTCAGATCTTTTGGGTCTCCCTTCTTGTGAAGAAGGGAGAGGATACTTTTCTTCATCGAAGGGGCCAATCTGCCCTCTCTGTACATCGACCCCAGGACCTGGCCCAGATCTTCCTTAAGCACCTCCCAAAAGATCTTATAGAACTCAGCAGGGATCCCGTCGGGACCCGGTGTCCTTCCAGAGTTAAGACTCTTTATCACCTGGGAGAGTTCAGTGGTGGTGATCTCTGGATCCTCCTCCTCCTCCTCGTCCCCCTCATTGCGGGACTCCAACAGGGACAGAAAGTGATGGATCAGATTTTGATCCACCACCTTCTGGTCGTACAACTCCCTGTAGAAATCCCGCACCACTGTCTCAACAGCCTCTCTGCCCTCCACCTCTTGCCCCGAGGAGTCGATCATGGAGGACATTGCAGGCCGCCTCTCCTTCGTTTTCTTGAAGAAGAAGCGGCTGCATTTCTCATCGTCCTCCATGATGCGGACCCTGGAAAGGACCTTGATCTTCTCTTGCTCCTCCCGATAGAGGGCGGAGAGACTCAGTTTGACCCGGGCCACCTCCTCAGCTAGGTCGAAGCCTCTGAGCTGTAAAAGACTCAGGCGCTGGAGGCGGGCGTTTAGATGGGAATATCTCGCCCGCCTCTCGCGAGCTTTCCGTTTCCCCAGCTGAATGAAGTAGCCCTTGGTTCTTTTCTTCATCATCTCCCACCACTCTATGGGAGAATCAAAAAGGTCCTTCAGGGTCCTCCACTCCTCGAGGCGTCTGCTAAAGGTCTTAATCACACGAGGGTCATCGAGCAGAGAGGTGTTGAGCTTCCAGACCCCAGGCCCCGACTCCCGTGTGCTCGGAATGAGCACCTCTGTCGTCAGGAGCCTGTGGTCTGAAAAGAAGACCGCCTCCGAAGACATGGCGGTCCTCTCCAGTGGCTTGCTGAGGAGGACGAGATCTATCCTGGAGAAGGAGGAGCCAGAAGAACTCACCCAGGTGAACAAGGGGACCAGGTCCCGACCTGCGTCGCAGAGTTCAAAGTCCTCCACGAACGCAGCGAGGTCCCTGCTGGATCTATCGTTGCGGGGCTTACTCCGGTCTACATCCCTCAGAGCACAGTTGAAATCACCTGAAATGATAACTGGCAAGGTGCCGATCAGGAGCGGGCGTAGCTGAGGGAGAAAGAGGACTCTCTCTCTCTGGCTGGTGGGGGCATAGACATTGACCAGCCTCAATACAGCCCCCTTGTATTTAAAATCGAGGCTGGCTAGTCTGCCCGTCTCTATGACCTTAAATGTTTGTGCTGTTATGAAGGGGTTTTTCAGGAGTACGGCAATCCCGTCCGCTCGGGACACATTGGACCCCGACCAGAAGGATTCTCCTAGGGTCCAAGTGTCCCGGAGATCTTTATATTCTTTTTGGAACGGGATGCCGCACTCCTGCAAACAAATAATATCTGCCTTCATTCCAGCCAGAGAGTTTAAAACATCAGTCCTCTTTTTCACCTCAGCAATGCTCCTCACATTTATTGAAATAATGGTTAATGCCATAATGGCTGTGAGGGCAATTACCCGCTCCGTAACAATCATGTAAAGAAACCTTTCTCTTCCTCACTCCTCTCTTCTCCCTCACCTAGCTTAGCGCTAGCACCCATCATTTCAATCATTTGCCTCACCGCTTGATCCTCTAGGAAGACTATGGGGGGGGCTCGGCTCCCGCCACCCGGTAAGGCGGGCAAAACTCCACTGGGCTCAGGGCCCGTGGTGCTGGAGGTTCTCCCTGGTTCCTTTGAGGCCGAGGCCCGACGAACAGATGGCAGGGCAGAGGCTTTATGTACAACTGGGGAGAAAACTGTGTAGACCCCGCTAGTTGTTCTTTTAACTAATGGTGGGGGAGGGGGTGGTCTCTCCCTTCCCGGCTGTCTGCCGCCGCAGGCCTCCTCCCCCAGCGCCAGTGACCTTACCATCACGTCCCTGATGTCTTTCTGGGAAAGGCCACTGGCGCCGACTCTCATCTCCTGAGGACCTGCGGCTCTCCCACTACTGCCGGGAGGGCATACCTGACCCCTCCCCTGGGAGAGTCTCAGTTGTGGGGCAGGAGGAATGTTATTTCTAGGGGGCCTCTCATCTACCAGGCTGCCCACTCGGGGCAGTGGAGAAGGCCCACTACTCTCCTCTCCGGAGTCAGAGTGGGGCGTATAGAAATTAGAGGGAGGGGACTCTGGAGCGGGGGAGGAGCCGGCAGGGGGGGGAGAATCTGCAGAATGGACCCTTTTTTTCATCATACCCCCCCTACCCATGCTCCTCTTCTCTGCCCTCCTTCTCTTCCCCGCTACCACTGTCCACTCTCCCTCTGCCTCCACTTCTGACCCAGAGTCAGAGAGGGAGCCTATGAGGCTCCTGAGGATTGTTTCCTCTCTACCCCCATCTTGGGGTATCACCTTTGGAGGAGCCTCCGCTTGATTTTCTCTCTCTCCACCACCCCCGAGGGCCCGCGCCCTATTTGCATAGGAGGAGGGACAATTCCTAAAGAGGTGCCCTCCCCCACCGCACAGGTTGCAGGCCCTCTCCTGCTTGCAGGCCCTGGTCTGATGTTCTCCGCCGCAGACCTTGCACTTGACAACAGTACAGGCTGCGGCTAAATGACCCAGGGCCCCGCAGTTCCTACATAATTTGGGCATGCCATGATAAAAGACAAGCCCCCTATTTGCTCCTAAAACCACGGTGCTTGGCAGGTGGCGTACTCCGCCGATGGCGGCCACTTCCACCTGCAGGCGCACCTGCCACCGCCGAGCACCGGTCCAGACCCCATCCTCATCATTAACTCTCCTGCTTTCTGACAGGATCTCACAGTGTCTCCTCAGCCATACTTCTACATCATGTTCTGCCACTGCTTCGTTGTAAAACTGAATAGTTACAATTTTAATTTCTCTATCTGTCAGGGCGTCGACCACAAAGTCATTCAGGGGCATGCTGTCTTTTTTTTCCCTATACAGGTTCCAAAAACTCTCCAGCACTTGAGGGTTCTTAAAGCTCACCTCAAACACGTCCCTAGGTCCAGGCAGTTTTACCACACACAGCTCAGAAGGGGCAAAGCCCAGGCCCCTCTGCAGCACGGACCTGCTGAACTCCAGCCGGGTGAGGGCCGCGGTCTCGGCTCCAGCCTCACGGCTGAAGCGCACCGCATTATGGCGCCTCACACCGGCGGTTCGCTGGGCCATGCTGCGCTTTTCCTACCTGGGAGAAGGGTCGGGAGGCTCTCAATCCGGAGGTCGGGGCAAGTCCACCTGGAGCAGCTTCCACCTCCGGGGCTCTTGCAGGGAGCGGGCCTTGCGGGGAGAAGTCCGGGCCCTGGCTGCAGGAGGCCTCCCTCAGGGACGTTGCCGATCGGCCTGGTCGGTCCCTGGAATCCGAGGCCTCTCCTGGATCCTGGCTGGTGACGTCAGCGGGGAGCAGTCCTGGTCAGGCCGGGCTCCGGGTAGATGGTCGGCCGGGCTTCTAGGTGGGACCCACTCCGTGAGGAGTCCTCCGACTCCTCTGGCTAGGTCCCCTGTCGCTCCCGGTCCGTCCCAATCTCCACTCGCCTCGGCCTCCGGACCGCTCCAAGGACCCAGGACTCTGCAGCTCTGTCAACCGGCACCTCCCCGTCTCGTCTGGTCTGGCCTGATGGATCAGCTCCCTGCAAGGAAAAAAGAAAGACTGTCAAATACAGCTCAAAAAGCCCCCTGCTGGACAAAGGTTTCTCTCACTATTGGAGGGAAACCCGAGTCCAAGAGTCACTACCCAAAAGATGTGGGTTTCAGGAGGGGTTGTGCCCTTTGTGATTAAATGTAAATAAAAATGACCTCAATGAAATGTACGGTTCTAAATACAATCCCAGTGATCTGGGGTGAGCAGCCGAGCCACTCTGATACAGGGGCAAGCAACTAATGTCTCGTCAGAGGAGGCGTATTAAATTAAATGACAAAAAAATTAAGAATCAGTCTTTTGGAAGAGCTGGTGCAATAGGGCAGATTGATTAATGCATCTGAGACAAGAAATAAAAAAAGAAACTGGTGGTACAAATTTGAAGTCTCGCTCAATGCATGCTGGGATATTCCGATATAGCGTACCAGCCCAAAATTAAAGTCTTCAATGTTCCCTTGAAAAACACTGCCCAAGTACTGAAGACAGAGCCCACCAAACAAGGGATTGCAGTTGCTTGAACCTGGCAATTTTTAAAACGATTCAATTTGCCGGATAATAAGAGTATCCTGTTGAATATATTTAAAACCAGACAATGGGAAAGAAGACCATCGACCACCGTGATGAGACACATTCGATGTCTATCTGGGACAGAAAACATGCATTTTTACCAAAGCCTGCGAAAACAAAACACTTGTTCAGACATAAAGGAGGAATCCTTACAATATCACACTTTCAAAGACAAAGACAGACGTTTTTAGCGGAGAAGTGCCAAGCACCCTCCTGAATGAATAAACAGACAAGAGCACGGTTAAAAACCAATTTAAATGGATTGCTCGTACTTCTGGCTCTTTAGATCCCTATTTGCATACTTAACTCGACACTGTATTTTCATAAGCATCTGCGAACTCGAGTAAACATCTCTTTAAAAGTATGGAGGCGCTTTTCTAATGGCTGCTTTGACATTTGCGGACAAAGGGAAACGTGACAGGGACGCACTCTCTTACACAGCAACTCTGACATTTACCTCCTTTTGTTAAAAATACAAACAGGTGCCCTTGCTCTGATGTCGAATACCACAAAAACAATTCATTACGAGCTAATTAATAGGACCCCAGTCTGCATGTCCAGATCTTCTGTTAAGTTAAAAGGACGTTTCATTTAATTTACTAATCGGTTTTCCCTATTAGTGTTCTCTGTTTGAGAGGAAAGGTGAATCCAATGCCAATGTAATACTATTTATCCGCTGGCAAGGTGCGCCATATCTCCTCCACATTATACCTCAGCTCACCGTGTGCCTCAGGCCTATACCTATTGACTAATTATGGCACACGCTAATAACTGCCAAGTAGTCAATCGGGAGCAAAGAAACCTTATCAGTCACGGTACAAACCCAAACAGTGCAGTGCATTAAAACCAGGAAGTTGGTTTTATAGGATAGTTAATACCCATTTATATGTAGATCCATCTGTTAATCTTAATTTAAAAAGGGCAACAAAGTCTCACGGACTTTTATTCTTACTGATTAAGTAAAATGGATGATTGTTTGATGTTCATGTACACTATATTATCAGATGTATTTGGACAAACTACAAGTGTATAACAAATTTAAAAAACAAATCACATGGTCTTATTGTACGAAATGGTTTCTGCAGCCCTTTTTTATAGATGTCTGGAGGTATACTACCAAGACAGTAATGGGGATTTGCAATAGAAGAAAACCGGCTGCTACAGACACAAATGCAAACCTTTTTGAACAGTTGTGTAATTAACGAAGTCCTCTTTTTGCCTGTTCACTGTGCTACCAGCATACCAACTTCTATGGCAGACCATGAATTAATTCTGCATCTGCTAAAGGCAGTGGACCGTTTTACACCCCCCCATGAATCACTCAGATAAGCAGCTTTCAGAGCCCCTTCCATATTTGCTCTCTCCGTGATCAATGCCTTGTACGTGGTGATCAGGAGACATGATTTATAAGATGATTACAGAATTGTTTCCTTTTAGTTTCTACATGCAGCGGTGAGATAAAAGGCCCGCGCTATTGTATTCTATACCGCTGATGTTGTCTCTCTGTGCATTGCCCTCAGTACAAAACTCATATTGTGTATTTGAAGTAGGACTCCACTGACTGTCTGAGTTTCATCGGACTAGGAAAGGGGAAGTAATACGGAAAAGCAGGTCTTGCTTTCTCCTTAAAATCTAGTGTCAACAAGATTAATATTTGACTTGGGTAATGATTTGTGGGTATGGACACAGTTGACAGGTAGGGAACTGAGTATACTTGGCCATATATTTGCCCATTTATCACCCCCAAAAAATACAGAATGGGATAAAACGAATTTCCCACCGAATATCCATATGCATATACACTTTAATTGAGTCTCATTTGATGCGGTACCCCTTTATTAACATGTGGGGCGGCGCGTTCAATATTGGCCTCAATTATAACTTTTTTCAATATTTGCAGACGGCGCGCTAACTATTGTCAACAACGCAATATTGCTGTTCACGGACACCCACCCATTCGGTAGATTAACAAAAATATGAATTTGGTGTTTAAACACTCGGTAATCCCTTAATTGAATGCAGATTTATTCTAGCCTTCTGGTACAACTGGATTAAACACTGCCATTGGGAAATCACTAGAAAATGTGGGTCATAATGTGGTTCTGCATTTGTAAATTGATTTCACCCCTTTTAGTTTTTTTTTTTTTTTGCTCAATACAATTTAAGCTACACAGGTTGCTGGTGTCCAATGAGTCTGGGATACAACAGGAAGCGCTTAAGCCAACGCCAATAAAGAAATAATCCCATCATAAAAAGATACCAACAGAGAAACATGGAGGTGCAAATCCTTTACACTAACACACTAATTTATTTATGCCCAGTTAGAGGCCGGGTTTGTGTTTGTGTGCCAATTACTGAACGCTGAGCTTTGTTTAGCTGAAATATGAGCATGCTAACCTGATTAAAAATGGGGCCTTTTTGCTTTCTTTTATTCCTCTCATCTGGTCCCCCTGTGATGAGAGTATCTGAGTGCAGGATTGAGTCAGTCTTTTGTGAGATTGTGGGAGTCTTGCTGAATTATTTCTCGGCGGTATGGAGAAATCTGGCATGATCCACAATGACAGGACGAAGGTTTTTGTCAGACAATTGTTGTGATTTATGTTGAGCAGACTGACAAGTACCAGAGTTTAACTGCTTATGATGCTTTTGGAGGCTTGCCAGCATTTGAAACCGTTTGTGCCGTCTGAACCTCATCTGCTGCTGACAAGCAGACGGGGATATATATATATATATATATATATATATATATATATATATAGAACTTGTTAAAAGGCATTTTATATGAGGCGCAATTCATTTGGAAAGCTAAGTTGTTTTAATGAAGCACAAAAGTGGATTTTGCTAAATAATTATTTCACTCTTGTTGGCTGTGAAGAACATGCGCTCGGAATTAATAACACAAAATCATTTCATCTTACGTCTCCGAGCTTAAACTGCAGTCGATAAAGAATATCGCTAACAGCAGCCGCAGTAATGTGAGAGCGGGATTTGAACACAGGGTTCAATCACCCCCTGTAGTTCACTCATCACTGCACAAATGCGTTTCAAATCAATGTAACTGTGTCATTATAGTTTTTTTTCCATTTCATTGTTTTTGCCTTCATTGCTGAAACTCATCATTAATTTGAAAATATTAGGAAAACACATGTCTCATTGCAAATCCTTTAGGAAACTGTTTAAGTACCACATATCCTTTTTAAGACAATACTGTAAACAATTGAGTGAAAAGACTCAAAAAAGATAATTTCTGTGACTTCTAATGTCTAATGTTTCTAATTCATTTTTTTTAAACCAACACTGAATTTATAAATTTAATAGTTTACATTTCAGATTAATCAATCCCACCCCCTCTTCCAAAGCTTTTTATTGCATTATTTTATTCTGTACTTCTCTCACACCTTTCAGCTGTTTTTCTGTAACCTTTCCAAAAAGGTGGCCACCATTTCCGTTGTCAACAAGATGAACAATTTGCACCGTGGAGCGGGTAATGAGGTTCATTCGCATCTGGGGACAGTGGGGAGCAGTAATCCCAGTTACAGGGATGCAAGTGATTTGAATGTCCTCCTGGTGTTATAAATGAATGCTGAAATGTTTTCTCTCAGTTACCGGCAATACAGGAATAAGAGAGCAGCATTTCAATTCAACTGTGAGCCACAAGAATCATCTTCCATCTTATTATTGCATCACTAAAACCAACTAACTAACTAAATAAATAAATATTTATTGACATCTCTGCTGGAGAGCCAAATAACGTTTCCCAATTTGTCAATTCTGTTTTCAATATGAACAGTTGCATGATGCTTACAATAAAATACAGTTACACAAACAGATCTGCGTCCTAAAGTGCCTGGCAATCTGGGAGTCTTAAAACATTATAAGATGCATTTAAATACAAATCCAGTTCCTTATTCTATACTTGACTCGTTGCCTTAATTTGAAACAATGAACTCCTGGCTTTGACAATAATGTTGGCAAATTAATTCACAGCCGAAGCCTGACAACTGATGCTTTTTTCTTTCTTTCCTTAATTTTTTTTTAATGCAACCCTTAACCTGTACTTGAAGAGCAAAAATGTGTCACTTCACACCATTAGTATGCAGGTCTGAGGAACTGTTAGCTGAGCGCAATGATTAAAGGCCCCCTCATCAATGCGATGTACACAAGGGATGTTAAAGTCATTAAAAACCTAATAATATATCATTTTCTCTAGATAATCAAATTGAATTATTGAGTCACGCTTGATGCCTATGGCTCAGTTGAATTAAGAAGCTATGCAGTAGTCTAGACTAGCAGGGGTGGGAGAAAAAATCTGCCCTTCAATTATATACATAAAATTTATCCTAGAAAAAAGGGTATGGTGTCTCTACAAATGAAAGAAAATAAAACACATGTGTGGGTTTTAATATATATATATATACGATAAGTCTATATATAAGTCTTCCTGTCTATTCTCTCCAGCATCTCAAGACATATCTCATCCACAATTACGGTTCGTAAGCAGGAAGTATAGAGTTACATGCCCGGCCATCAATATCAACTCACAATACCTGATCCATTGTTGATCATGGCAGCTTAATTAAGAACTAATTAGGAAATGAGGAGGGGGGAAAAAAACAGAGGCATAGAGCCCTCTAAACTAAAACACAGAAGGGTATAGCATACATTCAAACCTCTCTAACTCTGATCCTCAGATACAAGCACTTTCAACATACGCTAAAAAACACACATGGGCATTGTGAACCTAGTTGACCATATGTGTGTTTTGAGCATATTTCACTGGTGGTCCACATGGTCACAACACATACAGTCAATCGTGGCTCCCTGCACCAAAACCAACATCTACAAACACACAATCTCTGGTCCAGACCAATACTGACAAAGAAAAGTCCGTCTCAGTACATTTTCTTTTATAGATTGTCTATTCTTAATATAATTACGTTACAGTATGATGGATCTTAATCGAAAGACTTGAAATACTACTGGGAGAGTTCAAATAAACCACAAAACTACAGGACTTCTTGATCCCAGAATGAATATGAATTCAATGAAGCCAAACCCAATTACATCCCACCCTGCCCCCTTTCCATTTGAACAGACCTCGCCAAATATATTTGAAGAATATAATTAGCATCAGATGATTTTCTTTTGTGATCAGCAGCTTTAACGAGAAGAAAGGGAACCATCGTCTACAAGGCCTAATCAGATAAAAACATAATATAATATAAGACGGCAGAAGAAAAGGCCACATTATTTGGAAACCTATATTTAAAAGAGGAGAAAACCCATTACACAGGAGAAGTATTTACTCTTCAGATGGTAGTAGAAAATTAGGTTTGATATTTGATTCTCATCCTAATTTGTACTTCTCAGGGTTCAATTAGAAGGAGACAGACATTGCCAAACAAGTGACGAATTTCTGGAGCGTAAATCTAAGAGATCCTGTTATGACAAGTGTGTGAAAATGGACTGTAGGTAAACACCTTCACGGCCTGTCTGTTCAGCCGTTTTAAACCATTACGTTCAAAGTACCGTAAAACGTCCAATACTCGCCGGGTCTCAAATAGCAGCTGGTCTCCAATAGTCACCGGTTTGATTTGCATAATCATGTTAACAGAAGCCGGTCTCTAATAAACGCAGAGTTACAAAACAGACTTGACCATGTTTTATAAATAAAGAAAAGGGAAATCGATACAGTTTCTAAAGATGCATTAACACATTTCAAAGAACCTTCCACAACATATTTACATAACCTTTTATGTTTAGTTTTTGCATCTTTCTTGTTTTCAGTAAATATATATACCATATATTAATTTAAAAAATACCATCACGTGTTTTTATTACTTTATTTCTCAGTTTAACTATATTTATGTTGCTGTATATTTGTATTGCTGTTAATTGTAGTGACTGAACTGTCAACTGCAACATAAACAATGCATTAATGAAGTATAATGTTGATGGTTTGGTTTAAAGCGTATTTCCACAGTTTTGTTGAAGTGCTTTTTGTTCATTTTGTGAGAGTTCACACAGTATATCGAATCTTAGACTGCTAACAGAATTACCGTTATCTTGTTTTCAATCCAGTGTGTAGTTCACTATACATTGAATGTGATTTGTTTACATCTTTAGAAAGCAAATGATTAAAAAATAATGTATTTAAAAAAATATATTATTTTTTAAAATACAAGTCTGGCCTATTAGCCTACTTCTACAATTAAGCAATGATTCCAGGATCTTCTTAGCTTCTTACCCTGCATGAGTCCGCGATGTCTTTTTATTTATGAATGTTTGATACAAACACCAGTCTCCTACATTTGCCGGTCTCCAATTGATGCCGGGGCTTCTTTTAGTTATTTGGAATAAACGCCGGGGAGTTTAATTGAAGTTTTATGTTATACACCGGCCTTATTTATGGTTTGATTGGTTGTCTATTATACAACATTGGGAGCAATAACGTCTCTTTTCTAGGCCCCATTTTCTGCCTTTGACAGCAACCGGTTTCCCTGTGATATGAAGATAAAGTGCTATAATAACGTTCCCCCATTTGTAAAAAAATAAATATGAGGAAAACAGGGTGAAGAAAAAGAAGGACTATTTCACCCCGTCTGATGAATGCTTCATTCTTCATTAACCTGTGTTCTGTTTGGTTCAGGATCAGTCGTTTCCATCCATTACTACACCGGCATTTTCCATCAAACCCCAGGCGGGGAGACGTTACCTACAGCGAGTGCTGAGAAAAGATCAATGATTATGCAAGTCAAATGTAACTGCAAAGAACAAGACCTGCTAAACATTCTGGCAGGGTCATGTAATATAGCGTGTTTCCAAAGTTAATAATTAAATACCCCCAAATTAACCTGATCCATCAGCATTATTGACAACTCAGACATCCCAGTCCCATCTGTAACAGCTTTCAGACTAGGCCCCGGATAGAAGTGGTGAGATTTATAGCGGAAGGGTGTTTTATTTTCTTAATCAAATGCAGCTTTTCTCTTAGTTATTTATTTACCTTATCCATTTGGAGAAAGGAAGCCATAAAGTTCATATGAAGACTTTTCATTTAAATATTTAACTGTGCAGTATATATGACACTCTCACCCTGCTGCTATTTTACATACATGACACCCCAACACGCTGTACTGACACGCCACCAACGCACCCCCACACACACCCCCGATAAGGTCACACGTATGGGACCGCAGGAACCAGCGAACCACGACTGACTAAACTTAATCTGGCCTTTGTGCCAAAATGTGTCCAATCAGCAGAAAGCCGTCAGAGTTTGACTAAGCCCAAGCTCCCGCAGGCGGCGAGTTATTAAACATTAAATGTTATGGTGTGCCCACTGGACTGCAGACGCCGCATGTGTAAGCTTTGTCTACCACTCTGTTCAGCCACAAGCCGACTATATAATGAAGACTGGCATGCTTGGCTGCATGGGGGAAAGAGAGAGAAGAGGGAGAGAGAGAGAGAAAAGCAACAACTCCGGCTGCCAATGAACAGAGAAAAAAACGACGGCGCTTTCCCGTCTGAAGGCAGGGGGTGAGACTCTGCAGGGAGCAGGGAGGCCGCACATCTCGCAGAGAAGTGTCGCTATTCATACCATGACAAGAAAGGGTTTAATGTACTGCTTGTAGTTTTTTCTTTTTTTGTAGTTTTTTTTATTTTGTTCATTGGCTTTTTCTTTTAGCTACAATGAAGTAGCTTCAAAGCCAGGGAAATTCAGCACTGAACACTTCAATTAGGTGAAGCTGAAGGCTTGGGGTTCAGTAGGCTGACAATTATCTACATTAGGAAGAAAAGATTGTGGACAGGTAGGTGTGGAGTGATTTTAGATGTATTTCACCAGCAGACCTTTCTGTCCGTTTGAAGTGTGATGGCAACGGAGGAATGTGACACAGCAATCTTCCGCGACAGGACAGAAGAATGAAATTAAGACGGACTATTCAAATTACTATATGCCTAATATTATGGACAAACTAACACAGAACAATCTGCTGACACGATGAATTTGGGGACCATCACACACTGGGGTATATGACTAACCCCCGAAGCACGAAAAGAAAGAGGCAATTAAACTTCCCCACTGAATATCCAACTGAACATACCCGTGTAGTTCATACAGTATGACCTTCGAGCAGCTATAAAACGTCTCCCTACCAAACACACATACTGTGGAACTCAAAAATAGCCACCGGCTTCATGTATGGATGTAATTTATGTATTACTTTTACTTGTCCGACTGACAGCTTATGTATTTAATAGTGATCTTGACCTGACTCACCAACAGCAATCTGGCTCCGGAAGATGGCCAGATTGCAGCTGATAATCTTCTAAAATCATCAAAGCTAAAATATGTTTCCTCCTACTCAGCTGTTAGACTCTCTAATCTAGGTGGATAAAAGCAGAGGTAATCGTATTAACTTAATCACACTGATTACACAAGGGCTGTGTGGCTTTGAGTGGGTATCTGGAACAGGCACTCTAGGACTGAGCATTAGTAGGCCCAAGCGTCGTTCGGGCCTACCCTAATTTAGAAGTATCGCTGGGCTATTTTTATCCGGTCTTTCATACCTGTGGAAGGAAAAAAAAATTCAACACTGTCTATATAACAAAGACAACTGTACTGAGACAAAGGGATGTTTGATTGATAAGTGCAGACATTTAATGAGAAGATACGGTTGGTGGAGGGTTGACATCACAAGATCTTGTTTGTGCAAGGTCTTCGGCAGCATTACAATAAAGCCGGGAAGCAAACTCTTCCCTTTTCATGTAAATATTTACCCAGCTGGTGTTCAGAGCCCATTTGAAGCGGCACAGTTCATTATAAGTGGACTACAGGGCCTCGTTAAAACTGAGACAGTTATGAGCAGAACTACAAGACATACAAGACATCCTCTGTTCGTATGGAGGAACGGACGAATAATTATCGCTCGTTTGCAAAGCCGTGTGAGGAAATCTGGTGACCACGCCATGTAGAGATGACACGTTACTGGAAGCCAACAGCACATTTTCCAAGACATCCTGCCATATGCTATAATACATCTGGTAGATCGCAAGCAGTGTGGTAGCTGATGTTATCCAATATTGTTCTTTTTTTTTTTAATCTAGTTTGGCTGGATCTTGAAAGGAGTGGAACAATTACAGCTGGAAGCGGAGGCCACGTAGCACTATCACTAAAACGCATGCTGTATTTTCTTACGGCTGCAGAAAGCTCCCTTCAGGAGTTTCCCAGTACTCAGACTGCGTTCGAGCTAGGAGAACAGCCATGCAGCCCAAAATATTGTGAGTATTCATTAGGCCACGCTGTGTAGTGTACTCCACCAATGTGAGAAACACTTTGTCGAGAGCGATAAGCACGTCTCTTCTAAGCCTCGAACAAAGATACACTCTCTATACCCGAGCATGTCATGTGCAAATTGCAGAGCACTCAATCATCCATGTCACATCACTCAAAGGAATTATGTTGTGCTTAATGTCCAGATAACACAAATTACTACTTTCTGAATGAATTGAGCCCAGGAAACAGCTTGTATTGCATACATTAAACACATTATTGACACTGTCACAGACACCCAGGCGGGAATGGAGTCAAAAATAATTGGCTGAAGGATTACTCACAGTTACAGCACTCACTTTTCTAAGAGAAGTGTACGAGGGAGGGGGTTAGCTGAATTCACTTACATGAGAGGAATGCTAACAAACCATAACACTTTTGAAAAGCCACAGTGGATTGAAGACAGGAAAAAATAAAGAATATATATTATACGCCGAAATGTTTTCTCTGAACGCCGGCACCCAGGAATTGACAAGCAAGCGAAAGTGTTGTGTCACAATTTTAACATATTCTACTTTTATGTACACAAACGCGAGAAAGACAGCAAAAAATCTACATCTTATGAATATTAGTATCAAGACTTTGGCTTTCGGCGTTACAGAAACCGAAGTGTGTGATGTACCGGAAAGTGCTGCACCAAACAGAGCCAAGAAGATACGGGCGACAGAAGGAAGGGATTAGGTGGGAAAAATAAATATAGGAAGGACATCAATAGTGGCTGCGAGAAAAGACAAACACTAAAACACTCATTGTAGTTCTTGGGTTGCTATTAAAGTTCATAGTGATAAATATATGGTTATATGTTTTACTTCTCTCGACAGGCTTGTAATGGATTGTAACCCCTGTGCTGTTTCATGTTTTAAGTGCTCAAAACAACACTTTATAGAATAAACAGCTGATTCCTAATGTACTTCCATATTCCCTGCTTGATATTTCTGACAATATCAATTATTCACTTCATATAGGCTATAGATGTGTGTGTGTGCGCGCGTGTGTGAGTGTATTTACTTATTTATTTTAGCATTTTCCCATCTGGCAGGTTTTAACCACAGCATTCTTGCTACATTATTGAATTACAAGGTTCTGGCACCTTTGGGGAATTTAAAGTAATTAATGATGCGTTTTTAAGCCTCCTTTTCAGTAGAATTCATTAGAATATGTTTACATGAAAAAACAATGCTTTTTTTTTTCCTTCCTACTTTTAATTATGCAAACTGCAAGGTCATATGAGCATCTGAACGTATATTAGCATTGGAAATTGGCAGAAATAAATGACTGCCGCGCTTTCAAGACACGTTGTGAAGAAGCAGGCTTTTCAGAATAATAGGAATGAGCAATTGAGCATCACTACTCATGTGTTCGGCTTGCATCACTGACTCATCATCATTTATCACCAGATACCTTTTTCAAAAGTCATAGATTTGTTTCCAAAACTCATCATAAGGTTGCCTACTGGGCCCGAAGCCCCCCGAATGCCTTGAAACAGGTCAGGGGTAAAGAGTTGAATTCCTAATTGAAAGACATCGACACACAAACCTTTGGTTAATTGATGTTGTTGCTTGATTACCCCCAGGCAACATTACAATACAATTTAATTAGAGCTGACAATGGGCTGTTTAGTTCTGGCTTGCTTTGAAATAGTTTTTGCACCACTGACTGAAACACAAAATAAATAAATAAATAAAAAGAGAAATTCTGAAATGGGTTAATTTGAAACACAAACCTGATTAAAGAGTTTCTCCGTTCACTCCAGGGACCACACAGTGTGAATCAGTCCTACGTATTTAATCAGAATCCGTATATATATTAGGCTGGTAAATTAAAATGTGTGAAGACCAACTGCAAATGCAAATTTCAACCCTATATGCAAATGTTTGAGAAAAGTCACACTTTAAGAGGTTTCACTTTTTAAAATGACAGTGGAGGTGGAGAATGGGTAACCTACCAATTTTCTGAGATCTAACAATGATGGTTTATTCAGAGTGAACCACGTGGGTTGTTCCTCTCTGCCTCAATTCGTAACACTGAGGTGGAACAGAAATCAGCGGACGATGATGTCACCCGGGATTGCATGCAGGGAAATCAAGCTTTGAAACTTGTGCGCCTCTCACCTTTGCCAACAGATTCCAAACAAAATTACTTTCCTAGGCAGAGCCACCTTGTGTGGAGAAAAGGAAGGAGAGGGACTCTTTCTGGGCCCTAAAAATGTGAGGGGCGGGGGAGCTCCAAACAGAAGTGTAATCTTGAAGAAAAAAAAAAATCGTGATGAGTCATGGGTTTTAGCTTGGCATGCACACACAATCCACAGAAAAAAATACTCTTTTGAACTCCCCATATCTGGAGGAGGCAGAGGCTACTGGAAGAATTATAAGGTAGAGGAGCTTTATTGCCGACATGAACAAGTAAGAAATTACAAGGTATTGGAAACCCAGTGGGGAGCCTTCATTCCTCCTCGGCTCAGCTGCCTGGTGCAGTAGCAGATAGGGACTGTGGGCCGAGCTCCCCTTTGATGAACTTTAATTTTCACCAGCTACTGGAATCATTTAAATGCGGTTTCTGTGGGAGCAGGTGTCAAAAAACTCATGTTAACAACAGTGCAGTGTAATCCACTCTGGAAGGTCCATTTTATGATTGCTTACAAAAATCTGCAAACTGCTGTCAGCATTGAGTAAAACAAGAAAAAATGAATTCCCCCTGGTCTCTAAGATACATTTACTAAAATATCAACAGTCAAGGTTGCTAACCACAACAAAACTGAACAAAAACAAAGACTTTAGGAGGGATTCCCTTTCTATTGTCTATAGAAATAACTGAAGATCTAAGCAAAGACCTGTGTATCTGTAGAAATGAGCAAACTGACTGAAAAGAAGGAAAGCCTACATTTCCCCTGCTTCAGATATTATAGTATATTATATTCAGAGTCTGAATCAATCTGTCCACGGGAGCTCATAATGTAGAATCATTACCCATCATCACAGATTTTTTTTTTTTTTTTTTTAATGCAAAACTCCTGCAATTGCTTGGTTTCATCTTCAGCAATGTCTAGTCCACAATTTGCATTTGAAAGATATGATGGCAGGGAGAAAATGTCAATATTCTGGCTCACCTATATTAAAGCCTTTTCAAAGTGCGTTTAAACTGGAATGCCTTAATTCAGGAGGTCTCTGCAGCAGATTACAAGCCCTTGAACATTACGGGGTGGGCGGAAGGCCTAGACTGCTCCTGTAGAGTTGAAAATTAAAGGATGGTATTGTTATTAAAACATTTATAAGTCTCGCTATAATTAAACCGAAGAACGGTTGCCTTCAGCCTGTAATCCCTAACTGTGTTAACAGAGATAGGTAGATGGATTTTTACTTCAATAAAGATTCTGTTCTTTCTTTAATACATTTTAAAAGTCAAGACTAAACTTTGCATTGAGAGCTCTGGAAAAATAAATACTCACAAATAGCATTCGCAACCGAAGTACTAAAATCTCCAAGTGCCTTTGCTTAAACATTAACAATTCCTGAAAAATAACCATCACGAATGGACTGTGTGACTTCTAGCAAGTGCAAGTAAAATATTACAAAGAATATATCTGGGATAAACAAAATATATTGAAAGGATACATATTGCATGGATGTGATAAAAAAAAAACATATCCACTCATCCTTGTTATTGCAACAGAAACTCCTAACAGTCGAGAAGTGTAAATATTTCTGGATCCACCACTATAACTAATTTATCAGCAAATAAATATCATTCGGATTCTATGAGAGAGACGTTCAGCCCTAGACAAACGTGCTCCTCGCCCCCAGTCATTTTCATGTGTTATCATATCCAGATTTTAAATATGTAGCAATGGCTGAATTGTCTTAGAATTCAAATTTTAAAAGAGCATTAAAATAATGCTGCTCTAGCCGCCTTAAGCCTAAAATCCTGTTAATTTGGTACCAAGAAATTCTCGTCTGAAGCTCTGAGACAGCCACCTCCGTATCTGGCTGCTCATACATTTTGAATAATCACAAAGATTATTATAAAGGGTTTTTAGAGCTAACGATGACATCAAAGGAGCACACTTCCACATTGTGAGCAAATTGGTGTGAATTCCAGGGAGCCCCATCTGAAACACTGCTGCTGAAATATCCCTTTCTATTACCGCTGGAGAAAGTGGTCACAGGGGCCTTGTCGCTCTCGGTCCTGGCTCAGAGAGACAAACCACTTCTTCTTTATTATCTGGAAGCCACAAATCATTTCATTTCTTTCTTTAATGGCCAATTCGCAGGTATTTAAAATGTGCCGTTTTTTTATCTGGAAATCCCTTGGATCCCGTCTGCAGTAGCTCTTCCAAGGCTCACACTTGAGGGGATAAGATTGCTTTCAAACAATCTTTCCAGTCTTTCCCTGTTTTTGATTTTATTTTATTCTGAAACCCCCCCGGGGAACCGGCCGGTGTCATGGCTTCATCCTGTGGCAAACCTCTCCAGTATTGCCGCCGGCCTGTAGACTGTGACCTGAAAGTTGCCCACTTAAGAGTGAGGTGAAAAAGAAGTTCAGACTACTTGGATATATAATCCAGAGGTGTTCAGCTGATGTGAGAGCATTTTTTCCTACCAGGTGGAGCTCCTGTATGCATCGCCTTTATCCAAATAAACACAGACACACCAGTTTATCTTCACAAAACCAATCTGAAAATCTGTGCATGACAATTACTCTTGAACTGCCACACTTCCAGCTTTGTGATACTTCAAGTACATTGTGAATTGTCCTCACCGGGTCACGTGTGAAATTATTTTGATATTCCGCAATTAGCCTTCCAGTGGAAATTAGATCACAATGCAAGATAACCCTACAATTTGGCCCACTCGAGTGTGGTGTCACTTTTTGAAAGCCCCGCTCCAAGTAGCAGCACAAGCACGGATGAAACCCATTGGCCCTTAGCCTAGTCAATCAGTTGTTGTTATTGCGCATCATTAAACAGGATGGAGATCATTAATGACAGAAACATTCAGGAGGCCTCAGGTTGGACAGAGATACCTCTGTGTTCATAAATGCCAAGCATGGTTCCCGAGGGACAATGTAAAGAACAATGTGGAGAGTGCTGTGTTAGTACAGGACTTTCATAAAGGTTGTATTTAAAATAACACCAAATTAATCAGCGTTATTTGTCTGCTGTGAAAGTGATTGACACGGCACATAAAGAGACACCAGGGAAGTTCAACCAGAGGACAGGAATAATTAATGTAAAATACTGTTATGTAAAAATGGGGAAGATCGGCATTTTGGATTCCTAACAGATGAATAAATCTGCTGCTGTCATGCCAATCTAACTAACAATTTATTGAGATGTGCTTCTGGAAATTATAAGTGCAGCAAATAAACTATTTCATTGCTTTTCCCTCGTGTTACTTTTGGCAAGGAAAGGGGTTGTTTAGTATGCACAAGATTTACAGTGTGTTCCTACTGTATATTTCAGAATCAACAGTATAATATATTAATATTCCCAAATAATACTGCAGTAACAACGGATGCTGCTCAAATATAGTATTTCCCCTCTGAAGTTAACAGCTTGTATTTACAAAATTACCAAATATTGTTTTATTTTAAGATGCACAAGCTCCTACATTTTTAACAAATAGTTCAGTCCTGTGGATCCCAGACCTGTTAAAGAAGAAATCTCTAACCTGCAGATCTAATTGTAACAAAGAATAAGTCCCGCAGTCTGCCGGCAGTCACACAAAGTTAAAGCACTTTTAACATCTTATCCAGCCCGATCAGTTCCTACTCAATGATGCACATCTAATCCTCACATCTCAAGGCTGCCCTGTAAAATGTATTACTTTCTAATCGCTCCTCCTGGTCATCATCAACTGGTGCTTAAGGGCCATCCAGGACCCACCAGGTATGCGATAAGCGTCTAGTCTATTGGCTGTTGTAGCCCATTTCGTGGCTCATTAGGGAATACTTTCCATATGCACTCCATACTGAGAGCTGAGTCCCGAGCACGGCCAAGGAAAACCTGAAGGAGCCGGACAAACGTGATTATGTTAAGGGTCTTGAATAGCCAGCTCACATATGGCACAGAACACATTTGTGCACCCTCAGTGGTGTACTTCTGTGTCACACAATTCCAACACCGAGTTTAGGAATAATGGGCAGCAGGCAGGTCTCCATCAGCACAGCTCTTTGTGTAACTCTAGTGACCAAATCACCGCCCCTTCACCCAGTAGTACCCAGCCAGCTGTACTGTCCCTCAGACTACTACACCCACAAGGCCCAGCAGGAGCCAGTGACTGCTCAAACAGCGTGGGAAGCCCAAAAACTACTATTACAGTGACACTGTCGCTTCTCCTGTCATCCAGCTAACGCTCAGTGTGACAGGCAGGAATCGATGCCGAAACAAAACCAATGACAAGACAGACACTCCCAAGCAGATCATAAAAATTGACAAGGACCCTCTCGAGACATCGTCATCTTAATTGTGGCCTGATTTCCATCTTCCAAACAGTGGAACGCTTGCGTGGTTCTTCAAACAATTATAGATGACATAAAACGCACAAGAAACAACACACAGCACCTAAAAGCTTCCAATCATACCTACACAGCACCATCGGAGGGGGAGTATGACCTAAGCTTTCAAGTACTTATTTGTATTCATTCAGATGGCGACAGCAGCCTTTTGTTTTCTGCCAAGAACCAAACCTTTTATCCTAGGTGAAGAAAAAAAAAACTGTATTTAATGTATTTAATCTTTCCGCTTATGAGGAGGACTTTTAAGATCACATGAAAGCATCATCAATACAGAGACTCGCTGAAGCACAGCAAAATCGGCAGAACAGAACTTTTCCTTCAGCAAAGCTCATTAAAACTGTGAAGGCTGCTCAACCAGCTGCCTTTCTATTTCTTTCGGTACATCTGCTCTGCCCATTGAGCTGAAGACTTCCTGCCCGAATCCAGTTTACACACGTTGAGTAAATATTACCGGACATGTTTTCAGACAGCACCTTGTAGAGCTCCGCTCTCTGTTCTCTCTTGCTTTATTTTGGTGGCATGTGCCAACTTTTAATTCCAACACTCAAGACACGCTTTGCTTGTGTGAATGCACCAACGTACAATTGCGTCGCGATCCACGTCCGTCTTGGTCATCTCAGTGAGATTTCCCTCCCTCCCTCCTCTTTCATCCTTTTGTTCCTCTCCATCACACCCCGATGCATTGCGCCGTTTAGACTCGCACGCCACAACACGAGCTGATCGTTTATTAACACCGAATGCCCCCCTCTATGAGAGATAATTAAATCTGATTCCGAGAGATAGTTTAATTTGTCTTGTTCACGCCGAGCCTGCTGGCTGTCAATAGCTTGCCAGGTTGATCAATCCCAGCTGTGCATCGACTCCACTGAAGCCGGAGCGGAGAAGTGGTGGTGCCTGGGAGTCAAATAGCCAGCTATCAGTGGAGGGGCCGTCCATCATTACCACAGGAATGAGGCGGTGCATCAAAGGAGGGAGATGAAGTGGGAAAAGGAAGGAACCTCACATCTGACACGACCTATTTCTTTCCTCGGCGTTGCTACAGGGGAAGCATCTTCATTTTTGCCTCCACCTCCAACCTCCGATTGTCAGCCTGTAACCTTTTAGCATTTTTAACTGATCAGCCAGAGGGGGAGATAAAATACATCTCCTCTGGAATTTAGAGTCCCATCTGTTCTCCTGCACTGAATTTAACCTCCTGGCTGTTCAGGCAAAGGTCAACAGACATGCTGCTGTCAGGGTGGTTATGATATGTGTACACAGCGAAACCTACGTGCGCTTATGAGTGGATTCTCACCTTAACTGAAATTTGTGTTCCTCTCAGCCCCTGCCCCCGAGTACACAACAACCTGTGGGCATTGTTTATAATTCATTTCTGAAGGCACAATTCCCCTTCCCCTGTATCGTTTCAACTGTAGTTTTGTAATGCCGAGGTTTTAACCATGCACTAACCTTGCTTCGCTTTGGTTTGTATCATGAATTTGCATTATTTTATTACAGCTACCACAGATTTGTATCAGGTGTCGCAAGGTTGTGTAAATGTTAAATGGTTGCTCATAATATCGTGACCCTTCTCCCAGTCTTACAATACATTCTGAATGACTCAAATTGCAGAGCTGTGGCTTCAAATAGTTCAGCAGCTGAGAGCGTTTATTTTCTATTGAATTATCTCCGGTTAAGTGAAACAAGGCCATGCTAGCCTGGCTCAGGGGTCAGGGCCTCTGGTACACAGTGCTTTGTAAAGGTTGCTTGATAACAGAAGGATTGTCAAGTTTATACCCCCTCTCCAGCAGTTACAGGAACTGATCCCACTGATTAAATCAGGAGGTGCGCTGCGCTACGAAACGGCCACACAGACAGGGTCACCAGACTAATGATTGTATTACAAGATCTGCTGGAAAACTGACAAGGTTAAGCGCATCCCAGAAATTGCACCCTGCAATGAGGGAAAATGCTTGTGTTGAGCAGCTGTGTCAAACATCCACCCAGCGAGCTTATTTTTACACCGGGTAATCCATATGTTAAATGTTTGAACACCCCCTGCTGACACGCACAGCCACACATCCATTATCACCCCCAGGCATATTGGAAGAAGGCCTATCATTCCCAAGATTAGGGGTCAAAATAGCAGCGGTCTCTCGTGTAATTAAATCCCTGCATTTTTTTCCCCTTTCTGTGCGCAAATCTGGATCAATTCTGCATTGGGAGCAGGATGGTAATTAAGCGGGAGGATCACACAGAAAGCCTGAACTATACCTCAGCCTACTTGAATTCAAGCAGTTTTGTTAATTTTGTAATGTTTCCTGCAAGTTCGGAAACGCAGAAATAATAACGGAAATAAATGACTAGCTCCACGCAGAAGGGGCAAGAGGTGCACTATAAAAAGTTAATTCATATACCAAGAACGCTGCACAGGGCCAAGCTTTCTGAGGACAGAGGAAGAAACAACAAAATGATAAACATGGAACAATTTACGCCCGGCTGAATGTAAGCCCAGTGGAACAATTATACATCCTTATCAATGAGGAAGGAAGCTTTATTTTGAAGTACGATCTTCCCCGTTCGAATACGAAATTAAATAAATAGCTGGCATTCCCTGAAGGAGCTCTTCAACAATGGAAAGAACATTTGCTTTAGCCTCTGACCTGTGTTAGCTGAGAATACACAGGGTACCACTGGATGGAGGGGGAAATGTAAAACGCGTCTAGTAAATGCTGTCTCTGTCCTTGAGCTTGATAGATTAAAAGAAGGGTGATTAGAGGTCATCACTAAGCATCAAGCGATGTTATTTAGTCTGCCACATATTCCCCAGTCTTCCCTTGCAGTAACGGGTCCAACCGAGGCGCATAGCGATGAGCCGGGCGCTGCCGAGACCCGGATGAGTCTGCCTGGCACAGCCATCACCAACCAGCTGATTAATCACAAACACTTCTCTCCAGGGTTTGAATAATTGAGGACCAGTCAGTGTGAGCGCCAGGTGGGGAGGAGCTTAGGTTTTAATTAAACAAGGGGGGATTGTTTTATGCCCAGTTAACTAAATACCTTTAAAAAAATAAAATAAAATCTTCTTCTACAGATTCACATAATGTGGGTTAGCAGCTCCAGGTAGGAATGTCATTAAGCTATTATTTATAAGAGCTAGAGGTTTAAGGTCTCCAGCACACGTAGTCACAGTTCTCCTGATAGGACCGACAGTAAGCTAACCTTTCTTCTTACTACTCGCTACTCCGATGACTGAATTGGGAAAGGCAAGGAGAGTTGTGAAGATGGACCGGGAAAGACAAGGACAGTTGTGAGGATGACAGATCCCCGACAAGGGATGACTGTTTTTGTGACAACCTGGTCCGCCATAAAACAAACAACTAAACTCGAATTAAAAGATGCTACCCAACTAGGGATCTGATGGTATACAGTTTACAAGTTACGATAACCGTAAATGTAACATAATAAATATAATCATGGAAGAGAATCTAAACCGCAGTAAACAACAAAACTTGTATACCACCCAGCCCTACTACCCAGTGACTCCTTCTAAATGTTCTCCAAAACTAAGTATCATTTTGGCAACCAAATAACAAAATTTGAAAATAATACTGAAAAAGTGAAACAGATATAAAGAGAACAGTCTAAATTTTGCTATCAGGAATTATACAAACTATATGGAATTAAAGGGAAAAAGCCATGAGCAACAAACAGTATGGGTATAACTGAGGATATAGAGAATATTGGGAGGTAATAGCCAGTATTATTAGAATACAAAATACTTTTCCTGTCAAGAGGCACGGCAAATTACTGTGATCTTTGGCTTAAAGTGCTACCTGTACAGATGGGGAACTCGTAACACAGTTGACTGCATCTTAATATCTGACACAAGTGCCAATTTTCTTGTTCATACAGTGAAGAAGTAGAAGATAAGCAAAGTTCATGGTTGGCCCAACACTGGGATTACCTATAAATCCGTTGCTTTGCAGCTCATTTATGAAATACATAAGAGACTATCCATGGGGTTTTCTGCAAAGAACTGGCTAGTAAATCATCAAGTCATACACAAGATGTGAACAAAAGTGCATGAATGCTTCAAAAATCCAGGGCCCTGGGCTGTCAGTCTTTTAGCTCACCAAAAAAGGCACCAACACAATGTGCGACTTATTACTCATTACAGCAACATACAAAGCAAGAACAACTGTAACTCATCGTTGTGTGCGCAGGCTCCATTCGAGAACGTATCTTACTTATTTGACATTCACATTCCCTCTGCGATATAAAATTCAGAGCTGATCGGTGGCAAGGATCATTGTGTGATATTTAGCAGCCAAGAACAAAACCCTCTCCTCTGAGGTCACTGGGGGTTTCAGGAGCAACCCTGTCTACTAACATTCACGACTTTATGTTCTCCTTGGTGAAAGTCTCTTACTGAGTTGTTTTTTTAGTGTGGGTGGGTGGGTGGTGGGGGGCGGGGTGGGAATGACAGCTACACAGAGCCACGGGGAGCAAAGACGGACCGGTTAGGGTCAGCCAGGGTATCGGTGCTGTCAGGAGAAGTTAACGGCGTCTGTGGTCAAACCCAGTGAGACGGGCCAACCTGTCAGCCAGCCCCAGACGGACTCCCCAGCGAACGTACGGGCAAATCATTAGCATCCGTTATGGCTCTCCAATTGATTTTCACAGTAAATTTACAAACAAAGTGTCATCTCTAATCATTTTAGAGCTCCCTGGCTGCAGTTGAAGATCGCTTCCCCTCTCTCTGCTTTGCGGCCTCGGATGTGCCACCGCGCCGGCTCCGCGCTCATTTACATTAGGAAAGCGCTCATTAAAGCCGGGGATCAAAGCGCCCTGGCTGTGTGGAGAAGGCTGGGTAAGCTCAGCTTCGGGGAAGGCGACTCTGTAATCTCAGCGCAACATGGGTATTGCGGCTTCGTTTTTCTTCTAGTTCTGCTCCTACTCTCTCGCTCTCTCATTTCGACATATTCCAGGATGATAGAACAGGCCTTATGTTTAGCAGTTTTGTAAAGTTTGTCTCTTAATGCGGGGGATCACAGGAACATTATTTAAATCAATCGTTTTAATGGTTTAATAATAGGAAATTATCGAAAATCTATAAACAAAAATATATGAATGTAATATTGATTTGTAGAAGCAAGCATAAGGGATTTCTATATAGTGGAGAGTATTTGTGTGGAATTGAATTACTTCATGAAAACAAACGTTAAACCTAGTAGTATGAGACAATTGACATTTGTGATGTACACATGCAAACATGGAAGCAGAACATTCAGGTCCCGCTTGCTTTCCCAACGATACCTACATCTGTATGTTTTTTTATCAATAATAACACCAATAAACATCAGTCGATTTTAGCATAAATTACCGTCACCCACTGTGTGGCGCAAAACTGAATCAATACAGATTTTGCCACATTCTGGCAAAACAATGCATCAACTCGACTCAAACAAAACAAAACAAAACAAAACCAAAAACCCTACAGATATGGACCTGCCGACTGGTCTGCAATCCCACTCAACCTTTAAAAAAATATCAGTCCATCTAAAACTGGTTTCACAGACCCAGATTAGCCCTAGACTTGGGATACCCGATGCTATTTTGAGTAAGGTAGTTGAAGATGCATGCTGTTTGGGGTCTGTGAATCCAGCAGCTAAACTACTTGACCGAGTATGCGTCGCTGGAGCGCGTAACATCTCTTTGGAGATTTCTACAAAGCTGACTTGAGCATTCGGTCAAGATGAGGCTCTCAGAAGGTCACAGCTACACTTTGACAGACAATGGGTCTTTCTTACAGTGCTTAAGCACATAGGAATCATTCAATGTACTATTCACTCAGGACCTGAAAGACGAGCCAGGTTTTCAGTGTGCTACATAATAGCCAATGCTGTAGGCAAACACCTATTTGACGGAAGGCAAGTCAATACTCCAGCTCCTGTTTTCCTGTGTTTTAATTCAAGTTAAAATAAAGTGTTGTATTCGCTTCTGAAGGTTTCAGTAAATTGGTCCACTGTAGCATGTCAGTTTCTGGTCACAATGTATTGCACACACCCACGGGCTCAATCCCTCATGATCCGCCTGCTACCCGAGCTGTCTGAAAACGCTGCCGAAACCACCTGGGACACGGATCTGATGAACACGTTGGCAAGACACCAAGGCACCCGCTATCACACATTCCATCAGAGTCATCAGACTTGCTACTCCCTTGCTGTCCAATCAGGAGGATGTAGACTACTGACTAAGATGTTGATGTTTTTCTTCTATTTCGAGTCTGTCTACTCTTATATACAGTGCTATGTACAAGATCAGTGCCTTGCTGACAACATATATTGCCACTGCCCGCAACATGTGACCTGCTCTTCAAAGTTGTTAATCTTACGGATGTGAAAAAAATTTAAAAGAAGCCTTTTATTAAGTGGCAACCGGCATTTCCTATCATTATTAATTTTACAGAGAAGGCCTTCTAAAGCCTGGCCAATGTATAAGAACATAAATCACTAAATATCAAAGGCTTAATCTTGAGACGTAACCTCAAAGAGCTTAGTTTCAGAAAACAGGTGACATAATTGACCCAGGTAATCAAGACCATGTGAATAGACCCAAGGTTGTAGGCTGGGCACACATTTTAATAAGAGGCAGGTACATCGACATCCAGTTATGATTCCACACGTGTTCAGTGAACGGTGTAGCAATTTTTTATGCCTTGCAGCAACCACACACAGCCTTTGAAACTGACTGGCTTTCAGCAGGAAGCCTCAAATTAGACAGAGAGGCCTTGTTTACTTCACTCCCTAACAAAGCCTCCTTTTCAGCAGATTCCCAGGTAACATCAACAAGATCAAATGCTGAAATGATCTGGGTGTTTCTCAAGCAGCAGGGCGGTAGGAGCAATCAACTCCCTGACAGGTTCTCTCCTAAAACCTTTGCGGAGATTGCCTGGATTTTGTTAAGCAAGCGGCAGAGCCCGAAACTAGACAACCGCCTGCAAACTTTCCATATTCACAGACAACTAGAGTCCACATCACCTCTGAAGCCAGAGCAAGGCCTTACACAGTAATTACGTAGTTGACAAAGTTCGAGTCTTTAATTGGGCATCATGCTGCAGTGGGGCGGGAGAGGAACGGGGCAGGAGGAGGAGAGGGGGAGAAAGGAACTCCCCTCATGCTGATTGCATTTACAAATTGTGTCTTTGATTAAAGAGCCGTGTGTGGGGATGACAAGTATTGATTTCCAATCTCCGTCCAAAACGACTCTATCATCGTGAGTAAGTCAGGCAATTTGCCTCACTTTACACTTCAGGCTTTAGGCCTTAGATCACCCTGACAGACTGAGATCCTGCAGACGATGTTTAATTAGAAGGGAAATGAAAAGAATTACTGTAAATCTTCTCCATCAGCATTTAGTTCACAGAGCAGGGGATTATTTTTAAAGGTTCTCTTATTTGTATGACTAAATTGGCTAATTTGTTCCGTTATCTTCACCAGACAGTCGTCATTGACATTCCTATAATTAAGGAAGTACTCTCTAGGTGACTTACTCTCTATTGTTCATTTCACCAAGGCTTCATTGAGTATCATTTAGTACACCAGAATGGGTCTGTAGTATAACTGCAAAAGGTGTAACGTGAGGTGATTGTAGCTGAGGTAACTGTAAAACTGTAAACCATCATCTAAGTGATCGTAGTGTTTGGTGGTGTCATCTCCACAATCTCACCAATGCTTGTTAAAAAGTGTTCAAAGGGTTTTGCACATCAGTCTACCAATAAGAAAAATTGTTTAAACCATGGATTAATTTATTAGATGGAAAAATACATGGTTAATTCAAAACACAAAACAAATAAGTAATTTTTTATGATTAACAAAAACATTTTAAATCAGATGCTACAATTCAAATGATTTATTTGGAAGTAAAGAGATTAAATGAACAGTGTTATGTCTTAATCGTCCGGGGCCGGACGCGTCCACCAGTGAAAACGGGGCATTATAGCCGAGTTCTTTTAAAGGGGGCATCATCTGAGGATGGTCCACATTTCCTCTTCAGCCTGTGTTTGGTGTGGGACGTGGTATGTGTGTCATTCTCCACTGCCGGAGCACTGGGCTCCTCTGCAACCTCTGTTGACGAGCTGCAAGTTTCTCCAGATTCGACCACAGGACACAGCAGGGAGAATCCATAGTCAGAAATATGATCAAAGACATCATCATTGGTTGCAGCAGGAGAGGACATACTGGTCATAATTTCCTTTAAAAGGTCCAGCATCTCATTGCAGGGGTCCGGGCCACAGTTCACTGACTCCAGAGCTGTGGTCTCTCCAGGAGCAATGCCTATTATTTGGACAGCTTCCTCTGCTGCCGTTTCCTTATAAGTGTCTGGGGCAGCTTTAAACCCTGGAGCATCACAAGAGGAGTGAGAGGACTCCACAGGCCCGTCCTGCAGTCCACCTGTGATGTCTGAAACACAGTATATGTCGAAGAGTTCACCGATAAAAGCAAAGTCTTCAGGGAGGGCGAATTCATCTCCGGTGGGAAAGGCTGCTGCACTGGAGGCCACGTCAGATTCACAGCTGTTTATAATTTTCATGAGAAGGTCCAGAGTCTCATTGCAGGAGTCTGAGAGTTGGTTCCTATACTCTGGAGCTGGGGCCTCTTCAGTATCTTCATCTGTGAGGTCTATAACTTCTGCCGTTTTGTTCATGGCATCCCAAGAGGAGCAAGAGGGCTCCACAGGTCTCTTCTGACCACTCCCATCATCCCATCCATTTCCAGCCGTGTGCGGAGCCATATTTCCTGGAAGGAAGACTGGAGGTCCACTCGGCACAGGAACAACACTGGGAAAATTGATGACCGTGTTCAAGGCCACTGGAAGTATGCCTGGGAAGACATATCTGTCTGTGGGTGTGGGCCAAGATACAGAACTGGAAAAAAACACACCAAAAAAACATTTTAATGGAAAGAGCAGAAACATAACTTACTACATTCACTTTGTCTAAAACCAAAAGGTCAAAAAAAGATGATCAATTTAAGTGGTTTCTGTGACATCAATGGGAGAAATGCTTTAAATGTACATCTGTTAGGAGAAGCTTTTTTCTTGTACTGATAATTATATAATGAGACTCAATATTTGACTGTTTATTTATCATTTTGTGATTGTGAGAGCAAGGGCACTTTTGTCAATGATCACATTTGCTTGGCCTGGGTATAGCTGTGATATAGCTGTCTTCATAATATACAATACAATGTAATATAATAATCAACATTTCACCAAATCAACCTTTCATTACTTTAATTAAGAACGCCAGTCTAATAATAATAAAAAACCTCTTAATGCATACCTTGTTCAGAAGAATGATATCCACAGTTTCCCAGGTGTACCTGGTGTGTTGGAAACTCCCATGTGTTGGATCCCTGCATTACTGTGGGCCAAAATCCTGAATTCAGATCCATCTTGTCAATGTAAAGATAACTATATCAAAGTACGTCTGAGCGAGTTAGATGCACAGCTAGTAATAAGCTTCATAAGAGTTTCTGCAACAAGGCCTTATATATATATATATGTATATATATACTCATGCTCTTGTTATGTCATCAAAAGCAACTTTACCTTTAGATGACATCACCATGCTATAGTGATGTCATCAAAAGCAACTTAGCATAGGGAGAATGTGGGAGTGTTTGGTGGTGGGGGGTTGATCGTTGCGTTTAAAACTAAATCATGTCGTTAAAGGGGGCGGATGGTGAGCTTGGCATCTGAGCAACTTTGACAAGGGCTTCCCCAAAACTGCAGCTCTTGTGGGGTGTTCCCGTTCTGCAGTGGTCAGTACCTATCAAAAGTGGTCCAAGGAAGGAAAAGCGGTGAACCAGCGACAGGGTCATGGGCAGCCAAGGCTCACTGATGCACGTGGGGAGCGAAGCATGGGCGTCGCTAGACCCCTTTTACTGGGGCACGTGCCCCAGTATAAACCTGCTGTGCCCCAGTAAAATCTCAAGTTTGAGTTTTAACAATTTACTTTATTTGTCAGTGCATTCATTTAGATTGATAATCCCGAAAAAATAAATGGATCTTGGATCTTGGAGCTTGTAAAAGCAGCGCAGTTTAACCCAAAACACAAACTGCGGCTGCACGCCTGTGTGCTGCTATAATCGCCGCTGCAGCACAGAGGCCAGTGTCGGCACGCCAGTCACAATGGGGGAGGCTGTGTTATTTGCATAGACAGTGTCTGCCTTTTATGCAGTATAACGTGTTGAGAATGTTCATGTACAGTATGTTACGGAGGTTTGTTGCACAGTGCTTGTTATTGTGTGGAACCCAGTAGCAGCCCTTCCTGATTATCAACCAATAGGATGTGCCGTCTTAATACGCATGTCTATAGACCGGGTTCAGTCAGTGAGCTGATTGCGCGCAGATTCCCGGTTCGGGCGGCGCAGTACTGGTCTGGACTGGGGAAAGAGCGGCACTTTGTACTTGTCAAAAACACAGCTATTCGGTTTGTTTTCCTGATTTCTATAAATAAACAGCTAAACTAAGGATCGTTTGATGTGTGGACATATTTCAACCTCGTCTCCAAAATATAAAGTGCACACAGATCGGGGAGCGGCTCACGGTGCCATAGCTTGTGTTCCGCTAGAAACCCCTGCGTCAGCGGCGCAAACAGCTCATTTCAGCAGCGGCACACAGAGCTGCTCCTCACCCGTGTCAATACAGACCTGCCGTCACAGATCTGTGACTGAGCAGCACCAGAACCGCGTCCAGTTTGCTGGACAGATCGTCGATGTGTGATTGTCCGCTGATGATGTGTGCAGTGCATAGTGGGACAGGGGAAAATGCTAAAGACTTCAATCTAATAAGACATTAATGCTGGAAAGTGTCTGTTATGTTTTATCTATATGCCTACAATAATCTTTAACAAATTAAAATGAAAAGTGTTCTGAAACATTTACATACTAATATTTACATTCATTTTAACGTTTTTATTTTTGTACTGTCAAATGAATGTACTAAATATAAGCAATGGCGTATATTACTAATTCACAGAATTGTGTGTGTGTGTTGGAAAGGGTCATTTGAAGGTGTGACCCCCATGTCTGAACCTTAACTATACCTTGACCAAGTAATTTGGACCCTGACACAAAATAATTGACTACCCCTGGTATAGTGCATTGTGTTGCACACTTTTTGCACACAGCAGGCTTTCAAGAAAAAAAGCGATATGAGTAATGGGGGGCCTTTGCCCCAGTAGAGCTTTATGTCTAGCAATGCCCCTGGAGCGAAGGCTGGCCCGTGTGGTCCGATCCAACAGACGAGCTACTGTAGCTCCAAATTCCCCAAATTCCCCCAAATTCCCCAATCCAATCGAGCATCTGTGGGATGTGCTGGACAAATAAGTCCGATCCATGGAGGCCCCACCTCGCAACTTACAGGACTTAAGGGATCTGCTGCTAACGTCTTGGTGCCAGATACCACAGCACACCTTCAGAGGTCTAGTGGAGTCCATGCCTCGACGGGTCAGGGCTGTTTTGGCGGCAAAAGGGGGACCTACACAATATTAGGCAGGTGGTCATAATGTTATCGCTGATCGGTGTACATCATTTTATGTCCTAACAACTAAAATTTAAAGTGAGGCACATTCAAATCCCGATTCAGTAACCCTAACCTTAACGCAAGCCTAAGTTTAGTGGGGACTCGAACCCTAACCTGGACCAAAATGAATCCCTAATTTCATCTTCATGTACATTTTCACTAAATTACTCAGAACAATGCTCTCTAAACAAACTAAATGTAACTATTCATACCATCATGTGTAAACGCAAATTTAAAATTAGCTTGTTCTGCATAATTAAAAAAAGAACAATTATAATGTCAAAGTCTAAGAAAGATATTTACATGCATACACACAACATTTACGATACATTAACAATGAGGATGAAGTCTCCCATTAGATTGTTTATTACATTCTGAAAATGATTTATTCCGCCACTTTTCCTTTAAACATTGGCTTATATTGAAAAACATTAGTAAGCACGCGTTTCACCGAATGTGTGCGGTGAGCCGTTAACACTGTAATAATGTATCCTTTGCCATTCCCTATTTGAATGGTGATGTAAGCTCTCTAAATGAGCTCAATTACAGCTGTAAGGAAAATGGTTTGGCATGTCAGGATATGGTTAGTACTTGAAACGGCTGCGGAGGAAATAATTACTGTCTTTATGTGCTGCCTGATACAGGCGTCCTGAAGCAGCGACCTGCCTTTGACTGTGATAAGACGTGTAATCATTGTGTTTCAATTTGAAGAGCAGAAAAGATCGGGAAATACCCCGCAGTGGGTTCCAAGTGCACCACATTCACACAGAGCACCTCTTTAAGGGGCTGTGGGAATGGTCAAGTGCGACTGAATGATGTCAGAGTCAAACCTCATGTACCTCAAACCTCATAAAATGGGATTCACGTGTGGGTGTATAAAACAGAACAATGCATAGCGCTTAAAAGTTAATAAATGTACTTAAGTTGGCCGGTAACAAACACTCTACACTTAACAAACATCATCCACGTAATGATGCCTGACTAACTCAGATTGCCTGGGCTACTGCAGACTATTTAAAGTTCTGTGGCTCTCGATTAGGCATTTATTGCAATAGTGACCCTATTGAGCTTCGTTAGTGCAACAGTAATCACCTTCCACTCTCCGTGCATAAATCCAGGATGTGCTTTAGAAAGAGCACACATGTCCGTGCAGTGCAGTGCTTTCACAAGCAGGGTCAAAATTATGAAATGGTGTCTCTAGCAGAAACTGTTTTTGAATGTATACACTGACTGTTGATCTTCCAAACTAAAGCATAAGTGATCTGACCTGGAGAAGGAAGAGGTCAAGTGGTTTGTGTTCAGGAGGAAGCCCTGCATACCTCAGGAAAAGTCGGATGCAAACATCTGGTCTGGTGGTAATGTATGCCACTGACTTATATCTATAACAAGAAAAATACAATAATTATTCTACATAGTGCTTTAAGAGGTCTTTGCTTAATTTCTTTAACATTTCATTTAGCTAAGTGGAAGTATGTTGTTTAACTTTTCATCTTAGCCATCATTTTTGGCTTTGCATGTCCTTCAAGCTGCTAAATTTGCAGTTCAATTTGTCCTAATTCAGAACTTAATTGTGCTGGGCTACCAGCTAATTAAATGTTCAGAGAAGTGATAAATTAGGTGGGTCGATCATAACAACTCGAGTAATTAGTCAGATGTGCTAAATCCAGGTCTTACACCCAGTGCATATAAATTTTACAGCAACAGGAGTAGTCTATTAAACACTTAGTCAGTGCTACACGGAAGTCACAATCCACTTCTCCTGTTCGTGGTGTATTTTATATCAACCATTACATCTCCCGTATTTATCATTCTGACTGTCCTGTCTTGGGTTTTAAAGCTGACAATGACTTAATTTACTTCCATTGTGGGAGCGATAAAGAAAAAATATCAAACAAAACATGCAATATTCATTTTGGCCATAAAAATAAATGAAATGCAAACTTGGGTTTTATTGTACACTTCCCAAAAGCGTATAACTGTTCTTTTGTACATTAAACTATTTCTGCAATATGAAAAAAACTGAAACATGATACTAGCACTCATCTGCTGCTGTTTACAAACACATCAGTGCAGTCAATTAATAATAATCATTATAACAATCACAATAATAATAATGAAAAAAGGACATTTCTAAGTACACCACCTCGCTGGGAAAGAAAAAATAATATTTATTATGAAGATTTGAAGGAAAACAAACATTATTCCGTTGACAGGCAATCCTTCTGTTTGTTGAACAGGTTTAAACAATGTAGGCGACGGAATTTCAACTAAGATTAAATGTACAGTGTGTTAAAAAGTAAATAGCACGAATATTGCAGTGCTACAAATATTTCTTATAATGAAATTGTCACTTTGTTCCCAGAATGTTTTATTAGAGCATAACTCAGCCCCGCACAGTTACTTCACCGAGAGCGCTCATATATCTTGATATCGGCTTCGGTCTGCATCAGCACAGTGTGCGTAATGATGATGGGTGGCATGAATCTTGTGTAGTCTGATGAAATAATGGCCCTTCGCCACCTTCTGTCACTAACTCGAATTTGACTAAATTTTAACAGCATTCTTTCGCGGGAGGAATGACGGGCGGGAGGAATGACGGGCGTGAGGAATCGCCGGGCGCTCGGGCCGACGCGGGCACATAATGCGTATCTCTAAATTACTCATTTTCACAGAGGAATATCAGGGAGACAACATCGATTCATCATCAGCCCGATTCAATTAAACGCCACCAAATCGTACCCGGCTGGCTTTTTAATCCGATTTCAGGAACACAACAAACAAGTGGCAGCGCACGTCACCAAGCACACCAGCTGTTAATGTAGACGCACGGTGTCTGCACTCTCGGCATGAGGCCCAGTTTTTTTTCTTCTTCTTTTCTTACACGATTTAAATGCTTGTCTGTGTCTTTCTCCTCACGCTCAGGATGGTCTCAAGCTTTGAGGGGCGCCATCCATCTCAAAAGTCACCTCATCATCCCTGCGTTCCTTAGGAGCTTGAATCTAAATGCAAATACCCCCCCTCGGCTCTCTGGAAGCCGTCCTCGGCCCCCGGGTCTCTCTCAGCTAGCTGCGTTGGCACATCTTCCTCTGTCACTTTGTTGTCCTCAGACATGGCCTCTCTCAGGATTGGCTGAACTCCTGCATCCTCCTCTGACTTCTGACTCCAGTCCCTGGGCAGTTCAGTGGGACTCTCTTCTGCTGTCACGTGAGGGAAGATCTTTGGGTCTTGGGCCCATGGTGGGTTCTGGGGCCCAGCTGATGTTGGTGGGGGACGACCCTCCAGGGGTGGCAGCTGATCAGAAGGCCCCCCACCTGAAGCTGACCCTTGAAATTCAGCAAAGGCTTTTGGGTTTTCTGCTTGCGATGGCAAAGGGACGCCACCTGTGCAGCAATTGAATGGCATATTAAAATGAAATGGTTAATCCTACATATCGTGAGAACACAGGATGCACTACTATTCTTGACCGTTTTATTCATGTAACGGGCCCTTTATCTGCAGTTTAGCGTTTGTAAATCTGATGAAAGATTCAGTTTTCAGACCGAGGGCTCTGAAACACTCATGAACGCATAGGGCACTGTTCTCTGAGTGCGCCCTTCTCATTCAGCTAACACCAAACAATCAATGGCCATTGGTATGCACGAGTGCCAGCGTTTTTGTGGTAGGTTTTGTAATTTAGTGCAACAAAGGCTCATCATCCACAGAGAATGGCTTTGCTCGGTTTTAATTGAGTTAATCACTTTATTAATGTACAAAGACAAAAGAATAAGCTCTTATCTGTTAAGAGTCAAATAATAAACTTGCTGCCAAACACATAACTGTTTGCACAGAAAAATGAGAAAATCTGTTCAGATAAATGTATGCTGGGGAATATATTCTTCAAATACAATCAGTATCAAAGTAAATCTGACAGGAAATATTCCTTAATGACTGCTAAATCTTTCACTCCATACAACACTTCAGCTTTGCCGCTCCTGATACAAATTTGGGAATTCCAATATAACAACACTAGTTTAAATCAAGGAAAATCTGCGGTTTGTAAACAGAAATTAAAAGTGTTTACAAAGTCAGTCTTTATACACGGGGCATTCACTACGGATTACAACTTAACATTTGTTTTTAACTCCAAACTTACTACCATAAACAAATGTATTTATTTACATAGCACTGGAAAATGTACTGTCCGTTAACAAAATCATGCTACATATTTGAATGAGGAATAAAATCTAGAAATGCAAAAAACAAATGAGAATATTTAGCAAATAAAATAAATTGAGTGGGGTTGGGGCTGACAGTCTTTTCTCCAGTAAGGGGGGGGGGGGGTGTCAATAACATTGATAGCGGGCATAAAAATGATAAGTAAAATCATTCCATTGATGGATAAGTTCCGTACTCGACTCATTGAGAGACAGGTAACTTCCCTGATTCAAGATGCACCCTTTCCTCCTCTAAATCTCCCTGGTCATTAAACCAAAGACTCATTTTTATGCTTCAGTTCTTCAGTCAACAGATTATCTTGAGATCTCAGACGTACAGAAATAAATAAATATGAAGGTGATTGTTACTTATAAATGAGAAATGTTTCTGGGTGAAATTGCGTGGTGACTTCACTGACACTTTGATGGATGGCCTGTCCTCATAAAATTTAAAAATATATATATATTACAGGGGGAGAAGAAAATGGAAAATCCCCATTTATTGCCTCTTGAAATGTCCCCAAAATGGCTGCACTCAAAATGCTGTCAGTCTCTGTGATGACAGCCCTGTACCGCTAATCCAGACTACGTCTCGTTAAAACGACAGCACTGGGGCTAATAGACACCTGTGCCCCACAGAGCCTGTCTGAGCACAGACAACCAACAGACCCTTACCTTGTTCTGCTGGTTGATTGGATACGACCCTGGAAGCTATCCCAACTGGAGAGGTAAAGGCCTCAGTTCTCAAAGGCCTGACAGGAAATTACAAACATAGAGTTTGAGGATGAGGAAATCTATTAGAGATTATAAAATCACAGACTTCCTTGGTGGGTTTCAACCCTGCTCCTAAAAAAAACTGCCCCACCTGAAAGGCACATAATGGAGCACGCTAAATAACACTGGTACCAGGAGGTTTTAGCCTGGATATTTAAACCACAGACACAGAAGCTCTGAAGATTGCTTTACCTGTTAACGCTTTTGTGAAGTGCTTTGCGATATGCATTTATGAAAGGCATTATATAAAATAATTATATATATATATATATATATATATATATATATATATATATATATTTTAAGGCTGCTTATTTGAATACAGCAGGATCCCGTATTTGCATTGTGTTTAAATGACACCCTCAAGCTTTTTTTAAATCATGAATGCGTTGCTTTGAAAACTGAGAACAAGTTGACCTTTAACTTTTATTTTCCTTTATTTATCAGCCATTACTCTGGCTGGATGTAAGCAGTATACCTACCCCCGAGGTGGTGGCCTGTTCTGGATTCTTTTAGCAGCCCAGTAGCCCTTGGACTGGGATGGAAAGCAAACAGGGGGCTTAATGTCCAGAATCACTGCAGCCTTCTTGAGACGCCAGTACTGCTCTGACTTGCCGCTTCGAAGAGGCAGCTTTAGGAGACAACACTGAGAACGAAAACAACAATAAATGCACCCAAATTAGACAATACACGACTTACTACTTTCTTCTTAACACACAGTGGTTTTGGATACATTTAAAACAGTTTCAAGCACAGATATTAAATGTGGCATTTTTCATTTTGCACCTCTGACCAAACAAAACAATGCATTCATGAGATATTTGTACACCTTGTTTAGAGTTGTAGGTACAGTGGAGCCTCCAGGTAAGTTATTTTATTTGTGGATTTTTCTAAATCAACCTTTCGATTAAAAAATGTGCAAACTTGGCCAACCCTGACAAATCTGTAACACGGCCAATACTGGACAGCAAAACCGAACTGCAGAGAGTGCTTGTTTGTACAATAGCACTCAAAAAGCGCTTCGAAATAAAAATAACAAATTTTTCCACCATCTGCTTAAATAATACATCCACTCACAGATCGAGTGTTTTTCCACTTCTTCCAATGGCTCTGGTTGATGCATTGTGTGTGTTTGAAACTCCATTGTTTCCTATACATTAACCACACAGGCTGTTTTGAAAGGATAACCAGCAAAAGGAAATGTAGGAATTGGCCAAAGGTTATTTCTTTGCACAATGCAAGACTTGAGAGCATTAGCCTGGCGTTTTGTGAAGAAATACAATCATGTTTTGCAAGCGTACGCTACCCGAGGTTATATCTGTGACCCGGGAACTGCTTATGACTTGCAATTCTGATAGCTGCTATTATAAATACAGGACTAAACCAAAGCAAACAAACAACATTCCTTTCAGATTAAATCGAGGCTAGCTCTGGGCAGATGTTGTTGTTGCCCAGAGGCATGCGTTGCAGACCATAGACTTGTCCCTAGGAGCTGTGAAGTCACTCTCTGGGAGGTGAGGTAACTCTTCATATCGGCAAGACAGTGCACTTGATCCAGGTAATGTCTCACATCCACTCCCAGAATGACCTACATTGCCCTGGATTTTGATGTCTCATTCATTTCCTCAGGCGCCTTTCTCCCCGACACGGAAAACACACAGGTAGAGCATACAAAGCATCGCCCGCGGCTGACAGCGTGGACGAGGGGCTGAGCGAGCGATATTGACATATTGCAGTTAAAATTGTGTGAATACAATTATTCTCACTTTCTGTGCTGGAGAGGCTACTGTAATTAGATCCTTCCCTCTCTGTTCTCTGTGCATATCCCAGAGCTATTTAAAAGAGGGCTTTCTCACCTTTTCCCCTCTTTGTTTTGGTTGTCTATTTTCTTTTACTTTATTTCTGCTCTGCACTTTACAAGGCATTGTTTAATTACATGATGATTAATAACAGCTTTAGATTCTGCACGCTCATTTTGGCTCCCCCGAATCAAGATTGAGTTCTCATTGCGCATTTAAACAAAGCCAGAAAATAAATACATATTTCACAGTGAGAAAGAACTCCTATGTATGATTTAAATAAATAAAAAGTTAAATGGTTATTTCCTATTCCTCCCAAGCAGGAGGAAAACGTTCTCAAATGGATCACATGTCCGGTGTGCTAATTATTTAGAAAACCTCCAGGGATTCGGAAGTAGATTCACGGAGGAAGGCTGAACTGGAAAATGGAAGTCACCTATCACTTGTAACAACACAAGCGTCCATCGTTGTTCTAGGTATTAGAGTTAAATCAATTTCACCTGGACAAAAGCCAATATCGGTGGCATTCACTGTGGGCTAATCCACCTCTCATTATTCATTGTCACTCGGCGATATGGAATAAAAGGCTGGCAATCAGATTACACCTGGTACAGGTTCCAGATAACAGCATTATTTGGAAACGCTGAGCCGAGCGGCATTATGTTGTCAAACCTTTTTACCGGGATGCACGATGCCAGAAACGCAGTGAACCGTCACTTTGAGGAAGCATGCGGCACAGAACGTGTCAAATGTCAGCAATCCAGTCTAAATAACTTGTTTTTTAAAGACACAACTAATGCATTTCATTATTCAATTAAAGAATAGTCAGATATGTTAGTACCACAATAGTTTATGAACCTATTTTAACAATATCATATTTGTCACCCGGTGCTCTTCAGAAGATCATTAAAAAGATCCAAAGGAACTCTATTCTGTATATAACAGGAGCTCAACATTGCCACTGGATAACTCTGTGTGAACTGTAGAAAACCAATAAGCCTCTCATGGCCCTTGATAGCTTCAATTTATGCCCTGGGCACGACTGGTCTGGAGATTGTTAAACCTTTCCTTCTGTGTTTTCAATTAGCTCTGGATCAGAGGGCTTTATATCCTGCAGACCCCACTGGATTTCTCCCGAGACCCATGGAAACTCAGCTGCTACCGAGCGGTTCCCCGTTTGTTATCTCATTAATTAGGCCTATATGTGCCTTTCCCTTTCGCTTGTCCACTACGCACTTAATTGATGTATTCCATCATTAATCTCACGTAACCTTACAGGAGGTAATGACTTTTACCTTCAACATTTATAGCTATAGTATGAGATTTGATTTCTTCTCTCTTCCTCACTTGTTTTTATAAAGCTGTTTTTGGAAGAGCCGTATCTCTCCCTGCTGTCATAGCATCTAAATAAATACATTGCCATGCAACAATTAAACCACTACAGCAAAATCATATCTGGTCTTGTCCCGTTCCCTGGGTGTTTTCTCTTCCCTTCTCTGCTATATTTTCCAGGTGAAACTCAACTGGAGCAAAATCACTCTGGCGCAGCTCAACAAAATTAAAAATTGATGGTAGGTTTAACATGATACAAGTTGAATACTTAACCAGAAACCACAACAGCTGTTTGATTTTGGTGTAACACAATCGAGCAAAAGCCCTTGGCAGTGAGTTTTAATATACTGAACACCCAGGCGCCGTTAAACTGACACAGAAAGGAAACATGGTTGACTTGAAACACGCAATTCCCTAATTTTAATTGACAGCGGATAGCCGGTAACACAACGGAAGAATAAAACAAAAATAAAAAATGATGGTGTTGTGTAAACTGGGTCAAGTGCCTTCCCAAACTAAATAACATGTTCAGACTTCCTCCCTCCAAAGAAGACATTTCCCACAAGATAGTCTTCAGGCTTCCCATCACATAAACCCTACAACTTTATCAATATTTCAGTGAGGGAAAGTGTGAATGAAATTTATTCTAGTGGACAAGTGACGGTGGCAACAGATAAGTCAGCAGAAGTGTTTAAAACTCCAGCTAAGGGTTTTGGCATTATCTGGAGGGACAAGATGCAATTGAATCTGATCGCTGCTGGCAGAAAATCAGTGCTTATTGAAGCTCTTAAGGCCACGACAGCCGCGAAGAACCGAAAATTTAAGCAGCTAAATAAAAGCAAAATTGAACCAATTTTTTCTCATTTATTTGTGTAGGTATCAAGAGAATCTTCCCAGGCAGGGTGCATTTGTTCTTGTGTGTGTGTGTATACGTGCGTGTTGTGTTGTGTTAGTGTGCATGTGCAAGTGCATGTGAGTGAGTGTGTGAGTGTGTGTGAGAATGAGTGTGTGTTTGGGTATGTGAGTGTGTGAGAGTGAGTGTGCATGTGTTTGTGTGAGAGTGAGAGTGAGTGAGTGTGTGTTTGGGTATATGAGTTTGTGAGAATGAGTGTGCATGTGCGTCTGTGTGTACATGCACATGTACTTTATCTGCAATGTGTGTAAATAAATGTAATTACTGGCAGTTAGCACACCGAAAGGATGTGAACAACAGAAAGTTACACACACGCTATTCTTAAGCAGTGGCCACTAATAATGTTAATTAATTAATGTTATTTGTCATGCTTTATTTTATATGCAAAACAAATAAACAAACGTGTGCTGCCGTTCGGCCGTGGCTCCCACAGTAACTCAGGCAGGGCTCACTTTGGGTAATCTTCCCTTGCTAAGTAACCTGATTGCAGCAAATGCAGTAGAAGAGTAAATGTGGCGTAATGTGCTGTGGCAGACATCGCAGCGTGAGAAGGTCATTAATGCCCACAGGTCTGCCGTCTCAGCAGGAGACTTCCCCTCGCACTGCCTAATTGTTTTGTACTTTCAAATCGGCTTCCAATGGCAAACTAAAACAGCACAGACTAGAATAAATACTGTAGCTTCAGAAGGCAATTGTAAGTATTAGACTAAACACCTGCACTATCATTATTTAGTATTATTCAGAATTATAGATTGACAAATAATTTAGTGCTAAAATTATGATATAACAGACATCACAAATGGGAAACCAGCAGTTCTTATTGTGTGTATAAATGTCACCCTGTGCAGTGAATGATTCTTCAGCTGTTAACAATGTTTCAGGACACTCAAATGCTAGAGGTGCAAGTTGCTCAGGATGAACATTTGTTTTTTATAGTTTATCGTCTACTGTAGGTCAGTTAAAGCGATCCTGGGACAAAACATTTTTAAATAGAGAATAGGGGGTTAGATTGTTAAATTTGTTCAGTGTAAAGATAATTGTGCATCTAGTCCTTACACGTGTGATTTATAATAAGTTCATGTCATTTGAAAGGTCTCTCATATTGTATAAGAGATGTCCTTTAGCGTAGTTCAGCTTCGCGGTCCTCTCGCACAAATTGCCCGAGATGACATCACACAACCTATTATCTAGTATAGTCTAGTGTAACTTGATTCATCGCCAATCAACATTGGTTTAAGCAACGTTTAGGACCAGGGGACAGTATCAATGAATTTAATTTAATTTGCTCAATGGATACAGCAGTTACAATTTCTCACAGTGAGGAGCGACTCTCAATCATTGGGCTACTTTGTAGGTAAAGTAAGCTGCTGTGTGTAATCAACGGGACACATCGAATCATTTGAACGCAGGAGTAAATACCAACCGATGCGTTCGCTTTACTGAATGTGCATTTGTGTAATGATAGGGAAATCAAAGCGATCATAAAGGACCACCATTGTTTAACCAGCAGTCTAATCAAAACATCTGCATTAGCAGTCCATGTCAAAACAACATCTGTACATGTATCACTCTTATCATTATGACAATACTTTTTAATTCCCTTTTTATAAAATGCTTTGCAATTTGTGATTTAAATCGGTTGAATTATACACACAAGCTCAAAGGCCACAATTCTTAGAAATGCAAAGATAATTGTCAGTACCTGAACTACCCACTGAATACTGAGGCAGAAATATGAATTGATAATTAATGAATTCTTATTATGGAACGATACAGTTTTGTGGGGGGGGGGTCTGTTTAAACTACGGTATTGCGTCTTTTTTTTATTGAGCACAATGAGGCTGGTAAGGAATGTAAATTAAAATGCAGTTAACCTGCACTTGAACCAGTGTCCTTCAACCACTAAAAAACATCTGCAAACAAGCTAGACTCACAGCCCTGTGTACTGAACAGATTTGTTGCTAAGAGAAGCTATACATGGTGTATACATTTCCTAAAATGAGATAAAAAGTTTGTTGACACACTTTTTTTTATTTCTTTTGAGGCGCTGATATCGGGGAACCAAATACGTTTGCAGTGTTATGTTTGCGGGTGAGTGCCAATATCACCGCTCACATTTGGATTTATACAATACATCAAACATGACATTAATAACAGACGTACATTAACAAGAAATCAGCTTTTCAGAATAGAAAAAAAACTACACCTGAGATATACTGTATTTAAAAAAAAAAAAAAAAAAAAAAGGTTTTCGGGTGTCATAAATGTCATTTTAGGAGAACAGTGATATGAATCTGCCAGTTAAAGCATCCAGATTGCAGATTAGACTCCACTGGTTTGTGTTTTGGCTGTATTACAGGAGACTGTGATCAGGATTGTAAATCGACCAGGCAGACGGAACGCTGATGCACATTTCAGAAAAAGTGTGTATGTTTTATTCATCTCTCCTGTGTTGACACAAGGCTCACGAGAGGAGGAGAGCTAAATTGATTGAAGATCGGTAAAAAGCTTCCGCATACCAATTTATATGATAAAGAGATTGTATTTTTAGGGAGGTTATGGCCCAAGAAGGATCTCACAGTCAAGTGATTGGCTTTTTATCTGAACTGACCGGGAATAAAATATCTCGTATGAGAAGAAACACCGACCTGTCGCATAGAGTTCATGTAAACTGGACACTCAAACAGTTCAGTCTGTTCGGCCCGGGCAGCAGCTGTCAGCAGGACCGGCCGGAGGATGACGTACGGGAGTGGAAAAAACTCCTCACTGGGAAAATAAAATAATATATACATGGAGAGAGACACGGATGACTTTTAAAAGGCAGCAATAAGCGATTGCTTCAGTTACGAGCACACGAAACTGATGGAGTGATCAGAAAAAACTAATCTAAACTTTTGTCCTTGAACCAAGAACAAACCAGCACTTGCTTGGAGTTTCTCATCAAATGTTCGAAAACCTGTACTTCCTGAGAAGTATTTAAAAAAAAAAAATGAATATAGGGATATAAAATAAAAAGACACACATTAATAAAGTATCACCTCTTATTAAATAAGGCAGCCTGAGGTTTAACCAATGATATAACATTGTTTTGCAAAGAAAAGCATACACAAGCACTGCAGAATTGCATCTCTTATGTCACTGAGGCACTTAAAGGAAGTGGCTTCTCAGAACGAATGTGCTTCTGCAGTTTATACAGCTGAAAGGGAAAAATTTGTGATGATGCCGTTTCAAGAACCATGCAGACACCCTGAATTTCTACTCTGATGGCCGAAGGCAGGGCTCACTCCATTTACTGTGAAACAGATTACATAATCACAGAGAGGACTATTCAATATCTTTGGCTGCAAGGATTAAAGTAAATATTATACACAGAAGAAATCTTATACTGCCAGGCTGTGCAGATATGGCTTTTACCCCCAACAGTCAGCTGAAACAGTGGTTAAGCGGAAAACAACAGTGAGAAAAGTTTCTACAAATCCTATTAAAATTATGTAAGGCTTCATGTGCAAGCCTTCTGATGTTTTTTTCATGTTCTGTACAAGTCTTTTGTTTTAATAGAATATCTGTAATAAAAAAAAAAGATAAGTTAGGCGTTAGCAGTCACTTGTTTTTCACCTTTTGTTGAGCGGTATTTTGACGCACATCGGTGAAGGTCACTGTCTATACTATAATCAGACGTCTACATGTTTATTTGCAGTAGATTAGCAAAAGCAGTGATGGAGGAGAAAAAAAAACATTAACCTTTTCACAGTGTAACCTGTCCCTGCCACTCTTGACGGCAGGAGTGTCAATCAGAGGAGGAGACGAGACACACGGGGAGGCGGGCAGGGTGGGACGTTTTTAAGCTCTACCTCGACTCCTCAAGCATGCTGCTGCTGAAATCCCAAGACGCTCCTTGAAGACAAAGCCCCTCCAGGATCAAATGATGTGGCTGCAGGTCCGGTGGGGCGGTCTGGGCAACGTCACAGCGCAGCACCATCTGAAACCAGCACCACACACAGGACGTTCTTTCAAGAGCGTGAAACCCCCCAACCGATTGTCGAGCGCGAGGCGAGTGATGTGTTTTGGGAGGCTGAGGATTCTGGTTCCACCTACAAAACCGCCTGCAACAGTTGGGGAACCATTGAACCGTCGCAAATGAATACTCTCCCGGGACAACAAGGGAGATACTAATAGGTTTTCTACTGGATGAGATGAAAAGAACTCGAGCGACTTCAGAAACATAATGCCTCTGAAGAACAAAAACATTGTGACATTTTGTTTTCTACCCTGCAGTCCCACGACTACAAGAGCCTCTGTAATTAAGTATCAGCTCTAACAGCAGAAAGGCACTGACCTCATCAGGTAGACACGCGTGCGCTGCGGCAAAAGCCTGCCTCAAGGACAGGACCAGGGCGGCCGGGTTGGCCAGGCCTCCGAGCCACACCGAGGAGACCGTATCGTCTACCCACCGTTTTAACTGGCCGTGCTTCGTCTTTAAATCTGTGCCATGGGAGAGAGAGGGGAAAAAAAGCAGCAGACTACAATTCAGAGCAATTTTAGATTTTAATAGGGTAACAGACAAAAGGTTAATTAAGCAAAACGTGGCACTTCCTCGCGCAGTGATTTAATCCCTCGTGATGACCAAGTGTAACAGTTTGGTGACTATCATTTAACCCCGGGCTGACATTAAATAAACTGTTAATAAAGAGTGAAGGTGACACATTGAGATAGTTCGAGCAGGACGTGTTCTGAGGCCTAATAAACCGCTAAATGGTAACTATTTATCAGCCGAGGAGGAGAGACACAGCCAGGCATTTGCGGGAAAGGCTCTCCACTGCTTTAAAGACATCACTGTAATTATTTTCCTTAAACTGCAAATCACTTCAAAGCTGTTGTCAAAATTAATTGAAAGGATCTCTCTCTGAATCTTAGCCTGGTGTATACGAGTGTGGATGTCATTGTGAAGGTGATGCAGTTCTAGCTTTTTCTACAAGCAAGAGTTTATAACAGTCGTACATACTGTGTGTGTGACATGTACAGCAAACAGTCATAAGAACAAATGATCAACCAATATAAATCACATCACCATCAGCCAATAACGATCAAATACTTTTCACATTATATCTGTCCTTAAGTACTATATCATAAATTAATCTGCTTTTCGCCTTATCCTGCCTTGTGTGTGCGTGTCTGTTTTAGACCCTGCCTATACAAGTGGTCACCCACACAGTGTGACAATATAAAAAACAAAAAACTGCCAGGAGACCTTCTCTCAGTCAGTAAAACAGGTCTTCAGATGGTTGCTCTCATAGGTACCTTCCATCCAGGCCTGGAGGGAGCTGGTGGCCGGTCGGCAGTGGGGGTGCATCCAGGAACGAGGTACCCTCCGCCTCCTCAGAGCGCTGGACGCCTCGGCCAGGTGGGCAGGCAAGACCCCGCCGTCCATCAGGGTGCAGCCGGAGAGCGCCGTGACCTGCTGCCCGATGTGACACAGCAGGGTGTTCATCCAGTCGCACTCCTGAACACGGAGGGACAACAGGGTCAGTTTTCTGCGCACACTGCTCTGTCAATCACCATCAGAGCTCTTTAACACAAAGACACTGCGTGGAACTGTGTATACTGCCAGTGACAGAATAATCACGGTTTGAGATTTGTTCTTTTATGCATCAAAACACAATGCATAGCTTGACAGGAATTTTATTTTTAGTACGCCTACTTCTTTCTCCCTCGTTCCCTCTCCATTAACCAGAGTGTGGGATACACAGTAGGTTAAATCTGTAATTTAATCCGTGCTGCCTCTCACTGCAGAAAGAGCCTGTGTCATTGAAGTTACAGAAACCATTTGTCGGTCGGTGAACAATCACTGGAATCTGGCAATATATGAAATGAAATTATGTAACAAAACTGCATAAACTTTTTCAGATTCTGCAGATACAGACATTTCAAGGCGAAGCGTCCTATTAAAGGGTTCCTACACCTTCATGTTGTGTAATATCCTCATTAACGATCAGTGTAACATTACACAAGTGTAGATTTGCAACTTGAGTATCTCTAAAAAAGTCATATTTCAAAAGGCAATATGAACTGTATCTGGGAACAACACACCAATTCACAAACTGTGAACCCAGTGCAAAACCAAGGGGGGAAAAAGTGTAGAGAGAGTCATATATTGACACTATTGGTCTGTAACTATATTTGTCCATGTTTTAACTTCCAGGTCAGAAAGGAATGGAGTATCCCCCCCCCCAATATTATTTCCGTTAATTATAACACTCTTTGGGAGCGGTTTTGAAAGATAAATAATTGTCACTCAGGAGCAGGGCCAGACTGAATCTGCCGGCGCGGATTTTTTATGAAAAAGCGTGGGATTTACTCAAGCAAGTAAAATTCACTCAAGCCCGCGGAAAATGTATAAAAATAAATCTGACACCCGAGTTCCAGGGCTTTCAGAGGGTCTTGGGATTGGCTAGATATTCATAGAGTCACGATCTGTGATTGGGTAAAAAATATAAGATCTCTAGGCTGATGACATCACAACTTTTTATTGTCACTATTTCAAATTAACTATACAGGTTGTGAATATTTGTTTCTGAAGGAATATTTTAAAATTACATCAGTAACTGACTGACCAATATGTTTTTATTTTTCAAATTGTGTTAATTACATTTTAATTCAATTGCCTAAGTTTAGCAATATGAGCTGCAATGAAAATGCCCTAAGATTAGCGTCCTTGTGGCAATGATTTCCGGTCATAACAGCGAACTACAAAATGTATAAGACATATCTATCTAGCTAATTTATACAATCTGCTTAACTAAATAATTTACTTTCCCACTTTTTCAAACCACACTCAATACACAGACTGCCGGTTTGTGTTTGGAAACATAACTTAGTGCTCGAATTCCTGTGAATAATAAATAAATAGCAATAGCTGGCTGTGTATGCAGCTTTTAGGTGGGTTAACACACCAGCTGTACAGTTGTGGTAGTTTAATTGCACTGCACATATTATACACTTAACAGTGTTTTCATTTACTTTGTCAAAGTATTTCCCAAACAGACTATCTGTGAGGAAGCCATTGGTCGGGTTCTTATAGCACAGATTTACACAGAACTGCGCAGATCTGCAGAATTCCACTGATTGTGCATATGGACTTTGTCAATGCAACTACTATAATTCTAAAACGCTTTCATCCAGGTCATTAAAAACTTAAATGGTAGCCTAATGCCCCATCATATTAGCAAAATGTTGGAGCCCAAAAAAGCTTCCAGTCAGGTCATAAAAATACTAAATCTTTTTAAAAACCTAAAATAGCCTATAGTGATAAAAATAAGATGACCGTGATAGGAACAAAACTACCCTAATGGATTGGATTTAGCATCCCTGCTGTAGGGGATACTGGCTGAGTTTTTGTGTACATCTGTTTAGATCAAATACCTCTGTTTCTTGTTCTCAAAAGCAAAATGTAAATATTTGAGTGTTACCTTATAGCTGGAAAAACATTGTCATTGTTTAAACACATGTATTGGCTTGTATTGTAATTTAAGGCTTCAGTCTAATGGATGTACATATTGGTTATGTTACGGAGGTGTAATAAAGTAAAAATAATAATTCAAGTATTTATTTTGTGTTGTTGTTGCATAAAACAATATAAAATTAATTAATGCAGATTTTCTGCAGAATTTACAGAAAAAGTTCTGCAGAATTTAGACTAAACTTCCGCAGATTCCATCTGGGCCTGCTCAGGAGACGGACATCCAACACGCTCTGGGAACTACAGTGAGCGCAGCTACATACACTGCTCAAACTGTTTAAATTATACTGTAGGCTAACACACCACAACAATGTAAAACACACGAAAGACACGTTTGACAAGATGGAGAATGAGAATATGCCCAGATCTTTTTCCTGTGTTGGCAACTAAATGAAGTGTTTGTTCTATTTTTTTCTGAAACAAACAAAAGCCTTTTATTTAATTCTACACATTCAGTATACTTTTAACATTTTGTTCCTTTAAAAAGAAAACAGATGTAGGACTTTGGATTCGGTCAAAATATCACCTTGTGCTCAAAGCCTTCTAATCTAAGCAGTTGCGTGTATCTATTAATGTTATCTATTAGCATCCTGAAACAGCTTAAATACAGTTTTTTTGTAGGACATTAAAAGTGTTATCACAATATTGCTACCTGGTCTAAATTTTGCATTTTAAGGTACTGCAGTTTATAACATGAATCTATTGGTTTGTTTTTTGTTTTGACTTCTTTTAAATCTCCAGTCTTCCAAAATCCCCACATGCATCCAAGTGTGTCCAAGGAACAAACATTTCCAAAGACCGTTGAGATCTGTTTCGGTCTGGATTCAATAAAGTCCCAAAGATGAAAAAAAAAAAAAAAGAAAATAGGCATTCAGTTTTGATAATGTTTTCGTTACAGTGATCGCCTGGAGGAGTTTTTTTTTTTTTTAAAAGCACAAAATGTTAAAAACAGAATGTGCTACACATTTGATATGGGTAATTAATAGTTTGCCAGTTAATATTGCGGAAACGTACAAATGGCTGAAAGATGATGTTTTGATCAGAGCACAAATAGCAATCAGTCAAAATGAACATGAACAGGGTGGTTTCTATAGCTCAGGGACACAATGTTGTATTTCTATTCCTCTTTTACTTGTTAGCTTTTAATAGACATTTACAGATTCTTAAAAGACATTCAAATTCAAAACCTTAAACATCAAAATGTTCACTTCATACAAGGATACAAAAATGATTGCCTAGCTAAACAATATTCAGTATGTTTATTCTGAATTGTGGTACTGGAGTGCAAGGCTAATGGGAGAGATCTGACACTATAAACAATGATCACTACATCACTGTCTACCAGCGCCTAACTGAAACTGACTATTGTAAGTTTTGTTGTAACGTTTTAAATGGGTTTCATGTGAAGAATTTGCATCTTCGATTTAAAAAGGCTGGGATCACTGCTCCTGGACACAAACACAAAATATGAATACACTATAAAAATAACTAAATAAATATCATAATCCCCAGAGCAACGTTATCCCTGAGGAACTGCCGGCGCGTCTCCGATGTGGTTAATAAAGTGGTGTCATAGCACTTTGAAAGCGCTTATCTAAATAGAGATATACACGAGGCAGTACTCTCTTTAACCACCGCAATCTACAACTGATACAGTTTCAATTTATGCCATACAAAGAGCTTTGGCCTGTGATGTCCTCAGCTACACATGATTAATGGTCTGAATGCCCGCGAGAGTCCACAAAGAAAACTGCCAGGGGAAGCAAATGCAGCCAGTTTTACATTATCCTGACTGCAACAAACTAATTCCATGGTGTCAGCGCTAGCGCGACGCTCCTGATTATGAAATATGATGCGTGTTGAATTTAATGGCTTTCCCCTGCCCTTCGTGCGAGTTCATTGCTTTCCAATGTCGCCGGCTGCTCTTGTCTGAGTGGTAATAAGAGGCAGAATCATATGGTCTTCCATTATGTGTGGTGCCTCTATAACCACTGTGTGTTTTACAATAAATTGCGTTACAGGACCTTACTCCCCGGGAGAGTATTCAAGGGTGCCAGGAGGTAAACTCTTTCTTTTATTATCTAAATCCTTTTGGAGAGAGAAAAAAGGACAAGGGAAATTATGTGGGGCTTTTCCAAACAATCCTTCTTCGCACAAAAGCAGACGTTCTCCGGGTCAATTTGAAAAATGTGTCGCGAAAAAATAACGCCACCATTGCAATACATCTTTTAACTCTTGTAATATGTTATTATTGTCAAAAAACTGTCACTGCATATGAACAATCAATATGCATTTTCATAATTAACTGTACCATCAAAGACACAGTGATTATGACATTGTACAGCAGGTATGAAACGACAGCAAAAACGATAACATGCAACATACCGGAAAATCAAGTTACTGAAATCATTTAAAAGTGGGAACAGGTTTGCTACAATGAAGTGGAAGTCATAAATTTGAAGTCATATGCATAAAATTTACAAACCTGGTAGAACTAATTACAAAAACAATTACTGAGCCGAAGTCATTGTAATTTGGCTTGCTTGCCTGTAATGAACTGTCAACACAGTATTAAATCAAATGCAGTAGTGATTGCAATAGTGATAGTAATTGTCTACAGTATCATGATAAAGGATTAGCATTATGATTAAAGAAAGGCCGTCAAGATTTAGAAAACAGACCGAGAAGGAAACTGCCAAAGCAATTAGATGAGAATTTGATTGTATGCATGTATGTATGTATGTTTTTTGAACATGCCTGAAATAAAAAAATCACAAACCGTTCCAGGAGCACAGAAGGCGATGTACCAGTGATTTTATTACATATGATGTTTAACAGACTATGTGTGTTTTTTCAGCTAACCAGAAATGACATTGGTGGCTTAAAACTTCCGATACGCTTATTCCCTGAACTCTTTAACAGTAAACAGTCCAGCGACATCTGCTAGCCCAGCATACGGCCCGAGACGTTTCTGTTGATCTCGGTAATTTATACAGACTTTCAAAAGCGTTTACATAAACACATGCGGTCCCAGGTAAAGCGCAGGGAAGGCAGCGCTGAGCGAAAGGACTGGTGTTCATGAATATTTATCTCCACATGACAGGAGAGCATCGGAGACTTATTAAACTTGGTGCTTGTTAAAATATATATATTTTTTTTCTTAAAGATGAAACGCGCATACACAAGCAACATCCTTGACCTTCGTTAATTAGCTGTGCAAACAAGAAGGGGAAAAAACACACCATTATCCTACATAATCTGTTTTGTATTCTCGGAGAATGACTCTGATATGAGAGAAAAACAGCCTTCAGACCTGCAGTCGATAATATATAGACACATCAGTGGCACCAAACACTGTATGAAGTAAAGAATCCTTTAAACTTCAAATCCTATGGTGTACATTTCTGTGGCAAACTTAAGTGTCACCAGGGAGCAGAATCCCACCTCAGAGATTCACCTTGAAACCCCATAATAACAAAACACCACAATAAAGTTTACAATCACCATCGTACACACAGTTCCTCACAGCAAGTGGAGTAGAACTTAACGTTGAAGGACTGGTCTTACCTGTAGCAAAGCATGGCCCACAGCGTCCATGGAGTCTGTGTTTTCCATTTGATCTGAGCCGAGTCCTGAAGGGCGCTGTGATGCACTTCGGGGTTTTTGGAAGTGTGCGCCAATCTAACAAGAATTAAAAAAGCTGTGGATAAGATATGACAGTGTAGTGCCGGCCTGTTGTATCACGGCATTGCAGTCAGTGCCCCCCGCCTGGACAAATGGTGGAAGTGAGGGACAACGGGGAGGGAAACATGAATGTGCAATCTGCGGGTGTTATGGAGGGTCAGTCTAGTGTTCTGTGTCCCCTGTTCCCTCCTGTGTTGACCTGAAGCGACAGTCATTGTCAAGACAATGAATAAAAGAGTAGTTTCTATTTTCACCACACTGTGCTGTTTTCTGTTTCAGGGAACCCCCATAGTTTTAAAGAAAGAAAGAAAGAAACATTCAGGTTGCAAAAGAAAAACCTTCTCAAAGATTTTGTTCACCCGAAAAATCGAGCCCAAGTGACTCGAGGCGTTCCTCGTGGTTTACAACTCAATCGCTGTTGATTAAAAGCCGCCCGCCGCCACGCGTCTCACCTCCAGCAGCCCTGGGAGTTGTTCCAACACCAGATCCAGAGCAAGGCGCAGCGCTGCGGTCCCCGGGGGGGCGGGGGAGTCTTCATGGTCCGATGATGGCAGACCACACTGCAAGGCTTCGTAAACCACAGACAAATTACGCAGCAGCCCGGCAACACTTGGCACAAGGGAGAAGAGAGAGGGGAAAAAAGGCGTATTCAGACAGTTTCTGACTTGCCCCGATCCTGATGTTTTGGAGGGAAATGGATTTCCACACACTACATTAGAAACGAGCAATCAGTTACAGCACTACATCCAAGTGATGTCACACAATGTCAAAGGCTAGTTACAATCCTTGTCACCGAAGCAGAATTGTTGATGTCGTGCTTTATCCCCCACCCCTCTATTCATTCCATTTTGGTAAATTGATTCCTAACGTGTAGCAATTAATTTTGCTTAAGTGTGATTAGAAGAGTGCCGATCAAATGACCTGTATTTACAGATTTAACTCTGAATTAATCTGATTTAAGTGACACACTGTAATACACGCTGATGGAAAGTAAACAAACAGGCCTATCAGAAGACTGTCGACATCTGTCACCAAGCATCAAACTCTCAAAGGAGGTAAACTAATCTATTGCACCAATCAGTCCCCGAGGTCAAAAATCACATAAGCTTCTCGTTCCCAAATAAGAGTCTCCTGGCTCGTATTAAACATTGTGTAACTGCGCACAGATTTACAGGTTGGCTTTACAAGTTAGGCAACCTGCCAAGATAGATTCTCCACCAGTAAAACGCACACAGATTAAGGTATCTCATGTGTAAAATTCATTCGACAGCAGCAAAAGCCAAATGAATGGTAATTACTTTATGCACAATGTGGCTGCAATAAACCAAGATTGGATCTTGCCTTTTCCGTACGGCTGCCACTTACAAATCTCTGATTGTTTTAGATATTACCGATTTGTTTTTGTTTTTTAAATAATAAATAAACTTGTCACTGTCTTGGTGGCTTATTTCCATCAAAATGTAGATTTTGAAATAAATAAATATGCAAATGACGTGTACGGTTTGTTTTCACGGATGGGGTTTTATTAGAGGAAATAAAACACACAGATAATGGCAGTCCTCCAGACGCATCATCACAGCTGGGGTTTAGCAGTAGCTGCACATTTTTCACTGGGTCCTTCGGGGGATTGTGGTTCTCCGAGGGAACACTCCTGTTAAGTGTATAAAGAACCGCGGGTCGGAAAAGACGCACAGGAGTCATTGTGAAAACTGGCAGCGCAGACCGTGGGGAAGGAGTGAAGAGTGACACATGTGCCACACGCTCATTTTAAATATTTATTTCTGTTGTGATGTTCCCACTCTGACTTTCCGTTGTGAAGAACGAACATCATTTAGACTCAGACAGCCAGTGCAGGTTAACCGATGGGTTGGCTCAGCTTGTCCACACTAAGTCAGAAAATGTATTTCATGTATGCTAGTAAAACAACGTCCATCAGGATTTTGAAATAGTTTCCTCAACGAAACCTTGGCCGTCTGATTAGACGAGAGCAATCCATCCCCAGCACCTGCTCTCTCGGGACACCTTTCCGAAGGCCAGGCGTTGCCGTATGACGGATGGTGAAAAGGGACCTTTATCTCACCCATTGGAAGGTCACTCCTGCCGTTAAAGCGTATATGATTCCTCTTCACCTGGAGATCTGCGTAATTATGACCACCCAGACTGTATTCACTGTGTGAAATCGACAGCTCCATTAATGGGAAAATAATCAAGTCACTTATGTGCGTTACTGTGGTCAAGGTCAGCCGATAGCTGAGGACAGCAGTGTGTGGAGGGGTAATGCTTTTATTGGCTTAAGCAAGGTCAGGTTACAAAAAAAATAAGGAAAAGAAAATGCCGTTACAGCAGTATTACAGAGTTTTATTTTATTTGAAAAAATGAGCCACCGCCGGTGTGGAACGCAACTGATAAAACTGTCAATTTAGAGAATAAACTATTGATCTGGGTGAAAGGTGCAAGATCTGTACTTTGCTGTAGTACAAAGACTATATTATGTGCTGCGGAAAGGAGATGGGGGGGCAGGCTGCTGATTATTGCCTTTAACTGGGTAGAGAAATGCAGGCTGCACATCACAGAATAAATGGAAGGGGAAGGAGTTCATTTCTAAGTTTAATTTACCTGGATTGATGTTGTAGTTTCCGAGTGCTCTTGTGGAGAGCCAGTGCAGAACAGTGGCCGAATTCAGGTAGATTTTTGCAAAGCCAAGAAGAGTAAAGAGCACAATCTGTATCTGCAGCTGGGACAGGCATTACGAACTCCCCGATGGCAATTTCACCTGAAACCGGCCACACAGATATTGTCAAAGTAAATTACTTTTCCACATAAGCATAACAGTTTGCGTTCATTAAAAGCAATACTTTGTGTGTGGCAGAAAGATGACAATGCATTCATATGGCCAAATAAGCCGGATGGACAGTGGTTACAGACAAAACTATAATTAATGCTCTATGAAGAGGTCAACGTGAGGGATCTCTCATGTGCAAGGGCACTCGAACTTCACTTGAGCCCATTACCAAAGCAGTCAGGAGATTGTAAATACTGTGGGGCTACAAATCGGTTGTGTTCATCTTAGAGATTGACTTGCAGAACATATGAAAGTTTTATCTCACTCGTAATCACAATAAAAATGTAATAAATCTTCAATTAACCTAAAAAGAAATCACAGTAAAAATCCTGATAATTGGGAGAAAAACAATGTGTGATGAAGCAATGTGAAAACAGGTGTAGGTCAGATCTGGTATTGTTGAAGGGTAATCCAGGAAGACCACCCGTGTGCTGAAGGTGTTGTGGTGCAGTGGTCTGGGCTCGGTGTTACCCTGCGGCTGCAGGCTCTGGAGCAGAACCTCTCGAGCTAAACCCCGGATGTACAGGGCGTCCTCAGGGTCCGTGACAGCGCTCGTATACATGTCACTGATCTCCTCGATGAGCGCTTTGATGAAGGATTCGCTGGGGGCGTACAGACCAGCACCACTGGAAATTACAGCATCCATGGCCTGACCAGAGAGACAGGTTTTATTTAGAAAATCACCAATAAAACCACATATCTCTAAAAAGGTACACAACAGAGCCTTTTTATAATATATCCCATCTAATTTATCTTACAGCATTCCGTAAGTTTTCCTTGTGGAGTCCATCGGTCAGTCAGCGTTTTGTCTTCAGCGTTACCGCGATGCCTCACTCACCTGCTGCAGCTGTGCATTGGTCACCGGATAGAGCCGACTCAGCCCAGACCCGGGCAGGAACTGGGACCCCACTATCAGGCCGTGAAGGACACAGGCATTGAAGCAGATCTGACGAGACCACACGGGAAGGTCACGAACTTCGACCCACACCTGCTTTTCAACCTGCTCCAAGGCTGACACGACTGCTGTGAAAAGAGTCGAGCGAAGAATTACACCTCTGCGTGTTTATCTCATATGTCACAAGGTTGATTGACAAATGTTCTTCAAATGAATATAGAAAGTATATAAATATATGTATAGTGCGTTTAATTATGCTATGAATTAGTTTGTTAATTTGATTATGCTATTAATTTCTACACTTTTTATCAAATTATATGGTTTCCTAGTATTTTGAAAAGGTGTTAATTCGAGAACTAACCAAGTCGATACTAAATGTTTCACTACTTGCAAGTTGCAATGCAAGACTGATGACTCTCCTTCTCCTCCAAAGCTAGTTTTGATTTTTACCAACGTTATTCCTCCTTACCCATGGGTAACAGTCCCCCCTGTTCACCACACAACAGATCAGATGCCTCACTCTCTCTCCTCAGGTGGTGAATGAGCAACACATGCCAGGACACCTTTCAAAAAGACCATGTGAGAGTAGCTATTACACGAACAGAAAGCACATAGGGTTCTAGTGGTCCAAAGCATCACATTTCCTCTTCTTTGTTTTGCTGTGATTGAAAGTAAATCCCACACAAAGACATGAATAATTCAAAACACTGTTGCGATGTATGACGCAGAAAATTCTCATCAAGGATCTGGTGAAGTACTGTCTAAAGTACAAGAAGAAGCAAAAACTAGTACAATGAGGGACACAAAAAAGAATGAATCTCTAGGAAAATAAAAAAGCAATGAAAATAAACTCAACAGATGTATTGGCGAGATGACAGTCTTATACATGCACTTTGTATACACTTTAATAATACAAATTGTATTCATGATGTTCTTATTATTACTGTACTATTTTTTGATTGATCTTTTTCTGTACTTTTCACAATTAACATTTATTTCCACTTCTCTGCCTCTCTAGTAGACAATTAAAGGTTTGTTGTAACTTTACTGCTCTAACCAAGGTAATTACTTTAAGATTTACTAGGCAATTTCTTTGGTAGACAAAGTTCTAGCTAAATAAATATTTAAATGATCTTACTAGATATATATATTCTACCATTTGCTATTATGGTTAAACGTAGTGTTTCTTTAATCGAATACCTGATTAATTAAACAAACCGACCATCCATAAAACACTGATGAAAGAGAAAGGAAAAAAGTCAGTGAGCTAAACTAATTTGCTGTGAAATGTATTTTATTGGACCATCTTCAATCTCTACGCAGTTTCATTACACGGATTCTTATCGAGCAAATGCAAGCTGATTTACTAGCAACTCAATTGAGTGGGTACATCGTTTTAAATTGGAACCAATTTGTTTTTTAACCAATTCGGCATTATCCTTCTAGTGATGCAAAATATACTATTTTACTTATTTTTTTTCTTGGTCAATACAAAAGACAAAAAAGTGTCTAATCTGTCAGAGTGTTGCATAAAAAGTACAAAGGCCTTGGTCCAATTATACGCAAAGCAAACCTCTTAAATGTCAAGCTATTTGCATTAACAAAAGCGCACTGGCATTCAACACACATTAGCTGCACACAGTACATCTGTCACATCAGCTAAGCCGAGTCTTCAGCGGAGACGGCAGCTCCTATCCCTCAGTTCCCCAGCCTGTATGTAACCGGGACACCATGTCTATTAAAATGATAATGTCAGATGACAGTGGGCCCTTCCCGAAGTCTAGTCTCGATCCACTCCACTCCCGAATCGTCAAAATACAACATGGCTAAAATATACTGCATGAAACAAAGCAAAACAAGAGCGACTGCTGAAAAGAACAACACTTGGCGCCGTGTCTTTATAATTGTTTCTTAGAAATAAATGCAATCCAACATCGCTGTAAACGTATGATCCTGTTTAGCTGAATCAGTAGCTTAGGCCTCTGTCAGCTCCATTATGAGCTCTGCATGGCTGCCAGTGCCAAGTCCCAACTGCTTTCGCCTTAAACTAATGCTTCCCAACACTAATTAAAACCTTGATTAGAAAATTGTTTTACTGCTTTATGTCAAAGCCTCACACTGAGCTCGACTGCAATAAAATGCTGCTCTTCGCGCCGGTGAGTGGGGGGGCCTCGTGTTTGCACATTGAAGCAACAATCAAAGCCGAAATGCAGGCGTCGGAGCTGTTAACCGTTTATAGATGGGGAATTAAAGTACAAATTCCTTCATTCAAGCCATAAAAGATGGAGGACACTTAATAAATCGGGTGAAGCTTGTGATATTAATGCAGTACACCAGGGGTCGATCGCGAGCTAGTACTCGATCTCGAAGCCTTACAGAGTCGATCGTGACACATTTAAAACAAAAGCGCTCAAATACATCAGATTTTATTTTTAAATGTTTTATTTATTTTACCATTTACTAGCCAAGTTAGAAACATAGGAAATAACTTTGTTATTATTAAAAAAAGTTTTTGCCTTATTCCATACACAGACCAGAAGTTCTTGGTTAGTGGTGTAGACTGGTCGAAGAAGGTGAAATCCTGAGTCATCCAGCCTCGAATGTTAATTACACATTATTTATTTCTGCAAAGTTCTATGTTTTTGATTTGGAAATAGTGTCCAAACAATTAACCGCTATCAACGTTTAATTTAATTGTTTTTTTTGTTTAAAAAAGCACCATGAGTGAAGGGCCATCTACTTCAAAGATGGCAAAAACCTATCATTTTCATACTGAGTGGGAGGAGGAGTATTTTTTTACCACCATTAATGACAAATGTGTTTGTTTAATTTGCAATGCACACTTGCCTCTGGCAAAGAAGGGGAATGTTGAAAAACACTTTAAATCGGTTCATAAAAACTATGACGAAGACTTTCCAATTAAAACAGAGCTCTGAAAAAAGAGGGTGAGTGAACTTAAATCATGTTTAAAGGCTCAGCAGTCAATGTTCACCAAGCAAACCACCAAATCCAAGGCAGCAACAATCGCTTAATTTCGTGTCAGTCATTTGATAGCAACACACAAGAAACCATTCGAGGATGGTGCGTTTTTAAAAGAGGCTTTTCTTGAAGCAGCGGATGCATTGTTTGACAATTTCAAAAACAAATCGGAAATAATATCCGCTATCCAAGATATGCAGCTTTCGAGGAACTCGGTAACTCGCCGGATTGAATCAATGTCGGAAGATGTCTCATTTCAGTTAAAAAATGGGATTGAAAATTGTGTGTTTTTTTCTCTTCAGTTTGATGAATCCATCGATGTTGTTGACACATCCCAGCTGGGTGTATTCATTAGAATGGTTTTCGATGATTGCAGTGTAAAGGAGGAACTACTGACAATAATTCCATTGAAGGAAAAAACTAGAGGACAGGATGTTTATTCTGCTTTTAAAAAATACATTGCGGAACATAAAATACCAATATGTAAACTTGCGTCCATTACAACAGATGACCTGCTATGGTTGGATCGATCAATGGGTTTGTCTCGCTGTGCAAAAGTGACCCCGACTTCCCCGCGTTCCTGAATTACCACTGCATCATACACCAGCAAGATCTGTGTGGGAAAGTTCTGAACATGAACGATGTTATGGACTTTGTTGTTAAAGTTGTAAATTCAATTTGTTCAAGGCCACTGCAGAGAAGGCTATTCAAAACTTTACTTGACGAAATTGATGAAATTGAAATTGAAAGTCCTACAACGATTCAGAGATCTTCTGCCTCAAATTAAGATTTTTTAAGAATCTAAAAATGAACACCACCAACAACTTGATGACAAGCTGTGGCTTTTAGAGCTGGCTTTTTTGAATGACCTGATGGCAAAACTGAACGAATTAAACATGGAACTTCAGGGAACACAGAAAGACATTACTGAAATGATAAGCTCAGTTAAAACCTTCCAAGAAAAAATTAAACTGTGGATAAGACAACTTCAAAAGAAGGACCTGAAACACTTTCCCAGCATGAGTGAAGAAGTAGAAAAACAGAAGCAAACAGAAGGGAACCTCCCATCTTTTGAAAAATACACCTCTCACTTGGAAATAATTCTAGCAGAATTTGAAAGACGCTTTGCAGATTTCAAACAGCTGGAGCCGGTAGCCACCTTTATATCCTTTCCATTCATGGCCGTTGATGTTGGTGAAATTGCAGAACAAATTAGGTCAGTGTTTAACCTGGACAAGGCAGACATTAAAAATTAAATAATAACCATTCAAAATGACATCCAACTAAAATGCAGAGCTTCAGATGCTACTTTTTGGGCCCTGGTCAGTACAACAAAATACCCAGAAATGAAGAAAGTCGCACTGTGTATTAAATCACTTTTTGGATCCACTTACCTCTGTGAGACTGCATTTTCAAGCATGAAAATAGTAAAATCAAAATAAAGATCAACAATGACTGATGCTCACCTGAATGACTGCATGAGACTTGCTCTCACAAAGTACACACCAAACTTCAACAAACTGGCTGATGATAGGCAATGCCAGGCCTCTCACTAATGGTAAGTTTCAGTAACAATAATTATTTTTGATTAGAGCCTAGGTAGCTCGCAAGGCTTTGGGTAAATCAAAAGTAGCTCCTCGTCAGAAAAAGGTTGGGGACCCCTGCAGTACACAGACAATCAGGGGTCTCCGTTCACGAATGCTGATGAAATCTTGATTTTGAAAACTGTCTCCTTTATTCCTTTATTCAGCTGGAGAAAGGAACTCGCGTCTGGAGTGAAAGCTCAAATACTAAAAGCATCAGCCGTATGTTACTAAATATCCAGGGACACACTGTGCCAAAATACATCTTTATAATGACTTATCAAGCAGGGCTCTCCGTTTGGAAGGAGTAAAGAGTAAAACACAGGAGAGGAGATGTAAACCACTCTTACTTTGTGGAGCTCCGAGAGGAAGTCTTCAGGAAACGGAGTTCCCAATTCTGCCAGGAGCCACACTTTAAACGGCTTCCTGCTCGTTTGCTCACCTGCAACAGCAAAGAGAAACATCTGTATCTGATTCAGCAAGGACTGGCTTCTCCATGCTTGCATGTGTCGCTAGGATGACCGTGTTGAAGAAGACAGTCTGATGATAATGCGGACCAATTGTTCCCTCTCCCACATAGCAGGATTTTCAAACAGTCCTACACCTCTTATCTTGTGTATAAACATCATCCCATTCATAGACTTATCAGGATTTAAAAATTCTTCAGTCACTAGCGATGGTTCAGGACATTTATGTCAGTGGTGCCAGTTTGGCAGGATGTGCATGTGCTTTTAATTGTTTATTTACGTTTAACCAGCATGAAAACACAACACAGGTTTGTCAGTTTTTTTTCTGTTTAAACAGAGAAAGGGGGTTGATTATTGCATTTAACTAGAATAAATGGTTGTTTTTTTCCCTGTAAATATAGTTATGTATACATGTGTGATTTATAATAAGTTAAAAGGTCATATGAAGAGTCTCTCTTATTGTATAAGATATGTTACAGTGAGGGAAAAAAGTATTTGATCCCCTGCTGATTGTGTACATTTGCCCACTGACAAAGAAATGATCAGTCTATATTTTTAATGGTAGGTGTATTTTAACAGTGAGAGACAGAATAACAACGCATTTCAAAAAAGTTATAAATTGATTTTCATGTTAATGAGGGAAATAAGTATTTGATCCCCTATCAATCAGCAAGATTTCTGGCTCCCAGGTGTCTTTTATACAGGTAACGAGCTGAGATTAGGTGCACTCTCTTAAAGGGAGAAAATCTCAGCTCGTTACCTGTATAAAAGACACCTGTCCACAGAAGCAACCAATCAATCAGATTCCAAACTCTCCACCATGGCCAAGACCAAAGAGCTGTCCAAGGATGTCAGGGACAAGATTGTAGACCTACACAAGGCTGGAATGGGCTACAAGACCTTCGCCAAGCAGCTTGGTGAGAAGGTGACAACAGTTGGTGCGATTATTCGCAAATGGAAGAAACACAAAATAACTGTCAGTCTCCCTCGGTCTGGGGCTCCATGCAAGATCTCACCTCGTGGAGTTTCAATGATCATGAGAACAGTGAGGAATCAGCCCAGAACTACACGGGAGGATCTTGTTAATGATCTCAAGGCAGCTGGGACCATAGTCACCAAGAAAACAATTGGTAACACACTACGCCGTGAAGGACTGAAATCCTGCAGCGCCCGCAAGGTCCCCCTGCTCAAGAAAGCACATGTACAGGCCCGTCTGAAGTTTGCAAATGAACATCTGAATGATTCAGAGAACTGGGTGAAAGTGTTGTGGTCAGATGAGACCAAAATCGAGCTCTTTGGCATCAACTCAACTCGCCGTGTTTGGAGGAGGAGGAATGACCCCAAGAACACCATCCCCACCGTCAAACATGGAGGTGGAAACATTATGCTTTGGGGGTGGACAGGGGACAGGACAACTGCACCGCATCAAAGGGACGATGCCTAGCCAGTCTCCAGACCTTAATCCCATAGAAAATCTGTGGAGGGAGCTGAAGGTTCGAGTTGCCAAACGTCAGCCTCGAAACCTTAATGACTTGGAGAGGATCTGCAAAGAGGAGTGGGACAAAATCCCTCCTGAGATGTGTGCAAACCTGGTGGCCAACTACAAGAAACGTCTGACCTCTGTGATTGCCAACAAGGGTTTTGCCACCAAGTACTAAGTCGAAGGGGTCAAATACTTATTTCCCTCATTAACATGCAAATCAATTTATAACTTTTTTGAAATGCGTTTTTCTGGATTTTTTTGTTGTTATTCTGTCTCTCACTGTTAAAATACACCTACCATTAAAATTATAGACTGATCATTTCTTTGTCAGTGGGCAAACGTACAAAATCAGCAGGGGATCAAATACGTTTTTCCCTCACTGTATATGCCATGTCCTTATACAATAAGAAACACTATTCACACAACCTACTAACTTACAATATATGGTACATTCTAGCAAGAATAAGCCTTTAATAGAAGAATACAGCAACCACATATGGGGATATTGTAAATTACAAAGGTGTTTTTTTTTTTCAACACAAATATTATCTTTATTAGTTTATTTCAATTATAGGGTGAGTAAAAACATGTAAGACGCTTTGACTGCCACACTAAAACATAACCACATTTCCCAGTACATTCCCACGCTGACACAAATGCTTTCTCTCACCTGCCATGTTTTTAGCAAGGTTCACTTTGTCCTGGATTTTCTTGAGCAAAGACACCGGTGCCAAGTGCACATTCTCTATAACCAGCCAGCCCCCACACTCTGTCATGTCACCCAGTGCCTCGTCAATGAAGCTCTGGCAGTCCTCTCTCACTGACACCACAGAAACAGAGATATCCCTTCCCTGAGAAAAAACAAGGATGCATCATGTTTCATATATATTTCAAGTGAATAGTGACTTCTGTGGTTCTTTAAATGCAATCTGTGGGAGTGATATCCTCAAATAAATCTTCTACACGACTTATTGAAATAAATAATTCAACCTCTTTCTTAATTGGAACACACACACACACTATTATATATATAGAAATGGAGAGAGAGAGAGAGAGAGAGAGAGAGAGAGAGAGAGAGAATGTGTGTGTTGTATATAAATCAAATCAAATTTTAGCTGCATTTGCATCTTTCAATGTTCTTAATTATATAATAAATAATACAATATTTTCGTTCTCTTCAAATATCAAAACACAATGTAGTGCAAATGTACCCTTTAATTGGCAAATATTATTTCCTGCAAAGTTAATGGTGGATCACTTACTGAGAACACATTTGAAAAGATCTAGAACAAGCATCATCAATAAAAGTAATCTAAAACATAACACAAACACTGCCATAGCATTAACACTGGGTTTATAGTGTCTAAATGGAAAACTGAATAAATTCCATGTTATAATTAATGCATATTAAATTCCTATCAATTGAAACAATCACTGAAGTTCAGTTAGTCTAACCTTCACAAATGCCAAACAAATGTCTCCGTTCCTCCCAGGTTATTTTGTCATCTCTAAACTTTTAAAAGCTCTTTGACTTTCACAACCACGCTCCTTCATTTCCCTGGGATGTGGCTCAGTTTTGATTTATGCAGACTGCAGAATCATCTCGGCCCACAAAATGAAGAGCTATGAAAAGACTTGAATGCTTTGTTCAGTGATTTCATAACCAGACCTCTTGTATGGCTCCTCTTTCAAGTGACCTTTTATCTCCCACTCACACAATCCTCAAGGAAGACGTAGTTAGGGCATATTAAATATATCTTTATTTTACAATGCAGTCGGTTATAGATTGTTTCTTATTGGGGAGTTTTTTTTTTGTTATGTTACCTTATATTGTAACACTCTTTTTATTCGGTAACAGATTGTTCTCAGCTGACATTTTCACAATGAGAAAAATGTTTTGCAGTGCAGATATCTTCATCTCAACTGTGCGGCACACAGGAACCCGGGGAATTAAGCTATATATTTATGTAGAGGTGTATCATATCGATGCGTTTCTTTGAAGCGCTGAATAAGTGTGGTGCGTCATGTCCCATGTAGGGGAGTGAATATTGATTTAAAAAATGCTGAGATCTGTGAAGAGCCCTGGTATTGATGGGTAGGGAATTGAACCACCTTGGCTGTAGGACCTCATAATGTAGCTCAGCCAGCTCCACTCCCCAGGGGCCCTTATAGAGGTGGATTTCACAGCAGGCAAGATAAATTGAACCATAAAAAAAATATATATATACATATGTGAAAGAAACTTGACTGCTATGAGGCACGTATTTGGAAAGTCATTGCACGAGTTGTCTACGCAATGGCTGACTTGCTAACCTACGATAAGCCATTCAACTTTTGACGTCCTCCTGGGAAAAACAAAAAAAGCCTTCCTTGACGTGCTGCCCCAGGCCCGGGATGCGTGTCAATGGTGGTTTATTTGAATTCACCGAGAGACTAGAGAAGAGATCAGTACCTGGGCGGCGCTGCGGATGACAGCTGCCGGCTGGACACTCATGACTAAGTGCTCGTTAGAGGGCCCATTATCCTGAGATAGACCTACTGGAAGAAGAACAAGAATCCCCACCCAGTCCTCCTCAAGACCTGCGAAGACAAAACCACACCGTCTCCGTCTCCACGACCTCACTGCGGGTTTGAGCTGCAGCAACAATACTTTGAACTGCTTAGTGACTCAAGCTCAGTATATAAATTCAACATTCAGGTGGAGGGGGGGTTAAACAAATGAGCCAAGTACGGCACATTGAGATACTGGGGTGCAAGGAGATTGACTCCATGGATGTTGTTTCTTGTATTTCTCTTTCATTTATTAGGAATAAACAGGGACTGGTTTCCACTGACTTACATTTGACGTCCGTGAGTCGAGGGTTAATCGTGCCAGCGTTGCCCTGCTCCAACATGTAGACGGGGAGGGCAGTAGCCAGCCGATCAGGCCGTAGAGCTCGGAGGACCAGGAGCCTGTGGATATCCAAGATCTGGCCTTCAGAGCCCCCCGGCGCGGTGTTATCCCTCACCATTGCCTCCTCTGTGTGGCAAAAGGATACTCAATTAAAGGCTCTCATTTCTTAGTTCAACATGTGAGACAAAAGACCATCACAGCAGCCAACTCAAAACGGTTACCATCTCTGATTAAACTTACCTTTAAAAGTGGTCTACTTGACCAGTAGTTACATTCATATAGTTATGGAGGTCTCTAGGAGACCAACAAACAAAGTGGAAACTGCTTATGAGACCAAGAGGCACACAGTAAATATTTCTGAGAATTCTTGCCAGGATTTATTCCCGTATTTATTCTTGCCGCTGTGAAGTGTGCGCCTATTGCGTTTAAAGGTATGCCCAGCTGACAGACGGACTAGCGGCGGCACGCCATCGCTGCAACATACCTATTTAAACCTCTTTAAAAAGCATTTCACTCCAGGGGGAACTGAACAGCATGTGGAGATCTTGGGAAAACTTCTTAAGAGGCCATTTAATGTGTGTGTTGATGTGACAGAGGAGCGCTGCTCCGAGTGGGAAGCCCAAGCAGTCCCCCGTGAACACGTCAGAGTTTATAAATACGGGAAATAAATTAGGGACGCTGATTTGTTTTAATAAAAGCTTTGTTATCTTGTGTATTTCATATTCGCCAGGTTTTCTAGGAAGATTTATCACTCCTGAGACTTATTTAAATATATTTTTACAAGACTCGGAGGTGTTAAATCTTCGCAAGATCTCTTATTATGCGTTTGGATTTGATTTATGGCCACACTCTGCCGATTAAAAGCTGTTAGGGGAAGCGCCGATTGTTACTGTGGGGCAGCGCGCTATCAGAACTGTTTATTAACAGTCTGGAGGCCTAAAACCAAGAAAATACTTTTATTGTTGAACTCAGAGAGAAGACTGCAGCATATTAGCACAGGGCGAGTGCAGAGTCAAACTTTTGCTGTGCTTCTGTGGAGCGAGCTGGGATCTCCATATTAACTAGGCTACTCCTTAGTTTATTAAATCCTCCTTAGTTCTCCACAGATATGATGCAGAGAACAGTGACAGGAGGCATTTATAAGAATTAATACACTCTCAGATGCTCTTAATGAACAGCCACTTCTCTGGCATGAATGCAACGCCATCTTGATCACATTTCTTTTGATTTCTGCTCAAAATCTTCAAGTGAACATCTTTCACGTTCTCCGTACCTTCTGCCACAGTAAATGCCTAACATTGCATACAGCTGAGCATAAAAACATGTGAAAGCCATAACAATTACTTCAAATAATGAGCTCAACTATCCACCACCATAAAAAATAATAGTCCCTTGTAATACGTTTAGCTTTATTACATAAAGCAGTCAAGTCACTATTTTCCCATAAAACAGATGAATTGGAAGAAATACATTAGCAAACCCCCACAGGCAGATGCTAATGTTGTAGTGATATACCGTACTTGGTTTCTCGTTCTGCCATATGGCGTATTTTCCGCGGCCCCAGAGTGTAGATTATGTCGAGAAGTAAAGTAATTGTTTCCTTAATAACGTGTGACAGCAGAAAAATGTGCAACACAATCACATATAAAAAATGCAAAGCGGTGCAGAGTTGAGGTAAGCATTATGCAATGAGAATATATATGTTTTTTTCCCAGGTTGAGTACCGCTCTTAGAAGAATATATTTCGGCCGCTGAAATCTTTCCCCAAGAGCACAGGTACTGTTGTGTGTCTGTATGTGATGAACTTTGCCCCTTAAACATTTAAATGTTGTTTCGCAGGTCCCTGAGGCAAATGCGCTGTCTTGATACATTCGTAACTTTATTTCTTGGGAAGGTTCACCCTTGGAATAATACTGATGCACTGCACAAACGCTGCTGGTGAATTTTAGATGCACTGTTTCTCAAATTCTCTATTTTCCAAATAAATAAATAAAAGTCCGCTTGTGGGGGAGGATAAGAAAAGAAAAACAAGTGTCTGGGATGAATTTCTTCTCAATTATAATTCTTGAGCTCAGAATTTGAGGATATGTCTAAAAACCATCAGTATATTTACTGAAATAAGAATTAATTAGTCCATAAAATATTCAGAAATGTTATTCTGAGCTGTGATGCTGCATTGTGGACCAAACGGTGAGACAAAATTAACCACTGAACCCCAAATAGATATGAAATGCACCATTTTAGGCCCTGATAGTCTTTTCCCCAACCCTAGCCAGTACTAAAATATTACCCTTATTTCAATTTCAATTTAACGCAAATTTTAGTTAAATTACTCAAAACAATAGTATAAAAACAACTTAAATGTAACCATAAGACCATTTAAACTTTCACCTGCGTCCATAATTAAAATGTACCAGACTAACTTTCCCATTTTCATTTTATTTTTTTCCTTCAACATCTACATCTGTAAATGCAGTAAACTATTAATTTGCCTAACACCTACATAAAAGTCAGAATCGTTTGATCCTAAACTGTGATGCCTATTCCACAATTTGAGAATAATGGAAAAATTTAGAAGCAGTATACAAAAAAATACAAAAAATACATTACATTTATTTGAAGAAATGCATCTTTTACATTTTTGAAACCTTACCCAATGGTAGTCTCTCTCGTTCTGGACAGTCTAGACGAAACCATATTTCCCACTCAGATGAATGCTCAACTATCTACACAAAAAACAACAAAATAACATTGGTTAATGTTGATTAATTTTGCAATCCTCCATGACAGGTTGACATGGTATGGGTAGAACCACAAGAAACGTACATTTAATTCCATATGTGGAATCATTAAACAGAGTTGCATTATTTCAAAGTACTTTGTATCTTTATAGCTCAATTGCTGCCATCCACTGCATTTCAAGATCACATCATATTGCAATATTCACAACAAATCACCCCTAATAGCCAACACGCATTCAGAAGCTCTGACCTTCCTGACCAGAGCCATTATGACAAATGAGACCTTAAAGTAGCTGTTTTCGCTCATTGCCCTCAATTAACGCCTCACTCCCAACCCTCCCACTCCTGCTCTTTAGCAGCACAGTGGAGAGGCCGGGTCAGAGCGATTAGACTGGGCCACTCTGCAGCCACGCAAACAGCCGATAAAATCTCTCCTCTAATGTGGAGCCGTTATCCGAAGGCCTGGATTCTGCCTGCATGTGTCTAGAAACCAGAAAGAACGGCTATAAACGTCAAAACTGCACAACTACAGCCTGTTTTTAAAATAAACACATCAAAAACAAACAGGCCGACCCTGTGCGCTCAGCTTGAACATTGCACATGCTGTGATGTACTGAATATTAGTGTGTTTGCAAGGCCAGCAAGTAAAAAAAGAAAAAAGAAAATGGGGAATTTTCAAATCTTTTTTTTTTCTTTTCATTGAGGCAAATAGGATTCAATTTAATTACTAGTTGGTGTGTGAAATACTTCAAAATTGAAAGGATGAAACACACACATTGACGTTTTTGTTGTTTGACATTTAAAATCCTCTACTCCTTTAGTCTCATTTTTGTTGTGCGAGCAGCAACTTTAAAGAGAGATAAAATTCCCCCCTCAGTGAGGTTGTTATAAGACGTGAATTATGATCCTGGTCTGAAAGGAAGTACGTTGGGTTCAGAAACCTGTACTGAAATGCATGACAGTCCCTGGTACACAGAGGACAGTGTTTTGAACAGAAAGTTGACCTACATAACAAACCTAAAACAAAAACAATCACACCGTCCTGCATTTTACAGGTCAATTGTATATGTATTGTTCAATCTATGAGCAAATACCCTACAGTATTAACCAGGAGACCGATGGAACCAGTGACCCACAGTGCTGTGTACATCTCATCCAAAGAAAGCTTTTCAGACTCTACAGAACATATACCTCTGGTGCCAAAAACCTTTATCGTTCATCTCTCAGAAAGCCCCTGCAGATAACATGTGATTTTAACCTACTTAAAATCTTAAACTTCCTCTTCGAGACCTGGCATAGTGAGAAAGTACAGCAAATGGCAGACTCACCGTGAGATGAATCACTGAGATCAATCTGAACAAAACGCAGTGGCGCACAGGGGAAGGCAGAAACGCAACGCTTGTTTTCTAACACCCAGGTTACATAAAACCACACGCCCAATCCCCCCCCGAATCGATCGCAAATGCCAAACACGTCAATGCCGAGTCATTAAACACTGGGCGCGCGATTGGCATTTGCCGGGTGGGTCAGAGTTTTGATTAAATGTGATTCTCGGTTGATGCAGGATCATTTGCATGCCTGGAAACAAATGAGGCATATCAGAGGCTCACCTGCACACAGACACCGTCCAAGGGACCAGGGAACAGAGAGAGGCTCAGCACAGACTCCCATTGGTTGGGTGGGATCCAGGCGGGGGGCTCAGCGTCACAACCGAAATCCCCCAGAGACAAGGGATGCCCAGGGTAGCACCGACAACCTTTTGCAATGAAGAAAAGACATTCGCTAGGGGCACATTCCTCTGAGGAGCAGAGGAGATCCTACTCTTTGTGCAAGGGCAGTCTGTATTGTGTTTATTTTTATACTAGAGCTCCGTTGCGATAGAGCAAAAATAGATTCACTGTTTAGTCAATAAGAGTTTATATAGGGCTGAACTTCTCCCTCTGCTATTTATGAACCACTACGGCTGCAAAACGGCTACATCAATAATTTAATTGATGTATTGATTTGATCGATGGGTGTAAACACTATTGCAGTATGTTCCCAGCTAAACTATTACTGTCGACCCTCATTTTTAAAACTGCTGCTGTAAAATGTACTATTTGTTAAGATGTGTTTTGAAGTATGTCAAAGATTGAATTAGTTTCTGGTATAGTGATACTACACTAGGTTTTCTAATGTGCCTGTTATTGTACTTTTTGATCACACACCCATATTGTACATAAAGAGACGTAGAATCAATCAAAGCCTAAGTACAGCAAAAGCCCATCTTTTACTTTTTCCTCCTTGCTTTTTCTTGTTGTTCTGTTTGGTTTAGTTTCTATTTTTTAACACAAGACATCATTTCTGGCATGTCATTAAGCAGAAGCAAAATCATTAACTAAACAGCACGGTTGCCATGGGAAATTTACAGAGCAATTTATAACAGCGGCTCAAATGAAATAAGAAACTGAGACAAATTACATTAAAATAAATCCTACAAATATATACAAATAGAAACCCAAATTTGATGCATCACCAGGCTGTAGCCGTAGCTCATCAGCCCAGTGCGATCGTTGTGGTGCAGGAATCAAATCGCAGTAATTAAAGAGCGGAATTACGGATCCCTCTGGAAGCTGGGCCATTGGAAACAAAGCATTTCCTACTCAGATCCAGAAAGGAGAAGCACATGAATACAAGCTTCCTTATCAGGTAATTTCTTGCATTTCCACCACTTCCATCACAGTTTGGAGACTTATTTTGCCACTACAAGTGACATCACACAGACAGACAACAGACGCCAGCTGAAACCTTAAGGGTCAGAGTGCGGAGGACTAACTTAACGCTTTTTGAATCCTTACTACCTCGAAGGATGGGGTCAGCTGAAGATCAAACCTGTCTGATTCTCTCAGGATGATACTGACTGCACTTGAACATCCCCCCGAGCTACAGTGAACGCGGACTTGGGTACTTGCCTGTAGTGGCACCATGAGACTGTAAAACAGTACAGATGCAGTCGTTCCTCAAATAAACACTCTCCACTAAAGTACGGTATAAAGTCGGGGGGGTTCTTGGCATTTAACTGACATGTCCTGCGATTTGGTATTTCACAATACGAAGCCTTCAATATTTATTTTAGCGATATCTCCTTTTTCAATGGGAGCAATCACACTTGAAGTGAAATGCTGCAAGAATTCAGACCTAAATCTCTAAGTATTATGGATTTGCAATGAAAACTAAATCAATTCTGAAGTGCCACAACATGTTCTACACTCTGGACAGCCACAAATGAGTTTTTCATCACTTTTTTTCTTTTTTATAAACTTGAAGAGCCTTCTTCGACTCCTGTTAACAGGGTTTGATAAATTAGCTGTAGCGTGATTTATATGACACCTTCACAATATAGTGAAGATAAAATGACCTTCAAGACACACCGGTTGCTGTGATGGGTCTATATAACCTGTACTACACCCTGAAGCACTCATAATGATTAGGGAATGGACTGAATTCGCTCCAGTGTACAGAAAGGGGAAGGGTTATAATGTCCATCCTGCTGTCTTACAAGGACCAGCATGGGCAGCCATTAATAGACACCATGCATTTTCAGTAAGTAGGCCAGATATTTGCTAAAGCTTTGAAAGATGCCGTCATGCGGTTGTGTTTAACTTACTTGAAACATAATGCTGTTAACATCTTAAGTGGATGCTGCCAAGATGATCTGTTTAAACCATCTAAGCAGATCCATTTGTGTCCAGGTAAAAGCCATGGGTAATTGGAAGGGAAACTCAACAGTATGGGAACTCAAGTCATCTCTATGATGGAGAGCTGTCAGTAAAAAGATTACGGACGGCTGTGTAGGAGTCGGGAGAGGAGTGGAGAGGTGGCAGATGCAATAATGATGAACTCCCGGGGACAGTAACAGAATACCAAGTTTGGGAGCCGGTAACAGGATCAGGGCTGAAACTGTAGACCACTGTTAAGTGATCCTAATGGTAAACAAGCTGCTACAAGAGGTTTAGGCATCATCTGACAGAGAAAGGGTGTAATCTCTCCGATCCCCCGGAGAATAAGTTACTTAAAAGGATAGGGGGATAGGATTCGCAGCGTGGCATGCTGGGTACTTAAAGTAACAGAAGCTCCGTTCTATCTGATTTTAGGCTTTGCCGTCTCTCTCCCACAGTCGGAGGGATTAGGCACAGCCTCTTTCACTGTGCCTAAGATGGTACATCCTCTGAGACAGGCTCTCAAGCCACCACAAGGAAAGACAGGTCCCGGAGAGGACCACATTGCACAGCCAGTTGTAATGTTTAAATAGCGTGGTCCTAATGCAAAACATGGTGTCAGGTATACATATGTGATTAACATCTACCCCAGATTAAAGATTAAAATCTTTAAAAAAAGGAAAAATTATCTCCATCTTTACTGTTTTTGATGCATCAGATTTTATTTAAAGGAAGCTTTCGAATATCTAATGTCTGTTGTACCTTTCAAGAGGAAGGACAGCTCCTCTTCTTCGATTGCCCCCTCCGTCTTCAGCTGGATGCACAACGAGAGCATACAGGACAAGACCAGGCTGTGCTCTGGAAGCAAACTCCTGAAAGACACAGAGAGGGGTCAGAGGTCAAATGTGAGAAGGACGATCTTCCACAGCCTGTCTGAGAACTCGGTCAAGTTGCAGTGCACAATTAGATATGGTTTCTAAGAGCTTTTATGGATTGTAGTTAATCTCTGATAAACACATTTAAATACAAATGTCTACTTCTGTCATATTACTTTAAATCTAAGGAAAGGAAAGTAGGGAGATTGTTCTATTGTTTAAGCCTGTAAGTCCCACTGGTATATAAAATGGTCTGTTTTCCAGCTCTAAAATGTGGTATTGCGTACTTTAAAGCATTAGTTTTCAGTTGAAGTTGAATGGAGTTGCCAACATTCAATAACATTTTCACAAGATGTCAACTAGTTATATAAATGTTCAGCTACAATGGATCAAGGGGTGAGAAAAACGATTCAGGAATACGTTGGCCAGGGGTACGAGTGATTGTCCTTAATAAAAAAAAAAAAAAAGAAAATCGGCACAATACTGATGTGTAACAGAATATATATTTCAGTGGGTGCCATTAAGACGCACAAAGCTCACTGGGTTAGAGAATCAACATATTCGAATGCTACAGATCTAATAAGCTGAAAAGGATTTGTCAGACAAATATAACCACAAAAGAGTAATTTTTGTCGCACTGTAGTTTGTTCGGTGATATTCAAACACACCTGAAAGAATGTAAAGAAATTTTGGTATCTTGCCTGTGGAAATATACAGACCTGATCTTGAATTGTGCCCCCCAAAAACAGAGTGACAGCACTACAAAGCAAAAGTGAAGATAAAGAAAAGTAGAAGAAGAAAAAAAAACATCCCCGCTGTTCTGATTTCTGTGTCTCGGAGGCTGAGGACTTTGAAAGGAACTTTGTACTGAACAGATGGACAGACAGCAGCTGGAGTGTGTGAAAC